>NC_090276.1:35665625-35985000 GCF_040414725.1 Anabrus simplex
CCATGTGGCATTGAGCTCTCAGTATAGCCACTGTAGTCCAATGCTTCCTGCTGCCTTAATCATATCAGCATTGAATTTCTCTTTTCCACTTGCAAATACATATTATGCAAATACTGTATGGTAGATATAAAAAAATGTTAAAGTTTATTACAGGAGTTGTATTTTCTCACAAAATGTAATGTTTGTAGACATTATAAGACTTTTTTGTGGGATGCAGACTTCTGAGCCATCTTAGTTACAAGTAAACAAGAAGTTCAGGATATAGATAAATTATCCCTCCAAAGCTCACTTTAAATTCTGAGAAATCAGATTATGATGCTACGACAGAGGGGATATCTGTAAAATGAAATGAGACCTAATGCCTTGCACATGATGAGAAGGGAGACCCATGTTAAATAACCTTCATAACTGATCACACATGATTCACAATGAAGTATTTATTTATTTTCCACCTAGTCGATACAATGATTGCTTAAGGCAATTTTTAATGGTCAAAAGTGGTACATGTTTCATATATTATCAACATCTTCAGCCACATAACACTGTTTAGATGAAAAATATATAAAATTGACAAAGTAATGCTTTAGAGGAAGTGTCCTTGAAATTAACATAAGATTGACAAGATTAAAACAAACAAATAACTCAAGAGAAAATATATAAATTATTTCTACAATAGAAAGCAGTCGTCAAGGAAACACTTGTACAATATTCCATAGAGAAATTGTCCTAATAAATATTCTTTTCTTAATAATTCATGAAAATATTATACAATTTATAAGTAATTATCGAAATGAAGAAATCCTGATATCACAGTGCGGCTCTTATTATTAATGTAGATGAAAATATAACTAATTCCTAGTTGTCAAATCTTATTAAGCCTGCTTTCCTTTGGAACAGTAACTCCTGTCATTCTTTCACAGTTTTGCGCCGGGTGTAATATTGATGATGCGTTCTTCCTTGTTCTTGCACCTGAGGAGGTGGAGGAGCAGGGGATATAGGTGTGTCAAGAACTTCCTTGCTGTCACCTATAGCTTCAACTGAGGAGGAATAAGTTGTAGGGCTATCTGTAGGTGGAGAAATTCCAATTCTTTTTTCTTGATCCTTCTCAAGCATTTTCAAATATACTAGAATTTGATAATATAATGGATTCTTATATTCTACAGCCTCATTAAGGTTATCATTTTTCTTTACAAGTTGGTCTAGATGAATGTACAGGTCTTCATATGTGTTCATTAAGCTGCCCTTTTTTAACTTTGTTATGATGGTCAGGTCTTGTTCTATGTTGGTAAATTTATGACCTGTGGCAGTCATGTGTGATCCCATTGCTGAGAATCTTCTATGTTTTTCAGCATTCACATGTTCCAAATATCTAACTTTAAAATTGCGGCCAGATTGTCCTATGTATGTATTCTTACATTCAAAGCATGTGAGTTTATATATACCGGAATCAAAAAATTTATCTTTTTCTGAGAGATTTATTGTATCATGGTTGAAAATACTATGTTTCATGTTGTTATTGGTGGAAAATGCAATTTTGAAATTTTTTCTCTTAAATAAATTTGTTATTACATGAATGTTTGGATTATTATATGTGAACTTGATATATTTTTCAGTTTTACTTTCCTCAAAAGATTTCAAAGTCAGAAACCCATGGTGCCTATGACTGATTTGTCTTCAAATTTGAAAACTGTTTTGAATATAGACCTAGACTGATCAGAATTCATTATATTCACCTACCTTAGAAACACAAGTTAATTGATTTTGATCTCAAGAGTGCTTTAAATCCACATGAAATAGTATTAGACTGGTGTGGTAAAATAATTTTATTTTCATGTTTGAATTACTCCATTAATAAATTAGTTGTACTTTGTTCCTTGGAAATGACAAGATAAAGGTATATGTTAGGCCTAGATGTTACCTTTAAACAATTTGTTTATATATAAGGTGTCCATGAGTGTAATTGTTTCTCTATAAATAATTGAAAAAAAGGAAGTGGAGAGAGAATTTATTTTTGCTATTTGCTTTATGTCACACCGACAGAGAGAGGTCTTATGGAGATTATTATTATTAAGCGTATGGAATTTACAGAATGGACAAGTATATACAATATTATACAAAAGAAAAACCTGCAAAGAATACATGGTAAGTAGGGAACAATTACACATGGATATCTAAATTGTTTAACCACTGCACTAGGGATTCTGAGACATCAGCAAAGTCTTTCCGGTCTCCACCATAAGCACGCAGAGGGCATTCGTCCATTATATGATGCATGGTCTGGACTAAACCACCACAATCATACACTGGAGAGTCCCCGAAGCCCCACTGGTGAAGGGAGAATGCAGATCTTCCACGATTAGTGCGAAACCTGTTTAGTGCTGCCCATGTTCTTCTTGGCAAATTGAAACCAGCTGGGGCGTGGTTTGGATTAAAGAGGCTTGGCCACTCTGGAGCTGTACGAATCCATTGCTTTTTCCATTCCTCTTTTAACTTGAAACCAGCATCCATTAGATTCTTAGCTGTTTTCATTGGTGGCTTACGGGATTTCAGCCTTTGTCTCCAGAGATCTGCAACATCTCTGTGGATAGGTAGAGTTGGATTGGATATGATCTTATCATATTCTTGAACAAGGGCTCTTGAACGTCGCAGGCTTGGTGGAGCAATGTGGGACAGGACTGGCAACCAGTGCATTGCGGTAGGCTTCAGAGTACCAGAGATGATACGCATGGTGGTGTTAAGTTGTACATCGACTTACTTCACGTGGCAACTGTTAAGCCATACTGAAGAGCAGTATTCAGCTGCAGAATACACAAGGCCAAGCCCAGTGCGTCGTAATGTGTCCGCTGAAGCACCCCATGAAGTTCCACACAATTTAAACAGAATATTATTACGTGATCTCAACTTAGATCCGAGGTTTTCAAGATGCTTTCTATAAGATAGGGTTCGGTCAAGCGTTACGCCGAGGTACTTTGGATTAGGATGATGGAGTAGGAAAGGCCTAGGAATGGGAAGGAAGCGACCGTGGCCTTAATTAAGGTACAGCCCCAGCATTTTCCTGATGTGAAAATGGGAAACCACGGAAAACCATCATCAGGGCTGTCGACAGTGGGGTTCGAACCCACTATCTCCTGGATGCAAGCTTACGGCTGTGCGACCCTAACCGCACAGCCAACTCGCCCGATGAGAGTTTTAAGCCAGTTATGGGAATGGTGGAGGCTGGAATTTCTTTTTTGTTCCTTGTAACACATGCTGTTCGGCGAATTAACTTGTCGTTCAGTTTTCGTGAGTCAGAGAAATTTTTCTTTGTAGGTCAGGGAAAGTCAGGGAAACTTGAGAAAACATTTCTGTGGACACTATGTTATATTGTGCAGCTTCTGCTGGGTTGGGGTGCTAATGGCACCATTCTATCTTCGTCTATCCAATTGCCATTCTTCTTCCTTAACTGTGTTCCAATCCAAGTTTCTTCTTGATCATTTCAACCATCTTATTCTGGGTCTAGCTCTTACTCTCACTCCTTCCACCTGCATCTCCAGCATCCTTCCCTCTTACTCCATCTAAGTTTATCCCTTTCCATTCTGTTGTAAAGCTTTTCCACTCCAATTTCTTTCCTGACGTCCTCATTTTTTACTCCATCCTTTCTTGTCTTTCCTATCACACTTCTTAAAAATTTCATTTCACTGGACTGAATTTTCTTCTCCCCTCCTTTTTGTCAGAGTCCAGGTATCCGCTGCATATGTCAGTATTAGATATTCCTTCCATTGTAGCCTCATAATTTGATTTCTCAGAATCTAACGTGAGCTTTCGAGGGCCGATATGCCTATATTTGTTTGCTTCCACCCAAGCTGGCTCAGAAATCACAGACGAATCTCAGAAATGTTCCTCTGCATCCCACAAAAAGACTTATAATGATAACATCTATGAATATTAAATTTTGTGAAAAAATTCGAACTCCTGTAATCAATATCTGCCTTATCTATATCAACCTACAGTATTTGCCTGAAGAATTGTAGAATGTTTTTGCTAATGGCACCAAATATTAAAATAATTTAGATCTTTTAATAATCCATTTTGATTTATTTGATTGAGTTTTTGGGGTTTCGGTCGATATATGCTCAGAGTTCCACTTCTGAGATCTTCTCCACTGTAGATGACATTGTGGACTTCAGTCTTAACCCTGAGTATGGGTCCTCCATGTTTATAGCCGCTGGAGAGAGGGTGTCCCAGTATTTTCAAGCCCCCAGGAACTTCAAGAATTCAAAAATTGGAAACTGCTTTCCAACTAACAAGAACCGTTTACAATAAACATTGTCTTTCATGGAATAATAAGATGTACGACATTAAAATACAGTAGTTAAACCAGAAGCACTCTACGCTGTGGAAACTCTCAACCTACAACAAAAGGGATTAAAGGAACAATTAGAAATTAAAGAACGAAAAATCATGAGAAAAATCTTAGGATGAAGAATCATAAACAGAACTCATTACCCTAAACCTAATAGTGAAATGTACAAGCACATTTCCAAAATTACAGATGCAATTCTAATGCGACAAATCCAATTTGCAGGGCATTTGGAATGAATGAACCCTAACAGACTTTCACATCAAATTTACAAATTTCTACAAAACAAGGCCACTAGACCAAAGTGATACAAATTATTAGAGAAAGACCTCACTGAATTAGGATTGCCAAATCTACAAGATCAAAAGGAAATACAAAACATCATTCAAACACAGGGATTTGAGGAACAAGAAAGGAAACCCACACGATTGGCATGGTTGGAGGACCGGAGACGTTCACAGTCATTGGAGATGAAGAACTACTGGGCAAGAACGAAGGCTGAAAAATGCCGATTCTTATCTAAGAAAAATCTCTCTCCTTATGAAATGTACTTTTATATTACTAGCAATACCACTGTCCTCGAGTGAAGAGATGGTAATTGTAAGCAGGTAAGATCTGTGCTAAGAAAAGGAAAGGAATCTCATTACCAGCATAAAGTCTTTATCCGTTTGTTTCATTACAGCCGAGTATGCCACTCCTGTATGCAAAATAGGCTGACATAGTCTCAGTCAAGCAGATTGGCTCATTTCAGGCTGCCTCAAACCTCCGCCTGTCCAGTAACGGCGATTGGGATGGGGGGACGAGGGGGGGGCAGTTACCCCCCCCCCCAATTTGTGGAGAAAACATTACAATTTATTAGGTACATTTTAGTCGGCTGAAACTAGGAATTATTTAAAAAACCAATTTTTACAAGCCGTGTTGTCTTATCCGCTAATTCTTTCCTTTATTTTCTTTAATTATTAACAAAGTTATTTGCAGGAATACGCACAAATTGTCGTTCGCAAGTAGTGGAGACTTTGCATGTGCTGTGAGGAAGGATAGCAGGTGTGTATATTTTAGCCAAGGTCATGGACATTCGCCTGACAATCTGTTAGTTTCTTAGTGTGTAGTCAAATAGTACATGATTTTAATTGTGTAATCATTCCGTACTGCTATTTAATTGTAATACATGTGTAATATTGTTCTATTGGTGAAAGTTTTATTGTATAGTATTGAATCAATATCTCACCACACTTTCAACATTTACCTCTCTGCCGAGTGTCAAAATTTACTCACAGAACATTAAAAAAAACTTTAAATTTTTTAGCTTTCCTTCCCCTTCAGTTTTGAAGTATATACAACGCACCGCACCCCCCCCCCCCCCCCCCCCCCGCCGCCCTACAAACCTGCTATATTCCACAAACCCGGGTACCTTTCTGTACAATGTTTTGCCCCCAAACTTCTAAATCCCATTTAAAGATAAAAATTTCATTATGTTCAGTACTGAAATGTATCACAATTAAATTGATATAACTGTTCTCTGCTTCTCGTAAACATTATGAGACAATGCCGAACTTTGCGTGTGCTATGCTGCTGTTCAGAACCTTGCGCCTTGCTTATTTTAAGTGACTTACCTTCTACTTCTTCTGAACTTTACAGTACCTATCCCCATTATTATATATTGCCTATTCAACTGTTTTTATGTGGACTTGATCTTTAATTTCTTTTTTACCTATGCATTGTTTTTTGCGTTTTATTCGGCTGATGATGACCCAGATTGGGGTCGAAACTGGTACCACTTCCACTTTTAATTAAATAGGAATATAACTCTACCATTTGTATTTATTTGTATTGAATAGGTTGAACTACCTTATTTATTATATCAATTTAATTCTAATTCCCAATCGCCGCTACTGCTCCTGTCCACCAACTGACTCTCCTTGCAGGCAGTGTATCACCTAAGATAAAAAGAGATGTTGCCACAGAGGTAGAAAGAAAGAAAGAAAGAAAGAAAGAAAGAATCAGGGGACAGATCTTGGGTACCCACTGAATGGCTACCAACCAGCTTGACTACCAAGTCATAACATACCTTTTCATGTGTGGAAAACTTTGAACTGGCTCTGCACAGGGCGTTTCAAATTTCAAAACCAGTTGAGAGCGATGAGGGATGTCCCTGGAAGGAAAAAGTACTCTATGTCCCTGTGGAATAATGCAGGACTCCCAGCATTTGTTAACTTGTGTAAATCCAGGCCAATCTTGCACAAAAGGAAGATTTTATACTTGTAAATGAAAATGCCATCAATGTAGCTATGTTTGGAATGGATATGAAAAGAACTATCATGTCACAATATTTCAGATAAAATTATTACTATGCTGTTTCAAAGTTACCCTAAGCATTTGATACAAAAAAATTCAGAAATTCAAAAAACAATACTGAGTAAGGCATTAAGGAGGATTCTTGTGCTATAAATTTAGAGATTTTCTTCTCTTCTCACTTTGAACTTTGACTTGCATTAAAATAAATAACATAAATTTCCTTGCCTAAGTGACAATGGTTAAATTTTATTACAATGAATTGAATACACCTGTTGACAAGTAGATCTGTTGTAAAATGGTTTTCAAGTTGAAAATTTCAATATCAATTCAAGAAACTTTGTGGTAGCTGTGAAGGGTTCAATTGGACTTCTGAGAAACCTTTTGTAAATCAGTTATGTGAAGGGGCCGGATTCTTATGTAATTACATATTCCATTCCTTTCCTTGTAGACAATTGAAATTAATGGTTATAACTGTGTTTCTTCTTCCTCTCTGTCGTTTGGGCCTACTGAGGACCACGGGACTCGTATCTTCTCATCACTTGGGCCTTCTGTTTTCTCCTCTTCCAGTGCTCCTTCATTTTCTGGCTGTGAGCCAGCTTTCTTTCCTCCGTCCACATAAGTCTGCTGGTCCCTGTGTTCTTCCTATTAGTCATCATCATCAAAGGTTGTTCTGCCATCCAGCAGGTCCAACCATGGCTGTGACCTCCATATCTCTCGATCTTGTGCTCTTTCCTTCACTCCTGAATAATCTCCCTTACTTTTTCTAATGCTGTCTGATAACTGATATCGTCTCCTTCCCCTTCCTCATTTTCCTTTTATCATCCGTTCCGTTGCTACTTGTAGTATAGTGGAAATGAAAACCTACAACCTGTTTTCCAGTCACTGACCGGGTCAGGGATGTAATGAATGAAGTAGATATAGGCTATTAGTACGATGGGGTCGCCACTCCCAAAGTGATTTATTACTGACTGATAGATGCTATGAAATGAGAATGGAGAGTGTTGCTGGAATGAAAGATGACAAGGAAAATCGGAGTACCCGGAGAAAAACCCGTCCTGCCTCCGCTTTGTCCAGCACAAATCTCACATGCAGTGACCGGGATTTGAACCACGGTATACAGCAGTGAGAGGCTGACGCGCTGCCGTCTGAGCCACGGAGGCTTGTAGTAAAGTATTATGTCTTTTAGATTATGCCCTATCCAGTTTTTCTTCCTATTTTGGATTACGGTCAGCTTGCTCCTTACTTCTCCCACTCTCTTGAGAATTTCCTCATTTGATATTTTATCGTCCCAGCTTCCTCCTCCAATTCTTCCCCAAATTCACATCTCAAATGCCTCTATTCTTCTCTGTTCTTCCTTCCTTAATGTCCATGTTTCAGCGCCATACAGAGCTATGATCCATATGTAACAACTTGTCAGTCTCTTCCTCAGATCTTTCTCTAGCAGGCCACTAAACAGTTTTTCTTCTTGTTGGAGCTTTCCTTGGCTATGGCAATTCGAGCTTTTGTGTCTGTTGTAGAGTGAAGGTCTTCAGTCATAATACTTCCAAGATACTTAAACTTATTCACCTGCTCAATAAATTCTCCCCCTGTCTTGATTGTCTCTTTTTTACCTTTACTTCCAAGTATCATGAATTTAGTTTTCTTTTTCTTTATACTCATTCCATACTCTTCACACTTTTTGTTTAATTCTCTCAGCATTTTGCGGAGGTCCTTCAAATTTTCAGCTATTATTGCCACATCACCAGCAAATCTTATGCATTCCTACTCGTAAGTGACGTTGGAAAAATTTTCCCGCTGGATGGCTTGTCGCAACTGTGGACGGTCATGTATGGACTCATGCGAGATCCCCGCTTGTTCCAGATCCAACTTGACCGAAGAGATCCACTTGTTCCTGATGCCTCTATTTTGCCTATAAGAGCAAAGATACTGTTGGTAAGTGTACAGGGGTTCATGCAGGTTAGGTGCCCAAAGAAGACCAGGCACCTTTTTCTTATACAAGTAACGATGTCTTTCTGATGTTTGTGTAGCTCATTGCCGTGCCGAATTCAGTAGGTACCTCCCTCTCCTCTTAAAGGTCCCAGTATTCTCCTCAGGATTTTCCTTTCCTTGAGTTCGAGTTTCCTGAGAGGTCATTTGCTGGTCATCACAAGACACTCAGAAACATAGAGAACAGATGATTTTACTACTGTATTATAATGTCTGAGTTTGGTAAGGTACTTTGTTGCATAGATGCTTCTGCAGGAGTGATAGGCCCTCTCAAACTTGGTGGCTAGGTTTCATTTCACATGTTCTTAGTAATATTACATATTTTTATATAATATGTGAAGAACGTGGGTGTAGGGATGTGGTGACCCCATTGCCCAGTGGGCAAGCACTTCAGTCAGCCTCCCGAGTATTGGTGGGTAAACCATAGATCTAAGTGATATGAGGAAATGCTTGTCAGGCACTAACCATCTAGTGCAAAACCAAACACTCATGTGAAGATCCATGCTAGGCCTAGCAAGCCAGTGGTTAGTGTAAAAATGTAAAAAGAACCTCAGGTCAAAGTTATTACCTACAGTCTTTGAGCAGATCTGGCACAACTCCAGTTAGGTTGAATGGAGAATCCCACCTTCCAATACTTATTTCTTTTTTTATTGCTAGTCTATATATTTATGTAACATAATTCAGCTTAAAATCTATTTACAATATTAAAAAGTACACATTTCATTCCTAATGTGGAATATCTTCAGCTAAAAAAGATACAAAAATTGGCATAAACAAAATAAAAAAACAGTTACGATGATGATAATAACAAAATAAAATGTTCCTTCATGTTGGGTTAAAACCTCAACAAGTCAATGTTCGAGTGTGAGGTAAAATCTGATGTCAGGGATCTTATTTCTTCCAAAGCTGGAGAAGTATAGACTTACAGTAAAATGTAAAATTGTAAAATACGATGTTTGGGGGAAACTCCTAAGGAATAACTGAAGTTGTGATTGATATTCTGTTTCAAAGTTTTATGATGTTCAAGGGTGCCTGTAACGAAAGAAATGAAAATTTGTTTTAAAAAAGGAAATAAAGAAAAAAAATTGCTAACATACAGTGCTAAAGTGTCTAAGGAATAATGAAAATGCTTACTTCCCGGCCGGTCCCGCTATGTTTATTTCCTCACTTACGCCATCAGCTGACTGAGTGTGTATGTGTATAGCTGTCAGAGGAGCATGAGGCAAAAAAGGGAAAGTAGGGGAGTGAAGCCGATGAGAGGGAAACGTACAGGATGTTTCTCCGGATCCTTTTTGATGGCCTTCCTACATAAATCTAGGTTGGAAGCCTCTTCCAACAGTATATTTATATTATTGGTTATTTTATTTACATTCTAACCAGGGTTTTTTTTTTTTTTTTTATCAATCTCAATATAAATGTTTTCTAAAATATTCATCAATTTACCCTTGTTTAAAGTTCACAAAATGGTTAAGTCTCTTTCTATTGTAGTAAATTTTTTTGTGTCTTCGTATCCTTTTTAGCTGAAGATGTTCCACGTTAGGAATGAAACATGTACTTTTTGAAAGGTACTGTAATTAGATTATAAGCTGGATTATGTTACATAAATACATAGACTATCAATAAAAAAGAAATGACTATTGGAAGGTGGGATTCTCCATTCAACCTAACCATAGTTGAGTTGATGCCAATATGGGACAAAAAATGAGATTTATAAGTAGCAGATCTATCACGTATGTCAGCCAACATGGTTCTGATGATAGATGAATTTGCAAGAAGAGAAAAGTATGAATTGGGACCATGACCCTAACTGGTAAGATAGAGGAACTCATGGATATGATGGAAAGAAAAAACATACGTATCTATAATGGGTCTGAGCAAAACAAAATGGAGAAAAAGAGGTAGCAAGGTTCACAGAGGTGGCTACAAATTATATTGGTATGGATTGGAAAAGGAGGCCAAAAATGGTGTGTGGGATTTTTACTGACAAAAGATATAGATTAATAAGTTAAAAGAAAGTATAAAATGGTTCAACCTTTCAATACTATTAAAATAAGAAATGTGAGTTTACATTCCTATTTAATGAAAATTGGTACCGGTTTCAACCAGTATTTTTTGGTCATCATCAGCCGATCACAAACAGGTGTAAAACAATGCTCAGATAAATAAATTGCAAAGTATAAAGAATTCTGTAGTTTGCTGATAGTGAAGCACTAAAATCTTTAGGGAGTACTGTGCCTTGAAAGATGCACAGGTAAAAATATGAAGTTTAGATGATACTGTCAGATGCAGTTTATGAAGCTTCATAATTGTACAAGTATACACCCTGCAGACTGGAGGCAGTGTTGACGATAAAGGAAAATTTCTTCAACACTTAGATGATGTGATTGATGAAGAAAACGTTATCATTATTGGAGACGTAAATGCACAAGTTGGAGCAAACAGGCAAGGCTGTGAGAATATTGTTGGGCCTCATGGGTTTGGACACAGAAATACATAAGGTGAACAACTGATCGATTTTTGTAGAAGAAATAGCATGATTGTCAAGAGCAACTTCTTCAATAAACAGGAGAGTCATAAAATAATGAGGTATAGCCGGGACGGCAAACATAAAACTTTGATCGATTATGTCATCACAAACAAAGGTGGGGGGGAAATGGGACTAATGTCAAGATCATTCTCAGAAAAAGTATGGGTAGCGACCATAGATTGCTGATCATGGACTTGAACCATATGACAAATGTAACTCAGAGGAAAACAAAGAAGAAACAAAACATAAAGACATAGAAATATGAAAAAGCCCAGATTTAGAAAGAATATCAGAATAGAATACAACAAAATCTACCACGGGAAGAAACACCAACAGTAGAGGAAGAGTGGAAAAGTTTTAAAGATACATTTGTGGGAGAAGGTAAAAAAACTCCAGGATCGACCAAGAAGGAGAAAGAGGCACCTTGGTGGAACGCCAAAGTCAAAACAGCGATTAAAGCAAGAAACCAAGCAAAAAGGATGATAGATAAAGAAAAACAAAAACTATCTAAAACCAAGTAAGCCAAGAAGTTAATAGACTACAGGAACTTTATTATAGAATGAAGAAACTCATAGTTAAGGGGGTAGTATGAGAAGAGAAGGACCTAGCATGGAATGAGTTTGTGGATAAATTGGAATTAGACAGCAGAGGAAATAGGAAATTATTATGCAGGGTAGTCCAGAACAGAAAGTGTGAGCAAAAGGATATAAAGTCAAGAGAAGGGAAAAATGTAATGTTAGTGCGAGAAAAAGATGAAATCCGGCATGAATTTAAGACCTTTTTTGATAAGACCTTCACTGCCACTGACACTTTAAAGCATCAAGGTGATAGAAGCAGCAATGCCACTGCTGCTTTAAGGCATCCAGAGCCCTATGTTTCTAAAGCTACAAAGAAACATGGCAGCTTGGTGACTGATGTTTGTGGTTATGCCGGCACTACAAGAAGGTTATTTTTAGAACAACTTGCTGCGTGCAGTTCCATTCTTGAGCAATTAGGTGACAATCAGTATTGCTTTCAAATGGAGAAGAACAGGTCAGAGCCCGGTCCATCTCATCATAAGAAGAGGAAGTATGAGAGAAAATTTTATACTAATGAAGATTTAATTTTAATGTTAGAGGTTTCTGACAGCAAATCTGATATATTGTCAGGCAGTGAGGACGATGAAAGTGAAAGTGACAACAGAGCGTTGAATGAAAACGACAGTGTTCATGAAAATGTACAATAAACATCCGCAAATGAAGAGGAAATTAATTGGGTAGGCTATCCAATAGGAATGACTTGTTTCCTGTTTACTAAGAAGTACAAAAATTAGTACAAAAGAAAAGTATTGCTCGACACTTTAAAGCGTCAGATGGCACTCTCATCTGAAACACGGCCTGAAGTGCTACTTATGCTTTAAAGCGCAATAAATTAAATATTGGTTTTAATGCGTAATATTTACTTTTTTAACTCAATGGACACGTTTCTGATAAAATTTAGTGCCATTTATTAGAATTGACTAATACTGCCAAAACAGCTCCTGAGAAAGATATTTTTAGAAAATGGTGGCAGCGAACGTGTTAAATGGAGTAGCAAGCACTATATCAGACAGTCAGGAACACTCTAGTAGAAACGAGGAAGATAGAAGCATAGAAACAGCAATTACTTGGTTGGAGATAGAAAAGACCTTAAAAAGTATGAGAAAAGGAAAAGCAGTTGGAGTGGAAATACATTCCTACCTAAACATTGCTCATAAATCTAATGTCTTATTTTGTAGGAGGGGTATATCTTGCACAAGAATGCATGTTCAATCCAGCAACAGACAGGGGTGTTCCAACGAATGAGTCATTCCATGCCACCCTATCCTGTGCAAACCTTTTCATTTCTATGTAACTATTGCATCCTATATCTGCTCTAATGTGCTTGTTATATTCATACCTTGGTCTATCCCTACCGTTCTTACCACCTACACTTCCTTCAAAAACCAACTGAACAAGTCCTGGGTGTCTTAAGATGTGTCCTATCATTCTATCTCTTCTTCTTGTCAAATCTAGCGAAGTTGATCTCCATTCACCAATTCGATTCAGTATCTCATCATTCATGATTCAATCTATCCATCTCACCTTCAGCATTCTTCTGTAACACCACAATTTAAAATCTTTTATTCTCTTTCTTTCTGAGCTACTTATCATCCATGTTTCATTTCCATACAATGCCATGCTCTAGATGGAAGTCTTCAGAAATATCTGATTCCTATATAAATGTTTGAATTCAGTCAATTTCTTTTCTTAAGAAAGCTTAAGAATGCTAGTCGGCATTTTATGTCTTCCTTACTTCTGCCACCGTTAGTTATTTTATAACCCAAGTAACAATATTCATCTACTTCCTTTAAGACTTCATTTCCTAATCTAATATTACCTGCATCACCTGCCTTCGTTCGACTGCACTCCATTACTTCTGTTTTGGACTTACTCACTTTCATCTTGTACTCCTATGCTATGCTATGTTGCATAAAAATGTCCACAGTGAGGTTGGCATGGCGTTCTCTCAAAGCGTTGATACTTTGTCAATATATGAATTTTTCTTCTAAACAGTGTTATGTGGCTGAAGATGTTAATAATATAATAAACATGTAGCACTTTTAACCAATAAGTTGCCTTAAGCAACTAATGTATCGACAAAGTGGAAAATTAAAAATTACGTAGTTGTGAATCTTCTGCAATCTCAAATAAAATAACAATATAATTGGCAAATCTCAAGGTTTTGATTTCCTCTCCTTGGATTGTGATTCCCTTCCCAAATTCCTCTTTGATTTGCTTTACTGCCTGTTCTATATAAACTATGAAAAGAAGAGGGGACAAATTGTAGCCTTGCCTCACTCCTTTCTGGATTTCTGCTTCTTTTTCAAAGCCCTCGATTCTTATCGCTGCTGACTGATTTTTATATAGATTGTAGATAATGCTTCATTCTCGGTATCTGATCCCAATCCCACTACCAATGATGGTAGCAGACCATAACTCTGAAAATATTGGGTTTGCGACCATTGTTTGTAGAACCTTTTTTCCTTAGTTTGTTGCATGCTGCCACCTCTTTTAATATAGGAACATTTTTCAAGGACATCCTGTATATCAGGAATTTCCAAATAGTGTGAAACCATATTTTACAGCCTGCAAGGGCTTCAAAGATGATTTTAAGAAATGTGATGAAGATTTACAAAAAATATTTCATAGCTCATTCAAAATGTATTAATTTTTATACTCTTTATATACCCAAGTCAGAACTAATTCATTCTTTAATATTATTTCCTGTTTTTAAGTATTCACTTGGTCTGAATAGATTACCTTTTATTTTTAAAAATTGGAATCCGAACTTCGGCAGAAAATGCATCCTCACCAATGCTGTTGCTGGTCTTAACCATTATAAAAATGGCTATGGGACCCATACCAATTCTTGAACGCCATGCCAACCTCACTGTGGACATTTTTATGCAACATAGCATGCAATGAGTACCAAGAAAAAAATTGCCATTGGTGTAAGAAACAGTTTCTATTCTTCCTTCTTCTCTCATTGATAGTACCAGCTGGTTCACAGCGCTGGGATTCTAGGCTCTTACAACTGTATAGCATTGTTCCCTTCACACTACTCTCAATAAATTGTCCTTTTTTTAAGTTTTGTTTGGACTACATTAATAATTTCAGTTTGTCTTTAGGGTTTTTTTTTTTTTTTTACTTTTTTTTTTTGTCAAATAATTCAAATGAACTGACATTATTGGATGTTCTTCCAAATTCAATTGTCCTGGGTATAATAGTGCTTATGTGTAATTTCACTCTTTTATGCAATTGTAAAATAGTGTTTTAAGCAATTAAAATTATTAAAACTTCATTTTAATTTAACTATGCATATTATTTCATACCTCTGTTCTATTTGCAGAATTTTAAGAAAATTGCCCTATTATTAAAGTGCGGCCTGTGATCATGCCTAAGGTTTCCAATGTGGCCCTCGAGCCCTTACAAATAGGAAACCCCTGCTGTATATCTTTATTGTAATCATCCATTTCCCTCATCCAGCTTTTGCCAGGTTGTAATGTTTGTGGCTCCTTTCTATCTTCTTCTATCCAATCACCATGTTCCTCCTTCACCGAGTTCCAATCCAGGTTTATTTTAATTATACTATTCTTGATAGTTTTCAAGCCACCTTAGTCTGAATCTCCCTCTTCCATCCTCTTAACATGTCCAGGTCATCTAAGTTTATTGTTGGGCTGAGTGGCTCAGACGATTGAGGCGCTGGCCTTCTGACACCAACTTGGCAGGTTCAATCCTGACTCAGTCCGGCGGTATTAGAAGGTGATTAAATACGCCAGCCTCGTGTCAGTAGATTTGCTAGCATGTAAAAGAACTCCCACGGGATTAAAATTCCGGCAACTTGACGTCTCCGAAAACCGTCTAAGTAATTAGTGGGACATAAAAAACAGTGACATTATTAACAAAGTTTACGTCCGGCTCCATAGCTAAATGGTTACCATGCTGGCCTTTGGCCACAGAGTTCCCACGTTCGATTCCCGGCAGGGTCGGGAATTTTAATCATAATTGGTTAATTCCCTTGGCATGGGGACTGGGTGTATATTTCGTCTTCATCAGCATTTCATCCTCATCATGACGCGCAGGTCGCCTACGTCCGTCAATGTATAATATGGAAATTCTAAATTCCCATGGAGGGAATTAGATATTTTTCCACCAATAGAGCATATCAAAATCAGATCAAAAATTGGATGTATGGCTTTTCAGGCGTTTGCTCTATTAACCAGCATTTCGTCTTAGGTCTGACACTAGACTCGTCAGAGTGGGATGTGTCAGACCCTACCCACTGATGCTGGGGTGTATGCAGGTGAACTACTAGACTAACTATGCTTTCATTCCCCACCCTGAAGGGGTGGGGCAGGCCACCTAGAGGGTAACGCCCTCTTTCTGGCCAAGAGATGCGGGCGGGTTGGGGAGATGTGACGGAAGAAGGAGGTGGATAAAGGATGTGAATATGTAGGAGATGGGAGGGGAATTGTGCCTATGCCTAGGTGTTGAATTTCGTTGAGGGAGTTTATTAGCATAGATGGTTACAAAGCAAACAAAACATGAGTGGACAGTTTGTGGTTCGGTTGAAAGGTTTAGTAAGGAGCAGGAGGGTAATGTTGTAATAGGAGGTAGTAGAGGGTGGTTGTGATGTTAGTAATGGAGGTAGCGAGAAGACGAAGAAGGTCTAGGATCGGGAGGGGCGGCAGGAAAGTTGGGGGTTGGGGAGCAGGTAGGTAAACCGATTGCGGGGGTGGGGTGGGTGGCGGGTCCGGTCGAGGACGACGAGGAGAATTGATGGGAGGGGAGCACACAGTTCGGGGTGGGAAGGGGGGAATGTTCCACGCGTAGTGCCGACGACGGATGCGGACGCAGAGGTGATCAGTTTGTGGACGTCTACATCTGACGGGAGTTGGAGGCGTACCATAAACGTTGGGCCAGCATTGTTGTAGATACGGAACACTCGAAGTGCCGGAACGCCTACCATGTGGAGTTCCCCCAATATGTCCTGTTCCGTGATGGTAGGGTCGATGCCACGAAGGACGCAGCTCGAAGACGGAGGCCAGTGAAGAACTGCAGCAGCGGCGGACTCTCCTTGGGAAGCTGGCTGAGCAGTGACGGTGGCAGCTGTGGTGGTGGTAGGGGGCTGTTGGGGACTGGGCAATGTGATGGATGGGGCGAGGGCAGGGGTGTACATGATTGGAGAGGGGTGGCTAATTGTAGGAGGAAGAGTGGAAGTACTCGGGAGGGTAAGTGCAGAATGGGTGAAGGTGGTGGTAGTAGTAGTAGTGAGGGTGGTCGTTACAGAGGTGGGGAGCGGTGGGAAATGCTGAAGTGTGCGAGGGGGACATAGATAAACGCTGGGAGGTTCGCCGGGGTCAGAGCGCAACTGTTGAAGGATGAACTCAGGACTGGGAACCACCTTATAAAGCTGTCCGTTGATGTTTACTCCACTGGTTTGGAGGGCTGCCGTGTCGACGTGATCAAAGAAGTGCACCACGATCTGCGTTGACATGTCATTAGTGGTGCGATCGTGTAGCCGCCTGGCTGAACGGATGGGAAGAATGTTGAAAAGCTGATTTTCGTCGATAGCGGGGTCCACACCAAGAATAAGATGAGAAGTCATTGTGAATAGGGGAGGCGACAGCCAACGAAGCGTCTGCCCATTTAGTTATTCTTGGGCCGACTGAGTATGCGCAGAGAAGAGAGCCACCCAACCGAAAAAAGTGTGGACATGTGAAGGATATGTTGATCGGCGATGTATATATGCAGGTGAAACTTACTTACTTTACTCGTTTTCATTCCTCGCCGGGAGGGCGAGGCGGGCCCCTTAGAGCATGATGTGCTCGCTCGGGCCAAGGGAAGCGAAGAGAACTGTGAGGAACAAGGAATGAGTGAGATGGGAAGAGTGATGTGACAAATTTAATGAGGTGGGCTACGGATATGCAAATTTTAGTGGATTTTCGCTAGGATTGAAATTTAGAGAGGATTACTAGGATAGTATTGAAAGGTGAGGAGGTGCAAGGACGTAGTGAGATTATGAAGGGAAGATATTAAGTACCGGATGATATCGAGTGGCGGAGGTGGGTAACGAAAGAAGCTATATGGGTGAGGAGGTGGACCGACAGATTGACGAGGTGAGAAGTTGGCATGCAGGTGAAATTTATCAGAAGCCTATTATAAGGCACAGTCTGATAACTGCATACGGGAGATAAAACTCCACAATGGAATTACAGTAATGCCGCCTAGCAATTCCAAATAGAAATTCTAAATTCCCATGGAGGGAATTAGATATTTTCCCACCAATAGAGCATATCAAAAATCAGATCAAAAATTGGATGTATGGCTTTTCAGGCATTTGCTCTATTAACCAGCATTTCGTCTTAGGTCTGACACTAGACTCGTCTGAGTGGGATGTGTCAGACCCTACCCACTGACGCTGGGGTGTATGCAGGTGAAATTTATCAGAAGCCTATTATAAGGCACAGTCTGATAACTGCATACGGGAGATAAATTTCACCTGCATACACCCCAGCATCAGTGGGTAGGGTCTAACACATCCCACTCTGACGAGTCTAGAGTCAGACCTAAGACGAAATGCTGGTTAATAGAGCAAATGCCTGAAAAGCCCCACATCCAATTTTTGATCTGAATGTATAATATAACTATTTAAAATAGTTTATTTGAATCTGCCTTGATCAATACACTCATTAAATGAAAAAAAACTATTTATTAAACCAAACATGTTTCGGGAAGTCTCAACCATTCCCTTCCTCAGTGGTCAGATCAAAGAACAAAACAATATCACACAATCTTTTGTTTTACAATTTAAACAAAGAGTAAAAAAAAAAAAATATCAATACATAAAATTTTGGCTGAACTGAATGAAAATACTATATAAATTTAGGATCTTCTTTTCTTCTTTTTGCTCCTTAAATGATCATATGCTAGTCTATACAGTGGGTTATCTTCTGCACTTCTCTCATTTAAACTTGATTCAAAATGATTTTTTTGTATAAGGTAAATTTCTAAATTTTCCTAAACATTCATTAATTTTCCCTTTCTGGCCGAATGTAATAATTTCATGTCATTGGAAATGTCTGTAAATTTATGATTCATTTCAACCATATGTTCTCCCATTGCCGAATTTCTTTTATGTTTAACTGCATTAACATGTTCTTTGTACCTTATAGCCAAACTTCTACCAGACTGTCCTATGTATCCTTGTTTACATGTTTGGCATGTTAATTTGTAAATTCCTGATTTATTAAATAAACATTTATTCTCTATCTTATCTGAATTGAAAATTATCTTATTAGTATTATTACCATTTTGTATGTGACATGGTTCTTTTTCCTGAAAATTTTAGCTAGTTCATAAGAATGCTTATTTTGAAAAGTTAGAACTGCAAATTTCTTTTTCTCTTTTCGCTCCTGGTTCATTTTTCACTTTATTTATCATTCTATTAATAAATCTTTTGGAATATCCATTGCTATGGGCAATTTGATGGATTATATTTATCTCTCTATTATGATTGTTCTCAGACATAGGTATCCCCCCTGTGGGTGGGGGCGGTAGAATAACACCCACGGTATCCCCTGCCTGTCGTAAGAGGCGACTAAAAGGGGCCTCAGGGGCTCTGAACTTTGGAGCGTGGGTTGGCGACCACGGGGCCCTCAGCTGAGTTTTGGCATTGCTTCCACTTACTTGTGCCAGACTCCTCACTTTCATCTATCCTATTCGACCTTTCTTGGTCAACTTTTGTTCTTTTCCGACCCCGACGCTATTAGGTTTGCGAGGGCTAGGGAGTCTTTCATTTTCACGCCCTTCGTGGCCCTTGTCTCACTTTGGCCGATATCTTCATTTTTCGAAGTGTTGGACCCCTTCCAATTTTCCCTCTGATTAGTGTTATATAGAGGATGGTTGCCTAGTTGTACTTCCTCTTAAAACAATAATCACCACCACCACCACCAGACATAGGTATGTTCATAGCTCTATTAACAGTACAGTCGTCAAATCAAAATACCTGCACCTGGCGAGCCGAAGTCCTCGGACACATCCCGGCACTAAAAGCCATACGCCATTTCATTTCATTTCATTTCATTTCATTTCAACAAAGTTTATCCCTCTCTATTCTGTCATAAAGCTTTTCCACTCTGATTTCCTTCCTGATGTCCTCATTTCTTATTCTGTCCTTTCTTTTCTTTCCTATCATTCTTCTTAACACTTTCATCTCACTGGCCTGGATTTTATTCTCCTGTCTTTTTGACATTGTCCAGGTTTCCGTTTTATATGTCAGTATTGGGCAGTAGTAAATCTTATGCATCACCATTTCCCTGTTGGATCCTTTTACTAATCTTCATGTCCAGCCCTGTATCTTGCATCAGTTCACTTCCAAATAGTCATCACCGTTGTCTTGATCTTTTCCATGCTGATTTTCATTCCATAATTTTCAATAATCTCACTCAATATGTCGATCTGTCCTCGTATTTCCTCTCTCTATTCACCCCCACACCACAATGTCATCTTCAGACAGCATTACCTTCAGCTCCCTGTCCCCACATTTTACTCTTTCCCCACTTTGCAGTTTTGTCTATAAACATTATGAATAACGGTGGTGACACCACACTTCTCTGCCATAATCCAGTTTCATTCCAGAATCACTTTGTTCTCCTCACATGCGTTAAGAAGGAAGCCATACTTTCCCATGTCGACTTAGTAAAATGTTCGACAAATCTGACCATTTTTGACCGTATTGACTAGTTTCATATAGTATACAACAGGTGATTGTTTGGTCTGAACTGTCAATATATTATCAATATCTAATTTTATACAATGTTACACTAGTACATGTTTCTGGAGCCCCAACTCTCTTCATCAGCGATTTCTACATCAATATCAACATTCCCCATATCTCAAGATCTAACATTATTCTGTTTTACATATAACAGCATTATATATAACACTATGTCATATATAACACTATCTTTAACCCATATACACACACTCACCATTTCTTGATAATGTTTCTCGTAATAGAATACATTAAAACATAACGGAACACTTTAAAACACTTATAAAAAGTTTAACTGGTTTTTCTTATGTTGTACAACACTTTAAAATACATATTTAAACTTCAGATGGAATCATATGCCTTTGCTGGCAAGACCTAGTGTTTACAGTGCACTATGTCTTCTGGTATGGGCTAGAGCAATTTTGTTACTTTCATTGATCTGTCTGTGTCTTATCCTTGGCTTTGGCAATATGAAAGTGACTGAGATATGAGCGATGCTAGTAATGCCGTTCCTTCTGCAGCCAGTCCCTGCTATGAATGGTGTGAAAATATCGCTCATGGAGTCGGTTGGTGCATGCATTTCAGTGGGCTTGGCAGACTGATATGTAATAGCAACTTCTGGCTCGGATGAGGAAAGCAACGGGAAACTACCTCACTCCTCATTTCCCTAGTAAGCCTCTTCAGTGATGCCTAGGCCATCTATGACAGATGATGGCAGAGCTGTTGAGGATCCAACCAGCCTTAAGGCTGAAGACTGAACATACATACATACATGGAATCATCCCTGTTGCTGATTTCTGTTTCTCTTATTCCCATTTCTTCCAGGTCCTTAACCTCCCGGTACCAGCGTACAGTAGCGACGATTGGGAATTAAAAGTGGGGGGCGGGGGTTGCTGGGAAGGAGGAAGACGGCGTGGTGTATGCATGTAAACTGAAAAAAAAAAAACCTCCAAAGTGGGAATTATTTATGCTCTCTCCACAGAGAGGTAAATGTTTTACCAACTTACATGTGGCAATAATCTGAGATGCTGATTCAATAATAGATTATACAATAAAAATTTTGCCAAAGGAACAATATATACATCTATTACAATTAAATAGAAGTACGGCGTGATTATGCAATTAAAATCATTTAGTATTTGACTAGGCCTATACACTAAGAAACTAATAGACAGTACAGAGACTGTTAGACGGACGAATGTGCGCAGCAAGTCGGTGAATCATACCTGTGTCCATGATCTTGGCAAAAAATTATACCCCTGGTACCCTTTCTCATAGCACATGCAAAGTCCCCACTACTTGCTGTGGTGCTATGCAAATCAGTTAGTAGCGACGACGACATTTTTTGCGTAATTAACGAAAATAAAGTAAAGAATTAGCTCATAAGAAAACAGGGCTTGTACAAAGTGCTTTTATTAAAAAAAATTGTTGCCGCTACTGCCAGCGCACCATAGTTCTCCTGATCTCAAAAAATCTTTTCATCCAATTGATCAGTCTTCCCAGGCTCGTTCTGTAAATATGTCCAAAGAACATGGCTCACCTCTTCCGGATGGTATCTGAGATCTTTTCCATTTTGAGATATAATTCTTATTTCTGTATGATCCATCCTCTGTTCTTTGGGGTTGCAATGTCTTCCTCAGAATCTTTCTCTTTGCTAGTTCCTGCTTCTTGACCAATCCTGTTTTTGTCAGGTTCAAAAGTTCAGCTGCATGTAAAGCCTCCAGGCAGATCACTGTCTGGTAGTGTCTGAGTTTTCCATTGATCAACATATTATTCTCACTGTAAGTGTTCATAGTTTATATGCCAAGTTCATCTTGTTGATTCTTGATAACTGTGCCTTCTGTTTGACAGGCTATTGTCTATCCATTTACCCCAGATATTTTAATTTCTCAACTTTCTGAATCGTTTCTCTCTCAACTGCTATCCATCTGGGTGCTGTTTCAATGTTGGTCATGTACTGCGTCTTCTCAAAGGAGATCCGTAAGCCTGCCTTACTTGCTTCTTCCTGGAGTTGGGCAATTTGGCTCCGTGCCTCCCCTATTGACTCTGACAGAACCACAATGTTGTCCACAAAGGCTAAAGAAGCAACTCAGATTTCTTTGTTCTTGCATCCCATTTGTATACCGTCTATTCCTTGCATTTTATAGTGTCACTTTCTAATCACTATGTCAAGAACACAACTGAATAGAAGAGGAGACAATCCATCTCCCTCTCTGATCCCTATTTGAATTCCAAAAGATTCTGACAGGATCCCTCTGAACTTGAGCTTGGATGTTGTGCTAGTCACTGTTTTATTAAATCATGAAAGGTAATTTTTAAGAAAGATTTCACACTTTCCATAGTCATCCTGCTTCTTTCTGTTCTCCAGTTTATCCGTATATTAGAAGACTCTTTCTAGATATGCTGATGTTCCAGGCAGACACAGCGTACCAAGGGTGAAATTGCAACATAACCTAACTCACTTTTTGGCCATATCGACATATTGGTATCGATGAATACATAATTTCCTCCGCAATCGATCTGTGGGCCCAGCCACTTACAGCGGTAGGAGAGCCTGAAGAATCAACATGACCTAACTCGGAATGGCAATGCAACATTGCCTATCGCAGTTGTTGTGCATTTATTAACAACAATCACTACTGATCTGCATTTAGGGCAGTCACCCAGGTGGCAGATTCCCTATCTGTTGTTTTCCTAGCCTTTTCTTAAATGATCGCAAAGAAATTGGAAAATTATTGAACCTTTCCCTTGGTAAGTTATTCCAATCCCTAACTCCCCTTCCTATAAACGAATATTTGCCCCAATTTGTCCTCTTGAATTCCAACTTTATCTTCATATTGTGATCTTTCCTACTTTTAAAGACACCACTCAAACTTATTCGTCTACTGATGTCCTCCCATGCCATCTCTCCACTGACAGCTCGGAACTTTTAAAATGTTATAAGATTTGTCAATTAGTTTTATAGGAATAATCTTGATCCAAAAGAATTGTTTCATGATCTTATACAACCTTAAGTGAATGATAGTTGGCTGATGATGCTCACGAAAAGGAGCGAAACATGTACCATATAAACATCTTAATAAATATGTAAGTTTGTACTATGTTTTTATTGTATTGAATAGGTGGTAATTAAGAAAATTATAAGAATTTGTATCACACATACCACTTAATCGAGCAGCTCGTCTCCTTTTTCCCAGTTCTTCCCAGCCCAAACTTTGCAACATTTTTGTAATGCTACTGTTTTGTCGGAAATTACCCAGAACAAATCAAGCTGCTTTTCTTTGGATTTTTTCCAGTTCTTGAATCAAATAATCCTGGTGAGGGTCCCATACACTGGAACCATACTCTAGTTGGGGTCTTACCAGAGACAAATATGCTCTCTCCTTTACATCCTTACTACAACCCCTAAATACTCTCATAACCATGTGCAGAGATCTGTACCCTTTATTAACAATCATATTTATGTGATTACCCCTGTTACGGAGCTTTTCGTGGTAGGTAGAGGTGAAAGAAGGTGCGGGCGTGAACGGGTCTCAAACTACGGAATCAAAGTTAATGTAAAATTTAACAAGGTTATATTTTCTTTTTAAAATAAAGAAATAACAAACATGGCAGGTACAGAGTAGCAAGTCAAAGGGTAGTTACAATATTTACAGAATTTGGGCTCAGCGCCCTTGCTTCACCATTCGTGGGCAATCAGCCCAACCTTACTTCAAAATAAGTTTTACCAGAGGGGCAGAAAACCCCATTCATGTTCAGGAACATTTGCTCCAAATTACACTGAAAAGCCTCCACGAGGCATACAACACTCAATTTTCAAAAAAAGAGAGCCACTCGCTCTCAACTCTAAGCCTCTCAAAGGCCACACCAAACTCCACCTTCAAGTTGTCCTCACTGGACATAGACACAGGGGTAAAATACCCAACCTACTGAGGTCTATCAAATGAAAAGGGGTAATTACATGACCTCCAAAATAACAATTTGAGAGGAGGCGATCTGCACTCCTAATACACTTGTTTTTAAAACCTAATTTGGCTCTAGGCCACTGATGCAAGGGCTAATCCCATACTACGGAGGTGACTTTAGAAAAGAAACAAATTTACATAATGTTAAGGAAGAATAGGTTGAGAAAATAAGTTCACCTCAAAACAATATGAGTGGGAGCTCGAGAGGGTTAAGCACTCTCTATCCCAATACGTAATTTAAAAGATAGAATAGATACCAGTTTCTTTACATTTTTAAGGAAGGTTACATAACGGAAAAACTTCAGACCCGCCCCGAGAGTTAAACTGCTGAGCTAGCAAAGAAAGAAGTGATTAATTGGCCATTACCTGGTTGTTGACCGCTGCCGGAGAAAGAGGCGCTTCCCGCCCCCTGCTATGTACTATACACACTGAAAGATGGAACAGAAGTGGCGCAGAGACCCTAAAAACAGCAGTTTATATACTCTCGCGGAAGGTTCTAGGCGTTAGGGGAATGAGAACACCCGCCCACAATCACTTTATTGGAGAAAAAAGAGAAACCCCTACACAAGATGAAGAAGAAACACATTATTGGTGGAAAATTAATTTCAGAAATTCGGGATTGGCTAGATTTAAAACAAGGGGAAAGAAAGGGGTAATATTGCCAACTTAACCAATGACTGAAAGAAATTTAACAAAGAACAAACTTTTGAAATAAAATTTTCTCCAAAGAACAGTTCTTTTTCTTCGCACTAGGGTGCACTATTGTAGTTCTTCAGAAGTGTCCTCTAGAAGAGAAAGTTCACACTTCTTACTTCAAGCAAAACAAAAACACATCAAAAATGACACAGTTCTAAAACTCCAAAATTTACAGGTAGTGACATCTTCTGAGAAACTTGAAAATTAATACCGTCAATAAAGTTCAGACTTCCTCCAGCAGAGGAGTTTCAACAGGCGCAACTTTTAAATTAACGGCGTGGAGGTGTACCGCCCGGTACAACCCCAATGAAGATCTTTTCTTATATTAACACCTAGGTACTTACAGTGATCGCCAAAAGGAACTTTAACTCCATCAACGCAGTAATTAAAACTAAGAGGACTTTTCCTATTTGTGAAACTCACAACCTGACTTTTAACCCCATTTATCATCATACCATTGCCCACCGTCCATCTCACAACACTATCGAGGTCACCCTGCTGCTGCTCACAATCTTGTAACTTATTTATTACTCTGTACAGAATAACATCATCTGCAAACAGCCTTATCTCTGATTCCAGTTCTTTACACATATCATTGATGTATATAAGAAAACATAAAGGTCCAATAATACTGCCTTGAGGAATTCCCCTCTTAATTATTACAGGGTCAAATCAAATCAAATCAAATCAAATCAAAATCTCTTTATTTGCAAATGAGGTGTCTACCTCGGTGGCAAATGGTACACTAAAATACATTATTGTCAAGCACTAAATTTTAAATTAACAAGAGAAGGAAAAAAATTTCTAGAATACAATAATATACTATTTATGCTAACAATTTTTTTTCTATTAAACAAACAGATCATCCTTAATAAATTTATATTGTTTACAAAATTCTACTTATAATATCTCATATACTTACAAACATAGTCAACTCATATACAGTATGTGGAATGACTTCAAATAATACTATGCAACTGGTATAAGATTAAAATTTACATTGCATATATTTACTTTATTTATCTTTTTTTTTTTACCCATTTTGGAACCTAAGTAGCATAACGACCTGCTGCGTCTTAACCAGAGCCCCCTTTTGCCACCACTTTTCAGAGTTCCTGAAGGGCCTTCACAGCTACCGTAGCGGTCGCAGGGCCCTTGAAGTCCCCACTGTACTTCACCCCTACAGGCAGTCCCCTACTTTGGCTGTCCAAACTCCATGGACCAGGGGATGGAATTAATTTTTTTTTTTTTAACACACATTTTTTATTTACAATAGCCTGCACTGGTCGAATGCCCTCTAACATTTATTTTCCCTGTTGCTGTTTATTCTCTTCTTGAATACCTGTATAGATTTTGGAAAAGGATCAAACATTACCCCTGGTAAATTGTTCCACTCCTTCACGCCCTTCCCAATGAATGAAAATTTACCCCAGTCGCTTCTGCTAAAATTCCTTCTAATTTTATACCTGTGGTCAGTTCTGCCAATATAATTATTTTCCAACTGAAGCCTCTCACGGATTTCTCCCCATGCTTCTTCTCTTGTATAGGCTCTATATAATCCTATAAGTCTAGTTTTCTCCCTTCTCTTACTTAAAGTTTCCCACCCAAGTTCCTCTAACATTTCTGATACACTACTGTTTCTCCTGAAATCCCCTGTTACAAATCTTGCTGCTTTCCTCTGCACACTATCTATTTCTTTTATTAGGTATTCTTGGTGAGGATCCCAAACACTGTTTGCATTTTCCAATAATGGACGAACCATACTTAAGTAACTTTTTTCTTTTAATTCTTTATTGCATCCTTTAAGTAGCCTCATTATGACATGTAATGATCTGTATGCTTTCCCAATAATGTCATCAACATGACCCTTCCAGTGCAAATTACTTTCAAATCTCACACCTAAGTATTTGCACTTGCCATCTTTTGGGGTAACTACTGTCCGCACACTTTATCTTGATGCATTTGTGTACGGGGTGAGGAGTAAGGAGGGAGCTGTCCCGGTATCGATAGTGCTGCCTGGTGCTGCCAACTGAATGTAAATGAAATCTGAATTGAATCGAGAATATGATCGATCGATATGAAATTTCTAAACCGTTATCATCTTAAGCCAACAACTATGTCACATACACATTATATAACATTATAAAACATATATCTCGATGCGAATCTTGTTCCTAGCTTGAATTCTATACTTTGACTTTGATGTGTAAACAACAACAGTACCAGTACGTAAAGTTTACGCCAGATGTCGCACAACGATGCTTAAGCGATTCATAGTTTGTGTTTCAAAGGTTGCCAGTATGAATCTCGAAGATCGCCGAGGTCGACCGATTCAGCACTAGGATGTAAATGCACCAAGATAAAGTGTGCGGATAGTACCTCATCCAAAGTATATTCAAATTCAGTTTTAAAGCTCCTGTTTGTAAAAGTTGTAACAGTTGATTTGCCTCCATTAACCTTCATATTATTTTCTTCAACCCACTGTTGGATACTTTCAAGGTCCCTTTGTAATTCTGAACAATCCTCAATGTTATTTATTTCCCTATAAACAATTATATCATCTGCATACAATCTTATTTTTGATGTTATATTGTTCCCTAAATCATTTGTGTATATTAAGAAAAGTAACGGACCGATTATAATACCCTGTGCGATTCCCTTCCAAACTTTCTCTTCCTGTGATATATTATTTCCTACTTTGACTTTCTGAACCCTTGAATTTAGAAATGTTCTTATCCAACGTATAACCCTTACGTCCAATCCTATTCCCTCCAATTTCTTTAATAATATTCCATGTTCCACTCTATCAAAGGCTTTGGAAAGATCTATGGCTATGCAATCTAACTGGCCTCCTGAATCCAACTGATCTGATATGTCCTGCTGAAATCCCACCAGTTGTGCCTCACAAGAAAATTTCTTTCTAAATCCATACTGGCTCCTCATGAACCATTTTTTATCATCACATATCCCTCTGATGTATTTTGCTATTAAACTCTCCAGTATTTTACAAACTATACTGGTCAGGCTGATTGGTCTGTAGTTCTCTGGTTTCCTTTTATCACCCTTTCCTTTATAAATTGGTATTATTATAAATTCCTTCCATTCTTTTGGTATTACACTATTATTTATGACATAGTCAAAGAGAAATTTTAAATAAGGCACTATGTACCACCCCATTGTCTTTAATACCTCCCCAGTAATTTGATCACTTCCTGCTGCTTTTCCTTGCTGAACCAGTTGGATTTCTCTGAAAATATCTTCATTTGTAAATGAGAAGCTTCTTGTTTCCCTATGTGTCTCTCCCTCTCCATCTTCTGTTACTGTTTCCAACTCCTGACAACCTTCTACTGAATCTCTGAATTCCCTACTAAATAGATTTGCTTTCTCAATATCTGTTAAATAGTGTTCACCCCCTTCTCCCACCATTGTAGGAATTTGGATTCCTTTTCTTTTTTGATTCCTAATATATGAATACATCTTTTTCCATTTCCTTTTGTGGTCATTACCCTCTTGAAGTATGCCATTCATTTATTTCTCTTTTGCTTCCTTTTTCACTCTATTCAGTTCCCTCATTAGCTGTTTTCTAGTTTCTCTATTCTCCCTACCCTCTTTGATTTTCCTGTTTACTATTCTACATTTTATTTTTAATTTCCTTATTTCCCTTGTATAATAAATAGGGTCTGAGGTCATTTTACCCTTCTTAACAGGTACAAATCTCTTCTCTCCTTCCCAAATGATTCCTTTAAATTTAGCCCAAAGCGTATCCACATTACTCCCTTCACTTATCCAACAACTGATTTGTGATTTAAGGTAAGTCCCAAATTCATCAACTTTAGTTTTCCTGTATAATTTCTTGTCTTGTGTGACCCTCTTATTAAGCATTTTGGGTACAAGTCCTACATCCATTATTACAGCCTTATGGTCACCTATTCCTTCAATTACCTCAGTTTTATCAATAATTTCCCATGGTTTAACCAAGATAAAAAAAAAAGCAGATAAAGCTTTGCCTACTCTAATTCTCAGAGTTCTATTTTCTAGAAATATAGCCACCCATTGTATATTGCCATCGCGTGACTTGTGTTGCCGTTCTTAGTTTCCAAGGTAAGTTTAATTTTGATTCCGGTAGCTAATTTGGCCTTTTATTGAGTAACTGCACAGTACAATAAATGAGCATTTCCTATGATGAGCGTTACTATTTGAATATTGTCTTCAACTGCTAATAAAAACTTTCTTAAATGCATGCTAGAGATAGGTTATGTTGTCTCCTAATTGTTAATCTTGTGGGCTATGATTTGGTATCAATATTAGCTTCTTCTTCTTCTTCTTCTTCTTCTTCTTCTTCTTCTTCTTCTTCTTCTTCTTCTTCTTGCTGTCATTTTGGCCATCTATGGACCACATTATTTCAGCTGTCCTTTTCCTTTCCCTTGTACTCAGGCTTTAACTTTCGCTCAGTATTCCTGCATTCAAATCCTATACTGTTCCTTCCTCACTTCAGTCCATGTTTTCCCAGTTCTTAGTTTTGGCTTTCCTGGGAAACCACGATGCTCTTGAAGTGGGGACTTCGAGGGCCCTGGGACCGCTACGGTAGCTGTGAAGGCCCTTCAGGAACTCTGAAAAGTGGTGGCAAAAGGGGGCTCTGGTTAAGACACAGCAGGTCGTTATGCTACTTAGGTTCCAAAATGGGTTAAAAAAAAAAAAAAAAGTAAGTAAATAAATGCAATGTAAATTTTAATCTTATACCAGTTGCATAGTATTATTTGAAGTAATTCCACATACTGTATATGAGTTGACTATGTTTGTAAGTATAGGATATATTATAAGTAGAATTTTGTAAACAATATAAATTTATTAAGGATGATCTGTTTGTTTAATAGAAAAAATTATTAGCATAAATTGTATTCTAGAAAAATGTTTCTTCTTCTCTTGTTAATTTAAAATTTAGTGCTTGACAATAATGTATTTTAGTGTACCATTTGCCACCGAGGTAGACACCTCATTTGCAAATAAAGAGATTTTGATTTGATTTGAAGTTTCTTCTTGAGCGGAATATGTTTCTGGATATCCTTCTGTGTTATCCCCACCTTGGTGAATCACGCCTCCTTGGTTTCTTTCTTAATAAAGTACCGGTAATTAAAGATCCTATTGCTCAGCCTTGTAGGATTCATATGGGCAATGTGGCTATAGAAAACAATTCTCCTCCTGTGTGTGTGATCTTTTCTTCATGATTTTGTCATCTTCTAAATTCACCATTGTCATTGATTGACCCTAGATTTTCCTTATTTTCTTCTTCTTCTTCTTCTTCTTCTTCTTCTTCTTCTTCTTCTTCTCCTCCTCCTCCTTCTTCTTCTTCTTCTTCTTCTTCTTCTTCTTCTTCTTCTTCTTCTGCTTCTTCTTCTTCTTCTTCTTCTTCTTCTTCTTCTTCTTCTGTGTGCCCTGCCCAGTCTCCCAGACGTTGACGATCAATGTGGAGAGTGCTTTTCGGTCTTCAGCAACACGGTACAGTTCTTCGGTACTTTTTATGCCTGTCCAGTCTTTAATATTCTTAAGGCATGTTGTTCTCCTTCTGCCTACTGCTCGGCGCCCTTCAATTATGCCTTTCAAAATTAGATGTAAAATTGCGTATTTTTCACCACGCAAAACATGCCTTAGGTATGCAATTTTTCTGCATTTGATGAAGGTTACCAGTTCTTTTTTTGCATTTTGCTCTCTGTAGTACTTGTTCATTGGTGGCATGGTCAATCCACGAGACTCTAAGCATTCTTCTATGAGGCCAAAGTTCTAAGGCTTCCAGTCTTTTGATGGTGGCCTCTTTTAACGTCCAAGCTTCAACCCCATAAAGGAGAGTAGACCAAATATAACATTTCACCATACGCTGCCAAAGTTTTAAATTTAATGCATTATCACACAACAATGTTTTCATCTTCCTGAATGTTGATCTTGCAATTTCTATTCGGCTCTTAATTTCTAGGTCTCCTTAAGATCTGCCTTTCTTTCATTTCTAATTTCTCGATCAGACCTTTCCTAATCAGAGTAAGGCATTCTGCAGCATATAAAGGCTCCAGTCATATTACTGTGCAGTAATGTTGTATCTTGGTTAGTTGATAAGCCGTTTCCATTTTCTTGATCCATGATGTAAAGGCTTCTTTCTCAGAAGTACTGAAATCTACCCACTCCCCTCCAGTAGAGCCCTGCATGGATGCGGATAGTTAGTGTTAGTGTCTTGGCGGATACAAACAGTATGACAGCGCGGATAATTTTTCTGATAATTTCTAAATAATGAAGTTTATTGATTTTCACTCAAGTATACTGTTATTTTTTTTTTTTTTTCAAAGCCTCCGTGGCTCAGGCAGCAGTGTGTCAGCCTCCACTGCTGGGTTCCGTGGTTCAAATTGCGGTCACTCCATGTGAGATTTGTGCTGGACACAGTGGAGGCAGGACAGGTTTTTCTCCGGGTACTCCAGTTTTCCCTGTCATCTTTCATTCCAGCAACACTCTCCAATACACCTGTCAGTCATTAATAATTGCCCCACAGGAGTGCGACAGGCCTCGCCGTAAGATGGGGGCTTCATTCATTCAGTCCCTGACCCGGTCACTGACTGGAAAACAGATTGTAGGTTTTCATTCATACACTCTTATTTTTGTTTGTGGTTAGGCAACTCTTGACAGTCGTATGGAAGAATGGTGAGACCATAGAGCCTTGAGACCATAAAGCTGTAAATCTGACCTAAGACTAATTGGCTCCTGCCCACAATTAGTGGAAGGAAAGAACAAAGGTCAATACATCGGTAGTTGCCGCAAGAGAAAATCCCTCATAAACCTGTGACTGTAGGTGTTCTGGTGCCAGGTGTCAGGCCTATTGTATTATGTTAACAGATCTAGCCTTTTCAATACCTACGGTATAATATAGTGTAGTTAAACATTTTCAATATCCGCGGATACGAATAACCTTTCGCTGATGCGGATGCAGGTGCGGATGAAGGAAGTGCAGATGCGGAGTGGATGCAGATACAATTTTGTATATCCACGCAGGGCTCTTCTCCCCACTCTGAAAGGTATTTAAATTTCCCCGTTCGTTTGATTTTTGTTTCTCCTACCTCTAGCACTCTCGGTGCTGACTTAATTTGTGTTAGAAATTCTGTTTTCTCAAAGGAGATTATTATCATTATTATTGCTATTATTATTAACTGGGGTCCCCCTCTTGGTTCCAGGTGGTTACTGTGTCAAGCGACGAGTGTGACGACGAAGAGACGATGTCCTCACTTGATGAACTGTATTCCACATTGGTAAAAGAGGGCCTAGTCATATACGATAATTCCAGTTTTAAGAATAATACTGCATTATAAATTGAGATTTCTGGTTTAGCTCATTTAAGTGAGATTAATGAATTACCTATTGCTGCTCATGACAAATTCAAAATTATACAAGAGGTATTATGTAATTATACAGATAATGTACAAATTCAGCAGAATAATGTTAATAATAATGGCGTATGGTCTCCGGAGAAGTCTGGTGCAGGTCTTTTGGTTTCACTCCCGTAGGCGACCTGCGTGTCGTGATGAGGATGAAATGATGATGAAGACAACACATACACCTAGTACTCGTGCCAAGGTAATTAACTAATTATGTTTAAAATTCCTGACCCTGCCAGGAATCGAACCCAGGACCCCTGTGTCCAAAGACCAGCACGCTATCCATTTAGCCATGGAGCCAGACAGAATAAGGTTGAAGACAAGTAAAGCCCAACATTAATTTTAGATTTACCTGTCATCAATTCGATGTATGAGATACTTTCAAATCAAGAAACATATTTTTCTAGTCTTAATGACCAGCCTTCTATCGCTATCTGTGAAGATGCTTCTTCCCCAGAACTTCCTAAATCTGGTCAAAATGCACTGACTGATATTGCTGTTATTTATAAGCATGACAAAATCTCCAGTGATTATGGCAACATCTCTCTTCGAAGCATTACTACTGAAGGAATCAACAAGGATATTGGAGGTGAATTGGATGAATGCAGTACTGTATTAGACGAGACTCTCGTTCATGAGCTTTGAAATGAAGATGCATCGTCGGTTGTGGATTTTGATACTACAAGTCCTGAAAACTAGTCGGAATATCCTCATAAAGAAAGGAGTGCCATTCCAGAAAAGAATAAACGGAAACGAACTGAAGCTAAAAACAAAGCTTGGATTTTGACGAGAAAATAAGAGAAAAACCAATGTCATCTTGCAAGATGTGAACAGGGAGGGAAGAACAATAGGACCCCCATGTAAATCAATATTTCGCCAGAGAAATCAAAATAAAAGAATGTGTGCTAAATTGACGCAGTGTGACAGAGAGAGACTTTTCAAAGATTTCTAGGATATGAACAGCTAGGATGAAAAGAGGATGTTTATTTGCTCACTAATAGAGGTGATTCTTCCTAAGCAACGTACTACAGCAAGTAAGCTGGAGCCACACAGAGGGCCTAGCTTCATGCTCAATCTTAAAATTGGCAATAGCAAAATCCCATGTGGTCTACCATCCGTCATTGGACTGGAAAACATTTAAGCATAGGTGAACATGTGAACAGCTCTGAAATACCAAGAAATACCTACAACACCCAACCTTCTACCACTTCTGTTGATGAACTCACAGAACTTCTAAATAAAAAGTCAAATAAGAAGACGAAGATCAATCTTGAATGAATACCTGCAAGGTTTACCTAAATTACCTTTGCACTGCTGTAAAGTAAAGTATATCTACAGACAGACATTTCATCATTTAGTCAGTTGTATGAATTATACAAGCAGCATTGCCAATCCATTTCACTTAGGCCAATAAATAGATTCACTAGGCGAGTTAGCCATGTGGTTAGGGGTGCACAGCTGTGAGTTTTTACTGGGAGATAGTGGGTTCAAACCCCACTGTTGGCAGTCCTGAAGATGGTTTTCCGTGGTTTCCCATTTTCACACCAGGCAAATGTACCTTCATTAAGGCCGCAGATGCTTCCATCCCACTCCTAGCCCTTTCCTATCCTATCATCACCATAATACCTATCTGTGTCAGTGCGACATACAGTAAAATTGTAAATAAAAAAAGATTCCCTTTCAGGAACGAAATTAAAAGGAACAAAATTGGCATTTTTCAGCCAAGGAAGGACCAGTGCGACGTGTGTTGCAAATACAAGGCAAAAAAATCTCTCTGAAACAAATTTTCAAGCACATATTGTGTGTACAAATTTAGCGAGAGAAGAAAAGACTGCTGACAAGTTAAGTGCAACTGATGGGAACTGCTATACAATGTGCTGTGATTTAATGGCTGTGTGATTAGTTCCTCAACTATTGACAAGTTGTGCTTACTACAAAATGAAACTTGCTGTCCACAATTTTACGGTTTATGATTTAGCCAGTCACAATGCAATGCAAAGAATTGATGGCAGGTTTCATGGCATCAGTTTTCTCCAGTTGCCTGGTGGATGCTATCAAACATTTACTTGATCATCATCATCATCTGTATACCCTCCAGATTCGGTTTTTCCCTCGGACTTAGCGAGGGATCCCACCTCTACCGCCTCAAGGGCAGTGTCCTGGAGCTTCAGACTCTTGGTCGGGGGATACAACTGGGGAACATGACCAGTACCTCGCCCAGGCGGCCTCACCTGCTATGCTGAACAGGGGCCTTGTGGAGGGATGGGAAGATTGGAAGGGATAGGCGAGGAAGAGGGAAGGAAGCGGCCGTGGCCTTAAGTTAGGTACCATCCCGGCATTCACCTGGAGGAGAAGTGGGAAACCACGGAAAACCACTTCCAGGATGGCTGAGGTGGGAATCGAACCCACCTCTACTCAGTTGACCTCCCGAGCCTGAGTGGACCCCGTTCCAGCCCTCGTACCACTTTTCAAATTTCGTGGCAGAGCCGGGAATCGAACCCGGGCCTCTGGGGGTGGCAGCTAATCACGCAAACCACTACACCACAGAGGTGGACGATTTACTTGATAAAGAACCAAAGACTGTGATTGTATGCAGTGATGGATGCACTCATCAAAATTGAAATGTCACCCTATGTAATGCAGTTCTTCATGTTGCAGTGGAGAGGCAAGTGTACGAATCTTTTTGAAGCGGGGTCACACTCAGATGGAGTGCGATTCCGTCCATAGTGGACATTTTCCTTCCCAATGAAATAGCTCACAAATGTGTTTTTTTTAATTTAGTCAATTCTTCTTCTTCTTCTTCTTCTTCTTCTTCTTCTTCTTCTTCTTCTTCTTCTTCTTCTTCTTCTTCTCTTTCCACTTTTGGTATAGGGATGTGCTGTTTTAATTCTTCCTGAAATTTCTCCTGAATTCTTTTGACTTTTAATTTTCATACTTTTTATTTTCTTATGTCTTATTTCTTTCACTCTCACAATTTTACCTATTTTCAATTTTGCCACCACTACTTTGTGGTCTCCATCAAACGCCTCACCTGGTAGTGCTGTTACATCCGTTAGCTGTTCATGGTTTATTTTCTCAACCACAAAATAATATATAACTGTTTTTGTCCTTCCTTCAGCCCAGCCATAACTAGTGATCTTTCTACTATTCTTCTTTTAAAATCTAGTGTTACCAACAATCATTCCATTTCTCTCACACACCGGGCGAGTTGGCCGTGCCCGTAGAGGCGCGCGGCTGTGAGCTTGCATCCGGGAGATAGTAGATTCGAATCCCACTATCGGCAGCCCTGAATATGGTTTTCTGTGGTTTCCCATTTTCACACCAGGCAAATGCTGGGGCTGTACCTTAATTAAGGCCACGGCCGCTTCCTTCCAACTCCTAGGCCTTTCCTATCCCATAGTTGCCATAAGACCTATCTGTGTCGGTGCGACGTAAAGCCCCTAGCAAAAAAAAAAAAGAAATCTCTCACAAAAATCAATCAAATTATCTCCCTCAGTGTTTCTTTCTCCATATCCAAATGGACCAATCATTTCTTCCTTACCTATTTCTGTCATTGAGGTCTCCCATGACTATCACTTCAAGTTCGGTAATTACTTCCTCGAGTGTCTCCAAGAATTCCTCTATTATATTTTCCTCACTGTTACCAGTTTGGGGTGCATAAACTTGAATGAAATCTTTCACTCCTTCTTCCATCCTCAGTCATACTCTGATTATTCTATCAATAACGTAGTCTACCCTATCCATATTTTCATCCAGGATTTTGTTAACAATTGCTTCTAATCCATTCTTTGCCTCTCCTCTCCTCCACTCCAGTATAGGGTGTACCCTCTACTCATCCTCTTCATTCCCTTTCCCCTCCAACTGACTTCGCTCAGTCCCATCATTGAAACATTCTCCCTCTCCATAAAATCAATCAACTCTTCTGATTTTCCTGTCAGGATCAACATCATCATCATTTTCCAGCTCTAGTTTCCCTGATGTGGGGTACGAGCACTCGCCACTTCTTCATGTCAACGTATAGTTTCTGTTCCTCTATGTCCTCCCTCTTGCTGACCTGCGATTTCACTGTGTCTATCCATCGATTCCTTGGCCTCCCAGCTGGCCTCTCTCCCTTTCACTTCTTTGTCAAAGTAATTCCTTGCTGTTCTTGTTCTGTCCATCCTCACAACATATCCAAACCATTGTAGCCTGTGTCTTACTAAAAGCTCGGTAACAGGTATTTTGATGCCAGCTTCCTTCCTGTTTACTTCACTTCTAATCTTGTCCTTCCTGGTCTTTTGGTTCATTGTTCTGATGAATTTCATTTCTGTTGCCTGGATTTTACTATTTGCCTTGTCATGCAGGGTACATGTTTCAAGTCCATATGCGAGAATTGGAATGAAGTAGGTATAAAACATGGTCAATTTTGCTTTCTGTGATATATTATCATCCCAGAGTAGATTGCTCACATGAAAATAAAATTGAGAAGCTTTCTGAGTCCTATTAAGTATTTCTTGGTTTATTGTGCTATCTTTTGAAAAATACTTCCAAGATATTTGAAGTTAAAAACGGACTGTAACGGAGTTCCCTCTAAGAAAATGTTTGAATCTGTGCCTTTCCTGTTGATAGTCATTTCAACAGTTTTTGTTTTACTGAACTTAAGTCCATATTCTCAACCTTTTCCGAGGTTGATGATTACCACCACTCATTTTATGGTATTGTAATGTTGAGGTCGCCACTCCCGAAGGCATTTTAGAGCTACTGCCAGCAATTATTCACCGAGCTCGATAGCTACAGTCGCTTAAGTGCGGCCAGTATCCAATATTCGGGAGATAGTAGGTTCGAAACCCATTGTCGGCAGCCCTGAAAATGGTTTTCCGTGGTTTCCCATTTTCACACCAGGCAAATGCCGGGGCTGTACCTTAATTAAGGCCACGGCCACTTCATTCCCACTCCTAGCCCTTCCCTGTCCCATCGTTGCCATAAGACCTATCTGTATCGATGCGACTTAAAGCAACTAGCAAAAAAAAGGCAATTATTCAGGCCACCCCTAACATAGGAAATGAACGTTGCTGATGAAATGAAATGGCGTATGGCTTTTTGTGCCAGGAGTGTCCGAGGACAAGTTCGGCTCGCCAGGTGCGGGTCTTTAGATTTGACTCGACCTGTGTGTCGTGATGAGGGTGAAATGATGATGAAAATGACACATACACCCAGCCCCTCGTGCCAGCGAAATTAACCAATTATGCTTAAAATTCCCGACCCTGCCGGGAATCGAATCTGGGACCCCTGTGGCCAAAGGCCAGCATGGTAAACATTTAGCCATGGAGAATATTCCTGATGAATAGTGTGCTCATACTATTCCCCGAGTACCAGGCTCCCTCTTCCGCAATCTCCATCGTTCCAAAGTCCATCTTCTCCACTGTAGATTCCGTTGAGGTTTTCACTCGTAACCCTGAGCTGGGACCCTTACCAGATGCTACACACCGGGTCAGTGTGCTCTGGGACTCACATAGGCAGGGACGCCACTCCCTGGGCAGGGCTGCCTCCGAAGAGGGTCCCTACCTGCTACCGGTACCTCTTGTTTTACATTATTTTCTTAAATATGTAGATTTTCCACCTTTCACTAGGGTTATATACAAAAAGTAAAAGTATTCCACAGTGCAGAACTCAGTACAGAACACAAATTACTGGTCACAAATATGAAGTTTAAGACACCAAAGCAGTGGAGGTTTGTGACATTTTACTCTGCCAGGGATGTACCGCCAATGATGATGATGATGATGATGATGATGATAAACTGATAACACTGGCTGAATAGAAATCTGCTTGCTCTACAAAATGAATGAATTATTTAACTACACTACAATGGCATTTGTGGACACACTTTAACAGGCTAACAGCTAATGCAATCCAAACTGCTATGACACTGCACTGTTTTACTGATCACAATTGCAAGTGATAATAACAATGTTCATGAAAACAAATAAACAGTGAACTCCTTAATTTCTCTCTCCTTGCTCAAATTTCAAAGCATGACAACATATTTAACAATTTTACCACCCTACAAATAGAGCCATCACATTATGGTTACATTTTGAATATTTATTTTAGCTTCCTTATAGAACTAAATTGTTTAAATAGTCAGTATAATGGAATTCATTGGTTTTTTTTTTAAATGTTTTGGAACTAATCTCTAACAACAATTAATATAAGAGATGGGGGGAAAAGCTTAGGTACAGTGTCAAGTGGTTGGCGATGTTGATAAGGGCTCCGCCATTCAGCACTTACACCCGCCTGCACTCTTCTTACCCTGACAAGCCCATATCGTCCTTCCAGGCTCCTCCCGCAGCCTGCACACTTCCTAAGTCTAGGGACCTACTCAGGTCTCTCCTGCCACAGTCTGAGTGCCTCAAGACTAAAGAGGAAACATCGTGCTTGCTGGACAGCAACCACAGTCTGGAAGCCATTGCCATTTTCTTGAAAATAGAAAAACAAAATGTTTACAGGCAAAAAATTAAGATCACATTGTACAGTATAAATGAATAGCCCACCACATAAGTTTGACTTCGCTACATTTGTCCATCTCTTTATGTAATCACTTACAGAGTGAAATAATTTTAAATGTTTTTGAAAAGGTGGCGGGATGGCACGCAACCAAAAATCAATGAAGTACTCCAGAATAAATGTTGTAGAATGAAGGAAAGAGGGAATTGTTTGTAGCTGAAGTAAATAATCAACCAGAGATGGCAGAAAGAACTACAGACATGAACAATGTATAGGCAGAGTGGAAAGCATTTAAGGAAAGAAGTCTATGGGATACGAGTGGAATGAAAAAAGGACAAGGTGGTGAAATGAAACTGTTAAAGAAGCCGTGAAGTAGAAGAAAGATGCTTGGAAGGAAAACTACCCTTCCAAGATATGTGAAGATTGGAGGTCTATGTGGAGACAAGAAATGAAGCCAAGTGGGCTGTTAAAGAGGTAAAGAAAGCAGCATAGAAAGAATTTGGAAATGAAATAGAAAAAGGCTTCAGAGGTAATAATAGAAGATTCTGGTGAGATACATTAGGGGGAAATAATGAAAGAAAATTAAAAGCATTCAAACAAAGGATGGGAAATTAGTCACTAAAACAGAGAAGGTGTTCAAAGCCTGGGTGTACAGTGAAACCTCGAAATGCGAGTAACTTGGTCTACGAGTGTTTTGCAAGACGAGCAAACATTTTAAATAATTTGTAACTTGATAAGCGAGTGAGGTTCCGCAATACGAGCGTCACGCGTGCCTACGTTTTCCCCTCCCCTGTTCGTTTGTTGAATGGATGAACGAGGTCTTTGGTCCTGTAGTGAAGAAATACCTTTCAGAAAATAATCTGCCGCTCAAAGTCTTGCTGGTTGTGGACAATGCTCCTGCTCATCCTCCAGGCCTTGAGGCTTGAGGACGACTTACTGGAGGAATTCAAGTTTGTTAAGGTTAAGTTCCCTCCTCCCAACTCTACTCCACTTTTCCAGCCTATGGATCAGCAAGCCATTTCGAACTTCAAGAAGCTACACACCAAAGCGCTATTTCAGCGATGAGCTGGTGGATGAACATAGCCAGGAACTGACCACCAATGAACTGATGGATCTGCATTGCGAACAACAGGAGGAGGTTATGGAGATCTCGTCCGGGGAAGAGCAGGAGGAAAAGTCAATGGAATCTCTCACTTCAACTGAGATTTGGGATGTGGAAAACGGTGCAAAATTTTGTAGAAAAACACCACCCGAATAAGGCTGTAGCAGTGTGATCGATGAATCAGTTCAATGACAATGCAATGTCACATTTTCGTGAAATCCTCAAAAAGAGTCAAAAGCAACAGTCATTGGACAGGTTCCTCATTAAAGTTGCATGAAAATAAAACAATTCCAGTGAGCATACAGATAGCAGTGATTCCGTTAGTGAAAATCGTGCTACACAGTAACTCTTCTCATGTCATCTCTCATCTCCCTCACACCAACAATGATTCTATTGTAAGAAAAAGTGCACTTTAATTTGTTTTACGTTATATTTTGTTTTAGAAATGGTGTGCGAATATATATTTTTGTGTTGTGGACGAATCATCCGCATTTCAATTGTTTCTTACGGGAAAACTTGCTTTGATATCCGAGCGCTTTGGATTACAAGCATGTTGCCGGAACGAATTATGCCCACAATCCAAGGTTCCACTGTATTCTTATAGGGAAGCATTTAAAGATGAAAAAAGTGACTGTTTAAATAATACTGAGCAAGTGGCTGTGAGGTCAGGGGTGTGCAGCTGTGAGCTTGCATTTCGGGAGATAGTGGGTTCAAACCCCACTGTCAGTAGCCCTGAAAATGGTTTTCCCGTGGTTTCCCATTTTTACGCCAGGAAATGCTGGGGCTGCACCTTAATGAAGGCCATGGTCGCTTCCTTCCCACTCCTAGCCTTTTCCTATCACATCGTCGCCATAAGACCTAGCTGAGTCGGTGCGACATAAAGCAGATTGTTAAAAAAAACTTTAAAATAATAACCATACAAGATCTGAAGAAACAGGTTTCAGGAGATTCATGACTTTCTAGTCAGGTTGTGTGATGCTGACACCAGAATCACTTTTGCATGGCTCCCAAGCCATGTTGTGATTGCGGGAAATAAACTTGCGGATGAAGCAGCAAATGAAACCGTACTTTTACCTCCTAGACCTGTGAATGTACCACCTAGGGATATTTGTTCTCAGCTACATCGAACCATCTTGGCGTCCTGGGAATCAGAGTGGCTAGTTATCGGAACTCCCAACAAGCTGAGAGCAATTAAGAAGACAACTACTGTGTGGCGGTCCTCTTTCCAGCCTTCATGGAGAGAGGCTGTAGTTACGTGTAGGCTGAGGATAGTCATGGAAGGTCTATGCACGCTTACCTCCTAAAGAGGAAAGAACCCCACCTCCCACTGTGTTCATGCAGTGTCAACTTCACCGTGGCCCACATTCCCACAGAGTTCACTGAATATTTTGGCCTAATAAATATACCTTTGATAATTAAAAGTCAGCCTTGTCAATACTTAGAGTTAGTTAATTAATTTATTTTTTTTATCAGCTCATACACCGTACATGTTTTGAGGACCTACTGTCCTTTTCCTCAGCAGTTTTTCCTCTCACTACCAATTATCTCTTGGACCTCTTGACTTAATATTACACATCAAACACCAAAGTTCTAAACATCTCTTAACAGAAATCTAATGTGTGTCATAATTATTGTTTTTTTTTTTTTTTTTTTTTTTTTTTTTTTTGCTAGGGTCTTTACGTCGCACCGACACAGCTAGGTCTTATGGCGACGATAGGATAGGAAAGGCCTAGGAGTTGGAAGGAAGCGGCCGTGGCCTTAATTAAGGTACAGCCCCAGCATTTGTCTCGTTTGAAAATGGGAAACCACAGAAAACCATTTTCAGGGCTGCTGATAGTGGGATTCGAACCTACTATCTCCCGGATGCAAGCTCACAGCCGCGCGCCTCTAACCGCATGGCCAACTCGCCCGGTGTGTCATAATTAAAATAAAATACATTCTAAAGATAATATAAGAACACTACAACTACACTATTCTATTTACAGTTTTCTTAAAATATCATCTTTGTCTATTATCTGCCTCTGTGGATCCGTGGTAGAGTGTCGGCCTCCGGATCCCCAGATAGCGGGTTCAAACCCGGCAGAGGTAGTCGGATTTTTGAAGGGCGGAAAAAAGTCCATTCGATACTCCATGTCGTACGATGTCGGCATGTAAAAGATCTCTGGTGACACATTCAGTGTTTAGCCGACAAAATTCATTAAATCTCAGCCATAGACGCCCAAGAGAGATCCGGTTTACTCTGCTTGCCATCTAGTGGGCCTAGAGTAAAACGGAACGTCGAAATTGACGAGCAGACAGCCAGATGGCGTCAAATCGAAATGTCTGCACACGGTAGCTGAGGCCACACAATTAAATTAAAATAAAATCTAAGAATACAATCAATTTATTAAAATTAGCATCTCATAAGATTTTTACTAAAATCTTCAAAATCTTACAAATGTTAAAAACATTTTGACTTTCAGCAATTTGGGAATAAGAGATGGAGTAATTAGAACATGAGAGATTACCCAAACAAATGGGGTTTTACAAGGAGACCCAATAAGTAGTTTATTGTTCAGTATCACAACTGCAGGTATTACAAAGATTTTAGGGGCAACAAAATCAGTATCCTTATATATGCATGCAGATGATATGGTTCTGGGTTCATCGAACAGGTATGAACTACAACAAACATTAAATACTTTATATCTCTGGGCTGTTGAAAATAACTTCACCATCAATTTCACGAAAACACTGCACATGATCTTACAGAAGGGGGGAAAATCCTCAGCGGAAGACAAAGTGACCCTAGGAAAAAGAAATTGAGACTAAATTCATATAAGTACCTTGGCATTACCCTACAGATTTCATGTAATTTATTCCTGCTCCACATAAAGGAGGGATATACACTATTAAGAACATTACCAGATTGTCTTTACAAACAGCCTTAACGCTATTCCATGCAAAAAATCTCCCAACATTAACACACACTATAGAATTGATTTGGGAAAAACTATCTTTAACTGATTTAACTACACTGGAAAAAAATAAAAGCAGCATACCTGAAAAGAGTGTTGGGAATCTCAAGAACAGCATCTTCTCATCTAGTTTATGAACTGGCAAGAGAACAATTCTATTTAGAAGGTCTATGGCTGAATTTACCACTACCTGCTAATAATCTTGCAACTAAAGTGATCTAGAGAAGAAAACAAAAACGTGCAGAAATACCTCAAAATTCTATGCTACTGACACAATGATTGACAGGAGATGGGTGAACGAAAACCAACCATTAAGATCTGTTTTGACAAGACTCGCAATTCATGGCTTTCATCATAAATTGTGTAGGTACTAATAAGAAATACCATGAGCCAAATATTGAGTGCGTGTGTGTATTATGTGGAAAGTATCAGGTAACTGTTTGCAGCAAGAGAGTCAGATCGATAGTCGATTACAGTAAAGACTGAATTACATCATTTGTACTTGCACATTTGCGTGTAATTCCAAATATACATACATACATTATCATCATAGACTGTTATGCCTTTCAGCGTTCAGTCTGCAAGCCTCTATGAGTTTACTAAATGTCGTCACAATCCTCAATTTGCAACCAGTGTTGTGGCCTCATTTAGTTCTATACCTCTTACTTTAAATCGTTAGACACTGAGTCTAAGGGTACGTCCAAGATGCACGCTGGATTTCTGAGTCAGACAGTCGGCGCCGAGTCGACATAAGTATGTCCTGTGTTTTTAAGCGGGACTGGCCATAATGCACCTGCGCGCAGGAAGCCTGCGCACTGGTAGTCTGACTCAGATATTTACCGGAATGATTCGTTCATTCTGGTTTCAGACAACCTGCCGCGCAGGCTGTTGATTTTCGTGTTGAGTGTGGTAATTCGCCCAGTTCTTCGTAAGCCTGTGTTCAAATTTTAACAAAATAAAACAAAATGTATCCAAACTCATTCTGAAATATTCAAAAATCTGTTCTCGTCGACAAGAAACTGTGGAAAAAGGTGTTTGTACTCCCCGTAAATATATCTTAATTCATTTATTGGATGTATATCACTTCTCATTCGTTTTGTAACATTGTCACTTAACAGCAATAGAGCTGCAGCTTGTTCTCTTGTTAGTTCCATGCTACACTGATCAGTTGTAATTCATATCTTTTCTTTTGTGGCAGCTCTGTCTGCACTGACAACCAGCTTTCATAACGGCCACATCCCACCTGCCACTCGGAGTCAGACATTCAGCGCCGACTGTCTGACTCAGAAAACCAGCGTGCATCTTGGACGTACCCTAACCATCGTCGTCTTGGTCTCCCTCTACTTCTCTTACCCTCCATGGCAGAGTCCATTATTCTCCTAGGTAACCTATCCTCCTCCATTCACCTCACATGACCCCACCACCGAAGCCGGTTTATGCGTACAGCTTCATCCATCGAGTTTATTCCTAAATTAGCCTTTATCTCCTCATTCCGAGTACCCTCCTGCCATTGTTCCCACCTGTTTGTACCAGCAATAATTCTTGCTACTTTCATGTCTGTTACTTCTAACTTATGAATAAGATATCCTGAGTCCACCCAGCTTTCGCTCCCGTAAAGCAAAGTTGGTCTGAAAATAAACCAATGCAAAGATAGTTTCGTCTGGGAGCTGACTTCCATCTTACAGAATACTGCTGATCACAACTGCGAGCTCACTGCATTAGCTTTACCACACCTTGATTCAATCTCACTTACTATATTACCATCCTGGGAGAACACACAACCTAAATACTTGAAATTATCGACCTGTTCTAGCTTTGTATCACCAATCAGACATTCAATTCTGTTGAATTTCTTACCTACTGACATCAATTTAGTCTTCGAGAGGCTAATTTTCATACCATACTCATTGCACCTATTTTCAAGTTCCAAGATGTTAGACTGCAGGCTTTCGGCACAGTCTGCCATTAAGACCAAGTCGTCAGCATAGGCCAGGCTGCTTACTACATTTCTACCTAACTGAATCCCTCCCTGCCATTTTATACCTTTTAGCAGATGATCCATGTAAACTATGAACAGCAAAGGTGAAAGATTACAGCCTTGTCTAACACCTGTAAGTACCCTGAACCATGAACTCATTCTACCATCAATTCTCACTGAAGCCCAATTGGCAACATAAATGCCTTTGCTTGATTTTAATAATCTACCTTTAATTCCATAGCCCCCCAGTATAGTGAACATCTTTTCCCTCAGTACCCTGTCATATGCTTTCTCTAGACCTACGAAACATAAACACATCTGCCTATTCCTCTCATAGCATTTTTCAATTACCTGGCGCATACTGAAAATCTGATCCTGACAGCCTCTCTGTGGTCTGAAACCACACTGGTTTTCATCCAACTTCCTCTCAACGACTGATCGCACCCTCTCTTCCAAGATGCCAGTGAATACTTTGCCTGGTATACTAATCAATGAGATACCTCAATAGTTGTTGCAATCCTTCCTGTTCCCTTGCTTGTAGATAGGTGCAATTACTGCTTTTGCCCTATCTGAAGGTACCTTACCAACACTCCACGCTAAGTTTACTACTCTATGAAGCCATTTCATCCCTGCCTTCCCACTATACTTCACCATCTCAGGTCTAATTTCATCTATTCCTGCTGCCTTATGACAACGGAGTTTATTTACTATCCTTTCCACTTTCTCAAGCATAATTTCACCAACATCATTTTCCTCCTCCCCATGAGCTTGGCTGTTTGCAACACCACCATGATGATTTATTTTTACATATATATATAATTCATAGACTATGGACTCATGTACTTCTTCTGCAATGGCATTGGTAATCACCATCATCATCATCATCATTAATGTCCCACTCCAGTCACCTGGGTGTGGTTGGCGTCAGTAAACAAGGATAATTTTAGCGGTGATTCTGATGATAGTGATATTGATATTGCCGAATTAGACCATGATGAGGCTGAAATGATGTTTCCGACACTATTCGTGCTGGATGTGGTACTGCTGCATGTAATTTTTACTGGGATGACATGGATAATTATGTAAGAAATAAATATTATGTAAGATCTTTTCATCCCAAGGTTTAGCTCTAAATGTCGTGCAACCAATAAAGTCTTTCAAATGGCTTCTTTTCCCGCTTGAACTCTTCCAGCTGAGTGTAACGGAAACAAATCACTACACTTAGCGGTACATAAAGTCCCAAGGAATGTTATTTCCATTTCAATCTAGGGTAAGGGAATTGATTCCAGTCAATGAAAATGAGTTGTATGTTACCTTAGGCCTCTTCATATTGATGGGAAGAGTACAGGGACTAAATTTTAGGTCTTACTTCTCAAAAAATTGTACCATTGTCACACCCATTATTTGATTCATATCTTTAGACAAATTTGAATCCATATGCAATTTTTTTTTTTTTTTTATTTTTTTGCTAGGGGCTTTACGTCGCACCGACACAGATAGGTCTTATGGCGACGATGGGATAGGAAAGGCCTAGGAGTTGGAAGGAAGCGGCCGTGGCCTTAATTAAGGTACAGCCCCAGCATTTGCCTGGTGTGAAAATGGGAAACCACGGAAAACCATTTTCAGGGCTGCCGATAGTGGGATTCGAACCTACTATCTCCCGGATGCAAGCTCACAGCCGCGCGCCTCTACGCGCACGGCCAACTCGCCCGGTCATATGCAAATTACCTCACTTCAGTGACGAGACTAAACACACTATATATGGTGGACCGAAAAGCTGTTTCCGACATAATCAAAATTGTTTGGAAACTAACAGAGATATGGTATCACAAAACAGTTTGGTGCACAGGTATGCTAGCCTTTAAATGCCCAGTGAAAGCTCCTCCCACTGACAATGACAAAAGTAAAATTTGTTAGTCTATCGTATGGATGAGACATCAATCTCAGCAAGTCCAAAGTTACGATAATTGATCGAGGAGCACAGGTCCAACTCATAGGTCGATTAAGGGACTTGGAGGTGGTATATTACTTTGTCTAGCTTGGGTCAACTGTCTGTGACCTGGAAAGTTGTGAAGATGAGATAAGAAGACGGATTATATTAGGACAAATGGCTGTGAAACAGCTCGCCAAGATCTGGCTGAACAGGGCGATCAAAAACACTACAAAGATCCACCTTGTTGAAACACTTGTGTGTTCCATCTTTTTATATGGTTGCTAAACATGGACTTTTAAGGCCAGAGACAAGCTGTGTATTGATTCATTCAAGCTTTGGTGCTAGTGAAAAAAGCTATGTATTTTATGGACCGAAAAAAGAACTAATGTGTCCGTTATCAAAGAACTCAAAACATTTCCAAGCTCCTTTCTTCCCAAGTCAGCCAAAAATTCCTCCAGGTTCTTGGACATATTGTGGGAAAAGATGGAGAAAACCTGTAAAAATGAATCATGGAAGGGAAGGTGGAGGAACGAGACCGAGGCGGAGAACAGCAAGCAGGAGGATAGACCAAGTTAAGAAGATAACTGATTTACCTCTTCAGCAGGCTTTAAAACAAGCTGGTAACCATTTGTGTACTTTGTCTCCTCAAAGGAGATTTGTAATCCCCCTTTCTCTGCTGTTACTTAAAGATTCCTCTTCCTGATTGCCAACCTGATGTTGTTGGCAAAAATGGCAAACTTATCTGTGAAAGCCAGACTGTCAACATACACTCCTTTGAGTATGGGGTCTAACTGAAACCAGCCATTACCTTCCCTTTATTCAGTGATTTTCTCCATTCTCTAATGACCTTTTCTAAGATAAAGTAATTGAAAAGAAGTGGAGAAAGTCTTTTTTTTTTTTTTTACATTGCACCGACACAGATACTGTAGGTCTTATGATGATGGGACAGGAAAGGGCTAGAAGTAGGAAGGAAGTGTCTGTGGCCTTAATTCAGGTACAGCCCCAGCATTTGTCTGCTGTGAAGATGGGAAACCATGGAAAACTATCTTCAGGGCTGCCAACAGTGCGGCTCGAACCCATTATCTCCCGAATTCAAGTTGAGAGGTTTGTGACCTAAACCGTTATTTTTGATACTGTGTATGTGAGAGTCTGCGTAATCAAGTTCCTGGATGTGCAGTCTTTGAGAACATTCTGTAAGGGCTCTTGGTCAAAGTTTTTCTGAAATCAACAGATATGACTACGTAGTCAAACCTCCCAGTCTTATATTGTATGATGTTCTTCAGATTGGAGATTTGTTCCAGGCAGGAAGGGCCCTTTCTGAAACCAACCTGGTACTTGCAAATCTGTTTATCAAGATGAGCTTTGATCCTATTTAGGAGTGCTTTAGAAATAATATTTTAAACTTGTAAGTAAGAAACTTCATATTTGATCCTTATTGACACAGTATTCAGGAGAACAGGATAGGAATTATCCCTATCTATGCAGAATACTTATCCAACACCAACAACAGGTTCATGCCACAGGCAAACTGAGCACTATCCCCCACTCTCCCTGCCAACACCAGTCAACATGCCTCCCTTCCCCTCTACTGGAAGCAGGACAGACAGCGTACGGCTTTCATGGTATGCACTAGCCATGTGTCTTGGTAGGTGTACTAGGTACCAACTGATGAGCCCAACCTAGCACACGGGGGCAAAACGCTGGCAACCAGGAATGAGTTAGCTGGAAAATTTATAATGTCCAATAATGGACCATTTATATTGGTATTATAAATTTACTCATTCGGGACAAATATTTCAGATTCCCTATGGGAATCAACATCTATATCATCTGATGGCCAAGCAGGCATCAATTGTTGGTAGTGAGACAAAATTCTCTCATAGTGCATTGGCACTGCCGGTGGTTTCATGTAGCCTACGCAGTGGCCTCCGCGGTTTGCACTAGCCATGCGTCTTGGTAGATGTGGTAGGTACCAACTGATGAGCCCAACCTAGCACACGGGGGCAAAACGCTGGCAACCAGGAATGAGTTAGCTGGAAAATTTATAATGTCCAATAATGGACCATTTATATTGGTATTTTAAATTTACTCATTCGGGACAAATATTTCAGATTCCCTATGGGAATCAACATCCATATCATCTGATGGCCAAGCAGGCATCAATTGTTGGTAGTGAGACAAAATTCTCTCGTAGTGCATTGGCACTGCCGGTGGTTTCATGTAGCCTACGCAGTGGCCTCCGCGGTATGCTAGACATGCGTCTTGGTAGATGTGCTAGGTACCAACTGATGAGCCCAAACTAACACACAGGGGCAAAACGCTGGCAACCAGGAATGAGTTAGCTGGAAAATTTATAATGTCTAATAATGGACCATTTATATTGGTATTATAAATTTACTCATTCGGGACAAATATTTCAGATTTCTTATGGGAATCAACATCTATATCATCTGATGGCCAAGCAGGCATCAATTTTTGGTAGTGAGACTAAAATTCTCTCATAGTGCATTGGCACTGCCGGTGGCTTCAAGTAGCCTACGCAATGGCCTCCACAGTATGCACTAGCCATGCGTCTTGGTAGATGTGCTAGGTACCAACTGATGAGCCCAACCTGGCACACGGGGACAAAACGCTAGCAGCCAGGAATAAGTTAGCTGGAAAATTTATAATATCCAATAACAGACTATTTATATTGGTATTATCTCAGTTTTCGAAAACTTATCTGAATTAGCGCGATGAATATCTGCGGCGGGGAAAAAGGCCCACACACTCTTACACACAACCTGCTTTGTAATGTCACTATTATGTGTGCTTACTTTGCAGTAAATATAATATAACTGAATCCCTCCCAGTTGAATGCATGTGACAGCTCACTGATGATCAAGACAAGTTATTCTGATATGGATGTAGTCTATGTGAGCTATTATTCTGGGGAAATATATCAGTTCTCAAGAATGCTAGTCAAGTTGACAGCCAGCAGACTATGCCTTCTATCAGGTTTTATATTATCTCTTGAAAAGGGAAATCTTATTTTAAACTACTTCCCCATACATTTCAAATGAATTGTTGCGATATCGCAGCAGACGACCCAAACGAGGCCGTCGGACTAACCTTTCTTCCAGGAATTATCTCAACATAATGCAAAGTATACGTTTCATGGAGTGATGGGCGGTCTGAGATGCCGCCTCGAGATTTCTCAAGATTTATCAAGACAAGCGCAATCACCTGTTTCTCGGAAGAAATTTTTATTCCGAGAGAATTGTCGCTCATTGTGTGGCAAGCAGTATGTCATAGACCTACAGGTAGATGGAGCCGAGCATGCAAATAGCCAACCACAGGCCTTCTCCTTTTCGTGAATACATGTCGACAAGCAACCGTTCATTTCTTTCATTTCTTCCAAGGTCTATTTTGATGCAATGTAACATAATAAGAATGAATATTGAATTTTCACGACCGCATTGTAATCGAAACCGACTTTCAACCTATAAGGTCGTGTTACGTACATTTAGTACGTGTTGAAGAGATGTTAATTAAGTACAGAACAAAAATGGCCAACCAGACACCAGTGGGATCCGAACCCACAACCTCCCGATTTCGCGTCGGTTGCTCTAGGCCACCATAGCTCAATTGGTAGAGCAACCGACGCGAAATCGGGAGGTTGTGGGTTCGGATCCCACTGGTGTCTGGTTGGCCATTTTTGTTCTGTACTTAACATCTCTTCAACACGTATTAAATGTACGTAACACGACCTAATAGGTTGAAAGTCGGTTTCAATAACATAATAAGGATACGCATTCTGATATTGTATGCAACGGTAAGTACACAAATATACAGGCTAAGTAGAGAAACTGACGGCTACTGTGGGTGTGCATTGTTTTCACTCATAATTTATCAGACCCCACATTCAATATTCATCTGACAAGTGTGTGTATTTACCGATATTATGGTAAAAAAGGAAATAGTTACATGACTCTCGTCTCTGCTTATGCTCCTACATTAGATGCTGATGAAGATGCTAAAAACCAGTTTTATAACTTGCTTTCCATAACCATTTCCAATGTACCACCTAAAGATAAGCTTTTCCTACTAGGAGACTTCAGTGCTAGAGTTGGGAAGGATATTCTGCTATGGGAAAATGTAATGGGCAAACAAGGGCTCAGCAGTTGCAATGCCAATGGATTGCTGCTTCTCTGTCTACATACCGGACATGAACTTTTCATAACTAATACGCAGGTTTGCCTACCTAATCGCTTCAAGACCACGTGGATGGACCCTCGCTCTAAGGTTTGGCACATCCTTGATTACATCATCACTCGACAATGCGATAGGAAGGATATTCTTATCACCAGGACAGCTAGAAATGTTGACGATTGCTGAATGGATCACAAGTTGATATTCTCTCACCTTAGAATCAGTCTACGTCATAAATCACCCAGGCAGTTTCAAACCCTGTCCAGGCAGAAGTTTGATATCTAAACTTCGAGATGGACCCACTGCCATGAATTTCCACATCATCATCTCCGACATGCTGGCAAAAGCTTCAGTCAACACAAAAAACGTAGAGCAGAAATGTGCTACATTGCTGAAAGTAATTACAGAATCAGTTGAGAAAACCATTGGTTTTAAGAAAAACGTAAACCAAGACTGGTTTGATGACAACACCAAAGAGATTTTGGATGTCATCAATGCTAAACAAGAAGCCCATCTATCCCTTCTTCAAGATCCATCTTCAGAAGCAAAGAAAGTGCACTTTCTCAAACACAAGTTTAAATGTCAGGGGCAAATAAGAAAGATAAAGAACAACTGGTAGAAGCAGAAAGCTCAGGAACTGAAAATTACATCTGATGCCCGAGGCATGCGTAACTTCTATGCAGGAATAAAGAAGTTATATGGTCCAACTCGCTCCTCCACTGGGACACCGAAAGCTACCACTATACTGATAGTCAAGAAATCCTAGAACATCAGAAAGAACATTTCTCCATTCTTCTCAGTCGGAGTTCAAATGCTGCTGAAGACTTTCTTGATGATGTGCCTCTGCATCCCCAACAACCATGGATAGGCTCTTCCACCAACATTCAAGGAATTCAATGCTGCTCTCAGTAAACTGAAACCTGGCAAGGCTCCTGGGCCAGATAACATTCCTCTGGAACTGATTCAAAATGGAGGCCTACCCCTATAGACCAGACTTCATACTCTTATCCCCTTAATACGGGAAACCTGCGAAGTACCTGGTGACCTAAAAAAATGCCACTATCGTTACCCTTTTCTTTTCAAAAAAAAATGATCGTAGTGTTTGTGGCAACTATCACAGTATATCATTGCTATCTATGGCAGGTAAAATTCTTGCTGGAATTTTGCTCAAGTGCCTGCAGATTATTTCCAAGAGGATCCTACCCAAGTCGCAGTGTGGTTTTCGAACATCCAGAGGCACAACAGATGTGATCTTCTGTGTAAGGCAAGTCCAGGAAAAATGCAGAGAGCAACAGACTCCTTTTACCTAGTGTTCTAGGATCTGGTAAAGGCTTTCGACTGAGTCCTGAGACCAGCTATGTGGACAGTATTGAAACACTTCGGCTGTCCACAGCATTTTGTAGATCTAGGCAACGCTCTTCATGATAACACATCTGGGCAAGTTGTTCATCAAAATATTACCTCTGACCCATTGCCAATCACTCATGGGTTGAAACAAGGATGTGTACTTGTTCCAACACTCTTCGCACTTTATCTAGCTGCCATCTTATATGGAACATATCCAGACAACCAATATGTAAAGGTCAGATATCGCTTCGATGGAAGAGGGACTGTTCAATCTGGCTCCTGAAAATTGATGAAGATTTCCGCCACTATGGTATGCAGATGACACTGCCACACCTGCTCTCACACCTAAGGAGCTGCAGCAGTCAGTCAGTTGTTTCAAGAGTTCTTGCGATCATTTTGGTCTCTCCATTAATGTTCAGAAAACCAAAATACTCTCACACACCTGGATCAAACCTCTCACCTTTCAATATCTCCATTGCAGATACTCCACTGCAGCAGGTCGACCACTTGTTATATCTAGGAAGTATCCTCTCAACACATGCTAACTTCTCACAAGATGTTGACAGGAGAATTGGTGCTGCCCACTCAGCATTTGAATGTTTATCCTGTCGTGTCTTCATGAATAAGAACCTTACAATGCATAACAAAATCTTGGTTTGCCATGCTGTTGTCACATCAACACTGCTTTACGGTTGTCAAACATGGACCCTCTACCATCAGGATAACAAAAAGCTAGAGCGCTTCCATCGACAAAAACTCTGATCCATCTTGAACATCATCAAATGGGAAGACCGATTCACCAACCTTGCAGTTCTTGAGAAAGCACATGCTATAAGCATTGAGGCTACCATCATTGGCCACCGTCTCTCAGATGGCCAGGGCACATCCATCACGAATGAAACCAGGCTTCGTTGTCAACTTCTGTATGGTGAACTTTATTCCGGCACAAGACATCACAGAGACCCTTTGAGGCGTTTCAAGAATCAGCTAAAGCATACTATGAAAAGAGCTGGATTAACGCTCAATCCTGGGATACACTTGCTGAGAATCGTACACTTTGTTGCCACACTGTTTCTACATCAGTTTCAGTGTTAGAAGAGGAACGACGGCAACGTGAAGAGGATAAACCACAAGCACGTAAGCTCCATCAAGCTCAGTTCCGCCCTCCCCCGACCATTTTGTGTGATCTGGGTGGACGTATGTTTCATGCCAAGACTGGGCTACTAAGTCATATGAAATATATTCGCAAAGCTTTGTGAGTGTGAAAATGTAAACTGCTGAAGAATATCTTTACTTGGCTACGAGTTGCAGCCGTGGCCGCCGATAACGAACAAAGGAAATAACTCATTACAATATTATAGAGTATTCATGTCATAATAAGGTATTTTGGTATACGATGGTGCAATTGTGTCTAACTGTACGCGGCAACTTTAAGATGATGAATTGATTATTTTCACCATGTTGGTCCGTATTAGAGATGGGAGTTATATATTGTAACGTGATACTGTATCCTAATCCATAACAGTAAGCTGTTCCAGGAATATTACGTTCCTCCGGAGACCCTATTACAAAACTAACTGTCTCAGTGAAACCAAGGGAAGGGTAGGGAGTTTCTGATTGGCTAATGAGTATTAGGAAGCATAGTAGCTCGCTTTAAGCGTGCACTACTGCGCAGGCGCGAGCGATACTTTTGTAACAGTTTAGTGGCAGTACTGATATGCCTATCCTGTTAATTGCTGGTCGGTTACAGATATTCTTTAGTTATTCAAAGTGCTTTGTATTAGGCTTACTGGCGGTAATTCATACAGTAGCGTAGTTCCTCGGAACAGAACCTTGCATCTCGAGTTTCACTCCGTGTTCTGGACAATGAGTGAGTGGATGTACATCCGATACGATTTATGTGGACAAAAACTCAATTACAGGAAAACGGTTCTTAGAAACGCGATGATGAAATAAGGTACCCAATAATAATAATAATAATAATAATAATAATAATAATAATAATAATAATAATAATAATAATAATAATTTTGAAAAATTAAAAGTTCTACCGGTTAATTTAGTTCTGATAATGTACATGGTACTCAAATATCGGGTCCTGAAAAGCTATCGCAAGTCCCATCACATGAATCTGTGCGTCCTGAAATTTCGTCATCAACTGCAACCTGTGAGGCAGTGCAGCAATAGCTGCCAGCATAATTTTTACCAGTACAAAAGAGAAGGAGTGATATAGGCCTACAGAGGAAAAAAGAGGACGCTGGACACTGTTGTTTACCACATATCCGCAACCTTCTGTAAATGACAAAATACGATTTTGGAGCATTTTATACTGGATTTACGGAGCGAGTTGGCTACACGGTGTGTGTTACGTAGCTGTCTGCTTGTATTCAGGATACAGTGGATTCGAACCCCACTGCTGGCAGTCCCCAAGATGGTTTTCGGTGATTTCCCATTTTCACATCAAGCAAATGCTGGGACTGTTCCTTAGTTAAGGCCACGGTTGACTCCATCCTAGCCCTGTCCTATCCTATCCCATCATCACCATAAGATCGGTCTGTGTCGGTGCAACTTAACAAAACAAATAAAAAACTACTGGATTAAACTCTGCTTACGTCTTGCCTGGTAGGGCTATTTTCTCATGACCCATTCAGACGGCATCTGATGTGTTTATGCCACTCGTTCATCAACATGTTTTATAAAGTCTGGTCCTAATGTCTGTTTAACTACAGATCCTTCGACATCTACGAATGCGCATAGCAGCCACGGCATTTTTCATACTATGAGAGGTTTCGAAGTATTGATTCTCGGAATGTAAATGGGTAATTGCAAACATTTTTCTAGGAATAGTTAATAATGTGAGTGACGAGCTAGCGAAAGGGACAGTGGGAGAGAAGAAAGCGAGATGAAGATATAATATTGCTATTTATAAGTACTTACCAAGGGGCTGCAAGAGACAGCAGGTATAAGGAATGTTCCTTCCAAAAGTTGACCTGCAACTTGTATTATGTTACTTTTATGTCCTAATACTCCAACCTAATACTACAGTGTAACAGTTACACAGGAACATGATACTGGGAAGTAACCACTTGTACCATCCCTAGTCCGTATTGACTTATATTCAAATCTCTAGAGAACACTTTGCCGCCTTGTCAATACTTTACATATTTTATTATATTTAATTACTATACATGTTTCGAGAGCCAACTACTCTCTTCTTCAGCGGTGCCAAACATTAATTAATCTTTGGACTTGGTGCATTGGTACAAATAGAGCAATTATATATAAATCTTGAAATTTTTACAATATTTTTCTGTGTTTCACCTTTCACTTACTTACTATGTCATTTGTTACAGACTTTAAACTAGAATTTTCAAATCATAAATAATACAATCTATTAAATTAATCACTATATGTTAATTTTATATCCTTATTTACATCTAAAAAAGAATAAAATGTTTCTTCGTGTCTAAATTTTTAACATTTACTTTACCATTTAGTAGAACCCTTTCAAATAAAATAAAATAGTTTCCAATTCGTAAAATAATAAATAACACCTATAAAGTCACTCTCTTCAAATATTTTCTGCTCTCTTCTTTTTTTTCTTCTTTTCTTAAGTCTGCTTATAATTCCGATACCTCACATGAATTAGAATTTCCTCCTCTTCATCCCGTCCAATTCTTCACTTCATCTAATTTATCCATAAATTAAAGTGATGTAACATTGGTCTGAACCAAACAATATGTCCTCCTTGCTGTCAATGACCTTACGGGGCGAGCTGCTACTACGTGATGACCATGCTATCCACTTTTTTAACTGTCAAATTCTTCAGTTCGACTGGTTGCCAAATGTAACCATGAACGAAATATTATTGCACTAGTCTGAATAAACAAACATGTTCTTATACAATAAAAATCTTCCGGGCTATGTTCTTGCTCTCTGCTGTCAATGACCTGTCAAGGCTATTTATTATTTTACAATTTTAAGATAGTGTCTTGGTGTGTGTACTATTTACCTACTGATGAGCCCGATTTAGCACACTGGGGCGAAACGCTGGCAACCAGGAATGAGTTAGCTGGAAAATTTATAATGTCCAATAACGGACCATTTATATTTGTATTATACATTTACTCATTCGAGACAAATATTTCAACACACACCTGCAGCTGAAATAAAGCTGCATAATAATTTGCCCCTGACACCTCTTTACTATAAATAGGCTGTCCAGTAACCCATGGATACCAATGCAGTTAGCAACTTCCATCCCCTGTGGGTGGGGGACGCTGACAAAGAATACACCCCTGCCTGTCGTGAGAGGAGACTAAAAGAGGCGACCAAGGGATGATTGAATTAGAACCATGAGACTACTTGTAATTAGTGCCATCACGCGAGGAACACCATAGATCGTCTTTACTATGTTATGAACACAATATGTTTGTGATTAGTACCAACAGAGGGTGAATCAGTGTGGGTTTTACAGTACCCGTGATTAGTACCACTATATGCGGAACACCATGGGTTTATGTTGCCTGTGATTAGTACCATTATAGCAACACCACGGGATAGTATGAGTCCCTGTGATTAGTACACCACAGGTTTGTGTTGCCTATGGGTGGCACCATAATGTGAGAAACACCGTAGGTCTGTGTTACCTGTGCATATTACATTACCTGAGAGTAGTACCACAATGTGTGGAACACCGTAGGTCTACGCTACTCATGATTAGTACTGCTACATGAGAGATACCATGGTTCTTACTTTCCTAGTGACAAATACCACTATGAGGGGCCATTGACTTGGATCCCTTTAGACAGCAAGCCTCATCGATCCAGTAATGTGCTTTGGAAACAGTCCCTTGGTCAGCATATACTGCACTATTCTTTTAAAATAGTTTTTGAGGTGGGTCATTGCAGGTCGAATCCACCAATTGTTTTAAGTTCATCATCTCATTTTTTGAATTCAGCTCAGTGTTGTGAGCTGGATCCACTGATTATTTTAAATGCATATTCATCCACTCATTCTTCATCATCGTGTTTTGAATTCTGATCAGTAGATGAGTTTTGGACTTTTAAATTGTCATTACTTTTCATAACATTAGGGGCCAATGACCTAGATGTTAGGAACCTTTAAACCACAAGCATCATCATCATCAGCATCTTCTAATCATAACCTCAACCTCTCTTCGTTATCTCTGGTACCTGATGGGACTCTGAAGTCCCCAGTATTTTGTACCACCAGAATTCCACAGTGCTACATAATGAATACGTTCATATAGAAGAATTTGTCATTTTGGGGGGAGAAAAATATTATCTTACCATTTGAGCAATAGAAATGCTTTTGCAAGTCAATTTCTTTAGGTAGTCAAACATTGACCATAATAGCTTCACCATTACTACATAGATAGTTGCTATATATCATACGTGATTGATGCTGCCATTTCTCACAAGATTCTGAAACCATTTCTAAAGAAGACTGGGCAGTCCTGCCAGGTTTCCAGGTAATATTCAATTCCTTCAGCGAGTTTTAAAAGGTGGGACTTTAACACTTTAGCGTCGACGTGTACATTTGCTTTTTCTGCGGTAAAATGCTGAAATGCCGTATACATTTTTCAGGTTGTTGTGGGTTACGGATGTTCGTAATTTCATTCGTAGATGATAATCAAAGACATATTTTATGTTCAAAGTTACTATTTTTGTGTCCCCCCATTGGGGTGACATATGGTTATTATGTTGACTATGCAACAGAGAAAGCGCATGTCACCCCTACAGGGGTGACGGCCTTTTTACCTTTGTTGTTGTGGAACACTGTGCTCTGTACTGTGAGCTGTTGATTTACGCGCCTTTCAACGAGTTCCTTGTAATTTACAGTTTTGTGACAAGAAATTAATTCATGTTATGTGTTTCTGTGTTGAGTAAGCCATGATTACCTATAGAGAGATAGAAGAACAACCTGAAAAGGGCTCGAGTGTTGAATCAAGAGATGTTGACATTTAGGATTTGCAATGTGATGCCACCTTTTCCGAGTCAGAATTCAACAATAGTTTGTGTAGTGAGGACACTAGCAAAGATTCCGGTGCTGCATCGGGCAATGATTCAACCAAATCATCAGCCAGTGACAATTACTGGGGAACATTCCCAGGTTTGCAGAAACATTCTTTTTATTCACACGTAGCCCCGGTTTACAATTTCATCTGAGTGCTAAATCTCAACCAGTATGTAAGAAAAAAGCAATAATAGACTCCAATCCACATTATTTTCCTTGCCATTAATAATTGAATTCTGATGGTTGCGTATGTCACCCCATATGGGGTGACAAATGTCAGAGAAATTCCACTGTTTGTTGCGCAATGCCCAGCGTGCTGAGAAAGGAATGGGCACTGTGCTGCACTCTATGAACACCTTACGTGAACAAGCAATGCAATACAACAGCGAATGGTAGCGCTAGTTTCGTGCGACAGCCTAAAGTTGAAAGGCCTGGACACACTGCCCGTGTCACCCCATGAGGGGTGACATACTACATTTTGTATGAGCATCCGTCACCCCACATGGGGTGACATCGTCTTCAAAGTGTTAAAGACCCGTCAGTAAACAAAGAAATATGGATGGAAAGTAGGGCACAATAAGACAAAAAAGAGGTTCATTATTTCTTGAAACATCTTTATTTAGGTAAATAACATTTAGTATGAAAAGTGAATCATTTTTCCCATGTACAGAATTCAGCTGGTGCCTCTATATCGCCAGATAGAGCTCAACTTGGCATAGAAAAGGAAGCGATAAATAATTACAGTTCGATAAAATGATCAGTTAATGAATTAAATTATGACAAATCTTACACAAATGAAAGTTAATAAAAGTTTTGCAAAAGCGTCTCTTATAAGAACTGTAACTTCATTGATAACCAGATGAATTTGTATATGGACAGAGCAATTGGAAAAAAGATTTTGTATAAACTGCATATTATAGAAATGTCAATCAATGGTATTCTGATATGAAATGTAAACATCTATACAAATAACATCAAATTATACAACAGGCTAAAGAGACTTTCTCTCCGGCAAGACTTATTTGATGGTCTTTTATTTGTGATTAGATTTGAGTTTTTTTTTTCAGAGAGAAATAAAAATCGAAAAACATTTTAATACTTCCTTACTTTCAGAATCGTCTTCATCACAACAATATTGTACATAATTATAATATTCTACATTCTTTCCAATAATTAAAAATACAACTTAAAACTAGAAGAGAGAAGTTGTGATCTTCTGATCATTTTCTTTGTATTGGTTGTATAAAATCACAAATTTGATTCTCATTTATCTGTTTATAGGATATTTCATCCTAATAATTAATAGAGAGGGTGGGAGTTCAAAAAAATTGAAATATTTCATTATTATTTACAAGGCACTTTTCTTTCTTTCAATTCTTTTTTTCTTTACTTAAAAAAAAAAAACAGAACAATGTTTTATTAACTGGTTAGGGGGGGGGGGGAGGATTTTGGTTTACCGGTTTTTGGTTTTGATTATTATTATTGTGACCAAAGATATTTCTTAAAAAACATTCAATAATACAACAGCCACTCTCTCTCCTTTCGCGTACCTAAAAATACAACAGCGAGAAACAACCGTCGATCATTAAAGACATGCATGTTGTTTACAAAAAAATTTAAAAACAATTAACAATATAGGATGTGGTTCAATCTTTTTCAACAGAGAGCATCATCACATGAGTACATTAAAATAGTAAATCTCTTCTTTCTATCATCTCTTTTATATGAGTTGTGGTTAGAAGTCCTCATGTGCAATATTTCACACAGTCTTTCAAAAAAATCACATTTCACAAATTCGGCCAAGGCATCATATCAATTACAATGAGTCGCAAAAACCTCTTTGTCCAACTATTTTGTTTGTTAAAGGTACATATCCTTGATTTGATCATATCCCTTTTTTTTTTGTGTAATATTAAAATAGCCAGATGTATAGAAAGACAAGGCTATTTTTGTCTGCAGTTTTATCACCTCCTAAAACGAGATAAGAATAATTATAATAATAATAATAATAATTATTATTATTATTTTCGTCATGATTGTTTTTCCATAATAGTGAAATGTCATTACTGGAGTTCAGTAGTAGAAAAAGAGTTAATAGTTGTAATAAAGTCTTTTTTTCTTCATTTTTTGGATATGTACAAGTAGCACTGACAGAAGCAGGATCTGTATACTGATATTTTTATTATTATTATATCACTTTAAAAGTTAAACACAAGTTCAATCCTCTTCTTTCTTCTCTGGTTTAAGGTCCACCATGGCATACAGCTCTTCTGGAGAATAGCTGAAACAAAAAACAGAATGAAATTGAAATAAGAAAAAAGATTTTGCTTACTGGGTGATAAACATTGAGCAAGACTATTGAACAAAAGTTAGGAGGGGGTCCGATGTGTGAGTTTATTTCCAAGTAGCACAAAACAATATTACGAAACGATGCTAACATTCTATCAAGAAGGGCAATTTATATAAATAAAAATGCAATTTTGTCTGCACTCTTCAAAGTATTGCCTCATTCTTCATTTATCTTGGATCAAGTATAAAAATGTAAAAGTTTGTTCAGTTCAGCTGTTTACTTGCTATGAAATCACAGCAAACCGGTTTGAAAGAATTTCTATAAACTCGTGAAATAGAAGTGTTAGAGAGAAAGGAAGGGAAAATACTGAGGAAAATAAGAAAATTGAAAATAGAGGGAGGACAGTTTAGACACACGATAATACAAGGACGAAGAAAATGAAAGGATGTCAGACACGATCAGAAAGAGAAAAATTTTTTGGTCTCACAATGAGGATGGATAACACCAGAATGCACTAACCATGCGCCTTTGTAGGTATACAAACTGATGAGCCCAGATTTATTAGCACACTAGGGCAAAACGTTGACAACCAGGAATGAGTCAACTGGAAAATTTATACCATCCAATAACGGACCAACTATGTTGGTATTATAAATTTACTCATTCGGGACAAATATTTCAGGTTACCAATAGGAATCAACATCTATATCAGTATCACATCAAAATGAAATCTCTTTTGTGCTGACAACAGGAGGAAAAATTCTTATATCATTCACATGGAATATCAAAAGTTCCTGTCCTGTCAGGTCATTAGTCTTAAATATAATAATGTGTATAATACTCACCCAAGCAGGCTCTGTAGATCGCACACGAAGCGATAGACATAGCGTTTGCCAGCCGTCTTGTGGATGATGTTCTTATCATAATAGTAACGGAGTCCTCGGCTCAGCTTTTCGTAGTTCATTTTCGGCTTGTTTTTACGAATTCCCCATCGACGGGCCACCTCGTCAGGATCCGTCAGCTTGAACTCCCAGCCATCTCCCGTCCAAGAAATGAAACCTTGGCATGATTTGTCTGTCAGGAGCTCCAGCAAAAATTGCCACAGTTGAATGGGGCCTGAACCCGTGAAACAGGGGCCGCCACCTGGAACAGATACAGCGAGTTCCCTTTAGAGTGGGATTACAAAATAAGAGCATAAATTAATAAAGCAAGAATGAAGAAAAAAAGGAACTCAGTGTTATTGTTATGTCATCAGTCCACAGAGCGGTATGATGCAGCTCACCAAGTTGCCCTATCCTGTGTTAACGTTTTAAATTCTATGTAACTACTACATCAACTCCAATCTGTTTGTAAATTACATGCCTTGGTTCACCTCTACCGTTCTTACCGCCTACATTCCCTCTAAAATACTGAACAAGTCCTGGGTTTCTTAAGATGCATCCTTATCATTCTATTTTGTCTTGTCAAATTTTGCCAAATCGTTCTCTTCTTAATTCAATTCCATATTTTTTTTTTTTCCATTCGCGATTTGATCTATCCCCTCACTTTCAGCATTCTTCTGTAACACCACATTTCAAATGCTTCTATTACATTTCAAATGCTTCTATTATCTTTATTTATGAGGTCGTTATCATCCATGTTTTACTTGCATACAATTCCATGCTCCAGACGAAAGTCTTCGAAAACATCTAATTTCTATATAAATGTTCGAAGTGACCAAATTTTTTTTCTTTAAGAAATGTCTTCCTAGCTTGTGCTAGTCTGCATTTGATGTCATTCTTTCTTTTGCTACTGTTAATTTATTTTACTAACCAAGTAACAATAGTCATCTACTTTCTTACAAGACTTCATTTCCTAATCTAATAATTCCTGCATCATCTATGTTTGACTGCACTCCATTATTTTTATTTTGGATATATTTTCATCTTGTACTCCTGCAAAATTTTGTCCATTCAGCATACCATGGTAACATTACTAAAAGTGAAAAGAGGATTTCCATATATTTTATGGTTTAAGACTTATTTGAGGTGAGAAATTTAGCTGGCACTCGGCATATGTCTGATAAAAACTAGGCATAAAAGGGTTTCAACTTTGTGCGTGTGGATAAATTTCATCTAAAATATATTGCATCAGAACCCCATCTCAGAAAAAAAAAATTATATCCAATTTTCTGTGGGCAGTAAACTAAGGATGCTAATTACCTGAGTATCCGGCAATCATGGCAGACTGTAGCACGGGTTTCGTATCGCCATTGGGGGTCACTGGATGAGGCAGTCCATCTCTGCCCGACACCGAATGCAGGAAGGCGGGATGGGGGTGCCCGTGAGGTCCTCCCCCTTGGCCACTGAGGTCAGGACCCGTGCCCCAGTGATCGTTTGTGCTCGTTGGCACGGTCTGGAACGGCGATGAGTCGTACGGAGAATTGTAGGTGTCGCTGTAGGCGTCATGGTGCGGGTATCGGCCTGAAACATTCGATAGAACTACTCACGGTAACAACAGTCTGTAAACAAAACTATTAACATAGACAAGCTAGGTTAAGACAATAAAAAAAAACACAGTACAGTCCAATTAACCAAGCTTCTAAATAGGATTGTACATTTTCAGCCTTAATAATAAATAACAGGAAAACCTAAAAGTTCATGGGCATATTTATAATATTTTCATTCTGTAATACATCAGATATTTTCTAAGAGAAAGGAAGCATCATCAGATGGCTTTATAGCTCTTGATACAATGTTCATAGAAAAAAATATAATTCGATAACAAATTACCCTGAGTGATAACATAAATTAGCTTTTCCCCTTAAACTAGCATCCCATCTGAAATAGGGATAAAATACAGTATGCGGAAAAAGTTTGTTTCTTAAATTATGTTCTTATATTCACAATACTTGTATCTGTACCCACAAACACTCCTTTAATTCACGAAAAAAGTTTTCTCTGCACCCTAGATTTCCACGGTATCCACTGTCTGTCACTGTGAGGCCCTTCTGTGGGTGTAATACATCCGAGGACATGATAGCCGAGTGAAATTGTCAAAAGACAAGGCGGTACCAGTCCCATCCAATGCATGTGGGATTTCTTAAATGAAAAGTCACGTCCCGGCATTTGGATTCCACGTTCAACTATAGGTCTCATGATTATGATCCTGATATCAAAAATCGTGCATAACTAGAAGCTTGCATTTTAGAATAATTTACATCCACGGTATCCCCTGTCTGTCATTAGAGGTTGCCTAAAGGGGTAGCTCCCACACACAGAGGAGCTCTGGCTGGGAGCACGGGTTGGTGTCCACGGGAACCCTAGCTGATTCTAGTTCTTTATTTCACTTACTTGCGCCAGGCTTTACACTTTCAGCTTTCGTATCTGACATCCTTAATCAACATTCGTTCTCGTTTAAAGTCTAATTCTAGTCGGTATTAGGTTTGCGAGACCTAGCATGTCTTATTAAGAGGCGACTAAAAGGGGATAATCCAAGGACTCTCAACTTGGGAGCATGTAGTGGTGACCTCACCTCACCTCCCCTCCCAACCTACCTGAGTTTTTCCAATGCATCAGACTAGAACTGTATGTACTGATTCTTGATAAGGGGTCGGGGTGAAGCGAGACGAATGTATAAGTCATGTTTTACGACCGGATGCCCTTCCTGACACCAACCTCAGTTGAGGAGCTAATGAAAATGAAATGAATGAGGTAAGGAAGTGGAAGAAATCGGCTGTGGCCTATTGATAGCAACTGTCCCGGCATTTGCCAGGAAGTGAAAATGAGAAACCACGGAAAACCATTCTCAGGATAGCCGATAGTGGGGTTCGAACCCACGCATCTCCCAAGTGCAGAGCTCGGCTCCATAGTCGTAGTGCATTAATACGCGCGGCCACTTATAATAATAATAATAATAATAATAATAATAATAATAATAATAATAATAATAATAATAGCTTTGGCCTCCGGATAGGCAAGGTGCAGGTCTTTCGAAATGACTCCTATAGGTGAGCTGAGCGTCTGTGAGGATGAGGTCCGACCTACGATAATGTCTAGTGTTCAGGACAGCACAAAAACCCAGTCCCCGAGCCAAAGAAATCAACCAATTAAAGTTAAAATCCACAACTCGGTCGAGAAGCGAACATGGGACCACTTAGACCAAAGGCCAGCACGATAACCATTTAACAATGGAGTCGGACAACAGATTGGTGCATTTCGTATTTCCTATACGATCTTTTTTTATTTAATTCTTCAATCCTCTTCCTCCGAGATGAATAATTTATAGCCTCGGCTATTGTAGTTTTACGTAATTTAGTTTGTTTGCGTGTTAATTTCTGAATTTCTTACTGTAACAAATAATACGAGCAATCAGAATACTATTGGCAATTCCCTTGCTTTGGCCTTAAATGACAAACATGCAACACTGACAGGTGAAGACAGATTCTGCAATGTGCAAAATTTGAGACGTCACTCAGCTTGGGGTGATAACTTGACTTTTTTTTTTTTTTTTTTACAAGTTGCTTTACGTCACACCAACACAGATAGGACTTATGGCGACGATGAGATAGGAAAGGGCTAGGAGAGGGAAGGAAGCGGCCGTGGCCTTAATGAAGATGCAATACAGTCCCAGCATTTGACTGGTGTGAAGATGGGAAACCACGGAAAACCAACTTCAGGGCTGCCGACAGCGGGGCCTGAACCCACGATTTCCCGAATGCAAGCTCACCGCTGCGCGCCCTCAACTTGCTCGGTAAACCTGATTTTGTGACACACTCCGTATGAAAATGTTATGCTCGAAACAGCTTCAAGCTGATATTTACTTATGACCATACTTAAGATTTAATCCTATGGATTTTCCCACGATCCAGTGGTGCTGACACTGAAATGCTGGTATTCCCAAGAATCCCCGAGATCAGATTCTCTCAGTCAGGGGGGAATAATATACTTCCATCTTGCAATACTTCTGTGATTTAAACCTAATGCTTGTTGTTTAAAAAGGCCTAACATCCAGGCCAACGGCCCCTGCCCAGTTTTTCTTCCAGGAAAGGAGATATCTGCACGTCTATGCTACAAAAATCTGGTTATTACTTGAGATTTCCTACTGAATACGTTGATAATTCAGAATTAAATCTAGCAATGAAATGCACCAATTGGCTAAGACTGGAGACAAGGGAAAGGGACTCTTAACGAAGTAAGTTTTAATGAGGAGGCGGCATCTCGTGTAACCTCCTTTGGCTAACTCTTGTTCTATATCTGTAATAAATGTGTATAGCTACTATAAGCCTCCAAGGTCTGTTAATATGAAATTAGTCTTCGTACGGGATCGACTGTGTCGCCGTTTTGTGTACATTATTATTATTATTATTATTATTATTATTATTATTATTATTATTATTATTATTATTATTATTATTATATGCCGGGCTGAGTGGCACAGACGATTAAGGCGCTGGCCTTCTGTCCCCCAACTTGGCAGGTTCGATGCTGGTTGAGTCCGGTGATATTTGAAGGTGCTAAGACACACCAGCCTCGTGTCGGTAGATTTACCGGCACGTAAAAGAACTCCTGAGGGACTAAATTCAGGCACCTCGGTGTCTCCGCAAACCGTTAAAAAGTAGTTCGTGGGACGTAAAAACAATATTATTATTATTATTTCCCCTGCCTGTCTTAAAAGCGGACCGAGGGGCTTTCATCTTGGTAGCGTGGGTCGACGACCATGAGTTCCCTAGCTGAGTCTGGCATTGTTCCCACTCACCTGTGTCAAGCTCATCCCCTACATGTTTCCTATCCGACCAACATTGGTCAACTCTTGTTCTTTTCCGACCCCGACGGTATTAGGTTTCCGAGGCCTAGCGAGTCTTTCATTTCTTCCACTTCCCGTCAGAGCTATCTTGGTTACTTTTTTTTCTCCCTATTCCCTTCTCTTAAACCATACTCTTGCTTTCTCCTCGTTCTTGTACGAATAATAAGATGGCTGAGAATCATCTTATTTTTGGCCCTCTTAAAACAATCAGCACAACTGTACAGGTTAAACATAAATCTAACAAAAATCTGACGAAAACGTAGATTACTACAAGTGGATGATAGAAATCGCATAATGCTTACCTAGTAAGTATGGCTGGATAACTGCATGCTTACTCGACAGCCACGGTCTGAAATAGCAGATGTTTTCTTGTAAACCCATCGTAAACAATCCTCACACCAGGACAGACTGGAAGAGACTGGTCTAGTCTTAACGTCGCAACCCTTAAAACAGGTACAGTAATTTGGCGTCACCTCGGTTTGTCCCCACTAATAGGGCAAATGGTTATACTGTAGTAATTCCAGGAAATGGAGTTGCTTCAAGACCAGACGTCACGCACGGACGTATAAATTCACATATTTTCAAGATTCCAACCCCGCCCCCCTTTCGAGCTGCAAATTGTTCACAGCATCACGTCCATACCTTTCAACTCGAACATAGCACAGTTATAGGGAGCTTTGGAAGACAACCGAGGACAGTTTAATCTTCTCCCGATAAATATTCCGCATACTTAATACCTAAAAGCTATCCGATTTTACAAATTCAACCCGTGGACGCCATGACATGGAAATAATTATGCAATCTAGGGTTCCATTATGTTAGTACCCCAGTGTGGGTTGGGGTAGGTACAATACATTCACGGCATCTCCTGCCTGTCGTAAGAGACGCCTAAAAGGGATTACTCTCCCTAGGGGTTCTCAAGTTGGAAGCGTGGGTTAGTGACCGCAGGGCCCTAGCTGAGTCGGGTTTTGCTCCCACTTGTGCTAGGCTCGTATCCGATGTTCCCTGGTCAACTCTTCCTCTCTTGAGAACGTGACGGTATTAGGTTTTCAAGGCCTAAGGAGTTTTTCATATTCATTCAAGCCCCTTATTGTCTTAACCTTCCTTTTGCCTATAACCTTATTAGCCGAAAAATGGGATATTTTCTACTCTAAACCACCAGTCTACTTGTAATAATAATAATAATAATAATAATAATAATAATAATAATAATAATAATAATAATAATAATAATAATCTGCCTGCTGTCATTTCTTGATGGATACAGTACTTTGCATCCATCTCTTGGCACAGGCCAGAGTAAAGTGTAGCTTCCACCGAAGTCCCAGTCAACATCCATGGCTGTGACAATATGGAAGTTGCTGGGGTATGGATAGTGCTGAGTAATGACATTCAGAGCATGACTCGTGCATCTGAGCGTTATGAAAGGTGCTGCTCATAGGGTCAGTCGTGCTGCAGTAGTACTTTCTGATCCAGTGAGAAAGCAATGGCAAACTACCTCACTCCTCATCTTGCCTAGTACGCCTCATTTTGGTGCTGCCATTGGTTTTTTGGGTTTCCTTATAACCGCATAACCTTTGGTGGTGTTATTTGAGGATCCAACCAGCCTCTGGGCTGATGACCTAACAGACATAATAATAATAATAATAATAATAATAATAATAATAATAATAATAATAATAATAATAATGTTTGTCCAACCTTTGTCCAGTTTCTCTACGGGGTCGGGTATGAGTCGAGATGAATCTGTCGTGGCGGGTTTTTATGACCGGATTCCCTTCCTGACGTCAACCTCATCAGAGGAGTTAATGAGATAAAATGAATGACGTGATGTATGATAGTAAGAAGGGACAGGGTGAAACTCGGTGCCGGCACATAGCCTACACCTGTCGAATAGCACCAAGGAGTCTGCTCAAGGCTTAACGTCCCCATCCGACGGACGAATCACCATCAACAGCGTCATATGCCCTCACTCCACATGAGTACTGCGGAGAGGTTTAGAATTTAATCCAGGTTTTTGGCACGCAATCTAGTGATTAGAAATTTTATAGCACCACCTCCCTTACCCTGCCGGCCAACATTCTGAATTTTTTCGACCAACGGGACTCGAACCGGCTAACCACGGTGTCAGATCATTTAAACTTCAACGCCTTGACGATCATGACCATCAGGCGGGTTAATAATAATAATAATAAGAAGAAGAAGAAGAAGAAAAATAAAAATTGCATCTTTACGGGAAGAATATTATATAATCTTCGCCCATAATCGGGCAACAGTAACTGCATTTTCTTTAGCAATCTTTTTGTTTTCAAGTTGCTTTACGTCTCACCGACACAGAGAAGTCTTATGGTGACGATGGGACAGGGAAGGGCTAGGAGCGGGAAGGAAGCAGCCGTGGCCTTAAATAAGGTACAGCCCCAGCATTTGCCTAGAAACCACGGAAAATCATCTTTAGGGCTACCGACAGTGAGGTTTAAGCCCACTATCTCCCGAATATTAGATACTGGCCGCTGCAACTGCATTTATAGAGCTTTGTCTTCACCCTTCACTAACTCTCAATAATAATAATAATAATAATAATAATAATAATAATAATAATAATAATAATAATAATAGTTGTACATCCCTGTCTGTTTTCGTAGACGTCAAAGTGTCGTAATTTTGTCCCGCATGTATAATTTTACGCACCGACACGAGGCTAATTAGAGCACCTTCAAATAGGCTACCACCGGACTGTGCCAAGATCTAACCCGCCAGCTGGGGCTTAGAAGGTCAGCGCTCTACCAACTGAGCCATCCAGCTCAGAATTCATGCTCATAGCTTTCATTAATTCCCCTTGTTTCTTATCCGATATCTTCGTTCTTTATCCAATTATAGGACTGATGACCTCGATGTTAATGTTATTTAACTAAACCATCTGTTTTTAACGTCAAGAGTCATCCCACCTCCACCTCTCTCTTTCTGCGGGGTGAACGACTGAGATTTCCTTAGCTGCTACTTGAAACATCTCATCCTGGTCGTGCTTTGACACAAGACGGTTAACCTCCTACCTGGCTTCTGCCACTCCAATTAGTAGAGCATCTTTCCTTTACGTGTGTATGGTCCACGACCTGGGATAACGATCTGTTAGTTCCACAGCTAACATACCATAACGTCTCACATCACTGATTCGATCATTTCCGTCACCAGAGAATGTTGGCGACGTAACTCAGAAGATACTGTGTGGATGTGTCGCCGCAGAAAGTCTTATTTTTAATGGAAATCACAGACTTTGGAGATTGCAGCCGGTAATGGTGAGTATTTCTTTTAAAATAATAATAATAATAAACAAAGTAAATAGTAAAAGAATTCAAATATCTCGGAGAATGGATTAGATGGAATGCTGTGGAAAGCAAAGCAATGGAATTCAGGAAAAATAAACTTGAAGTGACCTTCCAAATAACAAGAGAGACATACAACACGAAATCCCTTTCATGAGGGTCCAAAATTAAACATTATAAAAGGTGATTAAACCAGAATCACTATACGCAGCAGAAACACTGAACATGAACTTCAAAGGCCAGATGGAGAAATTCGAGCTAAAAGATAGGAAATTTTTAAGAAAGTTCATATGACCAAAAGTTCAGTATAATAAGATAATACACATCGAGAATGAAAACTGAAAAACTCTCGGATACTATGCTAAAAAGGATAAATGTTTAAGGTCATCTTCTCAGAATGAATTTTAATAGATTAAGCAAACAAATATCTTTGACTTCTTCCATAACCGCAAAACAAAACCCCTGGTTTAAAGAAACTGAAAAAGACTGGCCTTGGCCTACCAAGCGACCACTGCTCAGCCCGAAGGCCTGGAGATAACGAGGTGTCGTGTGGTCATCACGATGAATCCTCTCGGCCGTTATTCTTGGCTTTCTAGACCGGAGTCACTCTCTCAGCATCAGATAGCTCCTCGATTCTAATCACGTAGGCTGAGTGGACCTCGAACCAGCCCTCAGGTCCAGGTAAAAATCCCTGACCTAGCCAGTAATCGAACCCGGAGCCTCCGGGTAAAATGCAGGCATACCCCTACACCACGGGGCCGGTTTGAAAAAGACCTAGTAGAATTAAAAATTACAGAAATTTCACTAATCGATCGAACAGCTAAAATAATAACCAAAAACGAAAATACAAAGTTCCAAGACAAATCTACATTAAAAGCCAAACCTATTATCTCGGAAGATCAGAGGAAACGAAGGTCACAAAGAATGAAGAAATACTCGCCACTAAGAAAAGAAAAACACATAGAGAAATTATTGATTCAACGTACCCGAAACGGGGTGAGACGAAAGAAGTAAAAAGAATGAGCAAAGTATAGGCCTATGCATAATTTTCAACAAGAGTATAAGAAAGGTAAAATTGAAACGGCATATGGGACAATTTTACATGCATCATTTTTTAAATACCTTGACGAAATAATTCTTCCTTCGGGATTAGACAGTTTGGCCAAAACAGAAAGGGCCTCAAAAGTTCAGAGGGCATCTTTAGGGCTACAGACGGTGAGGTTTAAGCCCACGATCTCCCGAATATTAGATACTGGCCGCTGCAACTGCATTTATAGATGAGATTTCCACTTCCGGATGTGCATATGGCCCTGAGGTTCACTCAGCCTACACAAAAATGAGTACCAGGTTAAATCCTGGGGGCAAAGGCGGTCGGGCGTAGAACTAACCACTCTACCCTATCAAGTGCTGAGGTTACGGATAGTGGAAGCCTCTACCTTCCATCCCTCAGGGCCTTCATGGCCTGTACGGAGAAGACTTTGCTTTGCTTTTAAAATATACTCCACCCCCGTGTCAGCGAGGAGGCACTGGAATTATTCTTATAGTATTTCTTCGTTTCCTAAAGTTAGTTTTGGAACTTTTCGTCACAGTTTTTTTCTTAATCTGCTTATCCTCTAGGGTTGGTTTTTCCCTCGAACTCCGCGAGGGATCCCACCTCTACCGCCTCAAGGGCAGTATCCTGGAGCGTGAGACGTTGGGTCTGGGGATACAACTGGGGAGGATGACCAGTACATCGCCCAGACGGCCTCACCTGCTATGCTGAACAGGGGCCTTGGCAGGGGATGGGAAGATTGGATGGAATAGACAAGGAAGCCGTTCCAGCCCTCGTACCACCTTTCAAATTTCGTGGCAGAGCCCGAAATCGAACCCAGGCCTCCGGGGGTGGCAGCTAATCCCACTAACCACTACACCACAGAGGCGGACTTCGTATAACCTTCATTTTTAAATTCAGAACTCTCCTTCGTTTAATTTACGAGGTTTGATATTTCTGATGTTATCTCCGTAAAAGTGTAATATCCATCAGCGTCACCACCACCACCACCACCAGTTCTACAAAATATTTAACAGCGCGCTGAACGAATATGGTGGAGAAAGTCCGCAGGCTATCGTTGATAACAGAAATAAATTTAGCTGAATGCCACATAAGTGCCGTTGCAGATCACGAACCTCGAATTGAGTGAACGATGTAATGATGATTTATGATACTCAGGGAGCAATAAAGAACGTCAAAGAGATTTAGAATGCCAGTATTGGTTCATGATTTGTAGATGGTGCAGTAATTCATAAGAGACAGGAGAGGGTTGAGAAATGCTCGAAATGACACTACACAGGCTTGAAATATACGATCGACAGAAGCGAAAATATATCGTGCAAAATAATACGGGTAACATACATATTTAATTGATAACGAAGAAACATACACGGGTGTCCAAAACATGTTTTCATAATTTTCATTCCAATGATAAATTTAAGACATTATTTAAAAACTCGAAATAGTCCAACATATCGCTGCCCAAGTTCAATAACAAGAGATCTTAAAATATGTATGTCGTGATATAAACAAGGAGTTATAGCATAGTTCTTGCTCGATCTGGTTTTATATTAAGATACCTTGAATTCTAGTGTGATCATTAAGGTGTGACTGGGTTTTGCATCCCACTAACTAGTTTTACGATTATCGGAGACGCCGAAATTTTGTCCCGCAGGAGTTCTTTTATGTGCTAGTAAATCTATCGATATGAGGCTGGCATATTTGAGCACCTTTAACACCACCGTTCTGAATCAGGATCAAACCTGTCAACTTGGAGTCTGAGCTTCATAGCCCGATCCTAGTTTGTTCACATTCCGTGAACGGTATTTTAGCGTTTACAAAATTCAGTAGTTCTTTACCTGGGTTCTGTGGGTGATGCCGTGAAAACCAAATAAACGTTTTAACGTGCAGAAAAGGAGGACATCAGAAATGTTATTTTTAGTAAGATATGGTAATAACAACAATAGCAAAACACCGCAGATAAACTGTTAACATATATTATATGTTGCAATGTGTGAAATGTAAATATGCCAATGTAGAACGCTTGCCGCGGAAACAGACGAAATCGATTGGTTGTCAAAGATGACATGCGTATTGCCTTATCAAAAATCACTCCACAGTTTCTTACTCTTATCCATGCCTACAACAGCAATATTCTAATTGAAATGAACTTACAAGTTGAATTAAAGATTTTGTTTTATAAAAATAATTGGTCGTAGCAGAGATTATGATAAGTTTGAGATTTAGTTATCACAAATTAATTTTGGTAAAAAAGAACACCTCAAACTTATGTTTTATTTTATTTTTCAATTTGTATTTGATTAATGTATTTCATTTTTGAATAAAGTAATCATTAATTTTAGCATTATAAAGACTGAAAAGTATAATTATTAGTTATGATTATTTGTTCATCCTTGCATATGAGGCAATCAAGTTTTCTATAAATTGAAGTGTACTTATTCATTGCATTCAAAGTTGTGCTTATGTTCATTTTAATAGGCTAGGGGGGCGGGGTCCATAAGTTCCATCCGATTTTCAAAGGGAGAGAGAGAGAGAGAGACACACACACACACACACACACACACACACACACACACACACACACACACACACACACACACACACACACACACACACACACACACACACACACACACACACACACACACACACACACACACACACACTCTCTCTCTCTCTCTCTCTCTCTCTCTCTCTCTCTCTCTCTCTCTCTCACAATAGATTTCCTGAATTACAGCATTGAACGTACATGTTGAAATGCTCTTATTTCAAAATAGTCATTTTGTAAGATTTTTTAGTATTGAGCTAGGACAGCATTATGTAGCAGAAAATAGCTCAAAGCAACAGAAGCTAATTCAAGAACTGAAATGGAAATAATAAACACCTCTTATCGAACGACAATTCTTTCGATTTCATCGAAGTCATCGTATGGAACAAGTATACGATTACTGAAGTATATCATCCTCAATCAAGAAGTGTTTTTCAATATTATTTCTGAGCAATGTTTAGAAAAATATTTTTTACCTAAAATCGTAAATTTTATGGGAAATGGAATCTGAAAATGGTACAACTCCAAGAAAATCGCACAATTTTCACCTAACAGGCAAGAGGGAAACATAATGCAGAGTTTTTCAACTTTGACAGAATTGTCTAAGCTAACCATGGACAGTTTAATGAAAATCGCAGAATAATTTCCATACAAATTAAATTCCAATATTAAAAGAATTCTGGACAAGGAAATGAGTTGATTAATTATAACGCTAATAGGTAGGCTACAGTACATGCGAAATGATGCATCTACAATAATCACGGTGTATGGGCGCGTGAATATGAACAACCTACAAGGAACCTCATGAGACTACTGGGAGTGGAACCAAATGAAAAAAACCACATGATACTTCCTGGAAGTGGCAAACCGACTTCGTATACGTTCCTCCTATCAAACAAGCTACGCCTGTCGCTTATTCCAGCAAGAACATATTATCACGACACCATGATATCATGGAAGGAACTCGATCGAAAATATAACTCGAAAAGTTTAGTTAACGACAGCTACTGGAAATGAATATGAATCATGGCAGTATGAAGATAGCAGTGGGAATGGATTGTAATTTCTTAATTTATTGTTTTAAAAATTATTGTTTTGTTGTATAAGATATTTTTTTCCAGAGGGAAGAATATTCCATGCTATTGAACACTCGCTGTGTATACTGCCTACAAGGGGATGAATCTCTCTATTGAAGCTGTTCGCGTTGCTAAGCTGCATCTCATTTGAATGTCATCGTTTGAAGCGCCCCTGACTGCAGGTCAGCTAACAAGCGGCAAGCCATTCCGACACAATAGCTGACTGAACAGTGCGAACACACAAACAGATAATCTCCCCATGGTCACAATAATGACACTCCTCTCCCGCCAGCAGAACTCACCTGTTATAACAGAATCCTCGTATCATTTCATTGCTCGTATGCAAAAAGACAGCGAATTTTCTTATGAAGCAACTTGCTCCCGTCTTCTTAAAACGTCACCCGACGAGCAGTGGGAAAATCTAGAGGCGAGACATCTTTCTTGACTTTAAGAAGACAGTTTGTATTATGCTCACTCAGCTTCTTGAAATTTATCGGATTAAAATTTCTGTTCTTTCAGAAGTGAGAATAGGTCCGGCAATATTAATGAAGAAAAATGCATTTACCCAGATAGGCTTAAATGATAACAGTTTATCAAGAATTATTGCATATTATTATATTATTGCACTAGCTGAAGTACCAGTGCTTCGCTACGGGATTTTACATTGTATACAGAATTCTAGATTAAGTCCTGTACACGTTCTGAATAAGAATTTTTTTTTTTTTTTTTTTTTTTTGCAAGTTGCAAGTTGCTTTACGTCGCACCGACACAGATAGTTCTTATGGCGACGATGGTGCAGGAAAGGCTAGGAGTGGGAAGGAAACGGCCGTGGCCTATTTTAAGGCACAGCCCCAGCATTTGCCTGGTGTGAAAATAGGAAACCACGGAAAACCATCTTCAGGACTGCCGACAGTGGGGCTCGAACCCACTATCTTCCGAATACTGGATACTGGCCGCAGTTAAGCGACTGCAGCTATCGAGCTCGATGAATACGAGTTTATTAAACTGCTTAATAGCACAGGTATTTAAAAATTACATTTTAGGAGCCTTCCCCTAAACAACTATTTCCTTCAGTGTGAACGAAGTTATTTACAGCCTAGACCGTAGTGCTTTATTTTTCAATTTTACATACCGATTTTCATTAAATTATGTTCACCCATTTTCTTCTCGTGGTTCCGCTTTGATAATTATGGAATTCGCATCAAAACTCGAAATTTATGAATAACGTATCAGACAACAATGATCGGAAATTTAATTCTATATAACTTTAGTTATGCAGTATTTATCGATAGGACCACTAATAACAAATATTTCAGAATTAAATGTTAGGCCTTCCCCTGAACTACCATTTTACTCAGCGCGAGTAAAATTAGTTATAGTCTACGTTGTAGCGTCTCATTTCCCGACTTCACATACCGATTTCCATTTTACCGATTTCCATTCAATTCAATTCCGCAAATAGAACAGAGGTATCAGTGTACAAAATAATATGCATAGTTCAATTGAAATGAAGATTCAATAATTTTAATTGCTTAAAACACTATTTTAAAATTGCATAACAGAGTGAAATTAAGAATAATCGCTAATATACCCAGGACGATTGAATTTGGAAGAAGAGCACCCAACAATGTCAGTTCATTTGAATTGATACTTGACAAATGAAAAAAGTAAAATAGACAAACTAAAATTAATAATGTAGTCAAAACAAAAAGAAGGAATTTAGTGGGAGTAGTGTGAAGAGCACGATGCTACACATTTGTAAGAGCCTAAAATCCCAACAATGTACTTCCCTGAAAATTTTCACTGTGTACCGGCCGGTACTGCCAATGAGAGAAGAACTAAGAAACGAAACCGCTTCTTATACCAATGACTTTTAAAGTATTTCTTGGCATTCATTGCATGCTACGTTGAATAAAAAGGCCATAGTAAGGTTGGCATGGAGTTCAAGAATTGGTGTTTATCGCATAGCCATTTATACAATGGTTAAGACCTAGAACTGGTATTTGTGAGGATTCATTTTCCGGCGAAGTTAGGATTTTAATTTTATTAAAAGAAAGAATCTATTCAGCACAAGTTAATACTAAAAACAGGAGATAATATTAAACAATGACTTAGTTCTGACTTTCGTCTACGCAGGATATAAAAATAAATACATTTTTGAACGAGCTATTAAAAGTTTTTCGTAAATTTTCTTCACATTTCTTAAAATACAGTTTTAAAGCCCTCGCGGGCCGCAAGATATAGCTTCCCGGGCCACATGCGGCCCGCGGGCCGCCATTTGGAAACCCCTGGTCTAGAGAGTCGTTCAGTTTTTCAGTGAAAAGGATTAGATAAAAAATAGTTTAGAATATATTTAAGTTGGTCTAGGACAGGGATGGCGAACCTATGCCACGCGTGTCACTAGATGATGACGAACCTATGCCACGCGTGTCACTACATGATGACATGCGAACACGATTTCGGTGGCACACCACATGCACATATTAACGTCTTGTATTATAAACTATACATATATCGTGCATCGTGCAGTCAGTGTTTCAGGTTTAAGAAATAAATACCAAAAATCTAAATTCTAGTTCCATTCGGAAGTGCATTATGGCAGAATTGATAGGTCCGGAAATCAAGTGAGATAAATGTCAGATGCGGTCTGAGAGCCCACACCAGTCAATTAGTGAACTTTGGCTTGTGTGTGGTGGGTAATTATTCTTAGCGAGTAACTGTTTATTGTTTTGAACTTTGTAAGACAAGTAGTTGCCAAGAGATTACCCGAATTTGGAGATTTGAAGAAACGAACTCACTTTATTTCAAAACCTCATATTTCAGAAATGAGTTATATTAAGGCCAATTACTTTTGTGTGTGGTTAGAAATTGACAGTTTACAAATGAAGTTGACTGAATTTCAAGAAAGCAGTATACGGGTGAACAAATCCGTACATAAGTGAAAATCGAGTGTGCTGTTGATGGTGAATACTCTCTCCAGAAGCCGGAGAACTTAATACTTGAACAGTGGAACAACCTCCTACAAATGTTTTCGGCCATGAAGAAACTTGCTACAGCGCTACTTACTTTTTTTTTTTTTTTTTTGGAGGGAAGGGGGGTCACCGTACGCCTGCGAGCAGATGTTTTCTAGAATGAACGTTGTGAAGTCAACAGTTAGACCTAAGTGTTGCTTGTGTGTTATTGAAGATAAGTTACGAACATAATATAAATGGCATGGCTACTAAAATTCAAAACAAGTTTCACACTAACGTTGAGAACGATATTCCACTTAATGTCCTTTTGCAATATTAATATTTTGGATTTCTATATCTATTAATATTTAATGACGAAGGGTGTTACAATGGACGCTTATTATTTGTTTACAAAAGAAGTTGGGTATTCATAAAACTTACATAGTTAAAAATATATTTTTGCGGATTGGCAAAATACGACCATGGAACTTGCAACTAAATGTATTATTTTACAATATATATTACGTAATAATGTATTATGAAGCATAATTTGGAATTAAGGATAGAGGTCGGCGACGGGGAGATGAGGGGGGCGGTCTTGTAGCCATTCCAAAGAAAATAAGAAGTGGCACAGCAGACAGTTGAGAATAACAAATCATACTTAAAATGGCACACTAGTTGGAAAAGGTTCGCCATCCCTGGACTCTAGGTAATATCAAGTAATAATTATTTGTAAGTTATCTATGTATCACAAAGCATGCTGCTGTAACTGAGACGAAAATCCTGTAGCAAGCAATAAATTAAATTAAATTAATCTGCTTGGAATTTGGAGTCGACAAGTGTAAGATTCAGTTCATCAAAAGGAGAATGCTAACTAATGGCATATGAAAGTACCACGAATTAAGTAATCATTTCTGTAGAGTGTGATGAGATTAGAGCTCATTGATAAAAGGTCCTATGATTGTGTCTCTCAGTCGTGACCATCCATCAGTTCTTCAGATCACACAGCCTGTACGGTTGGTAGATAACATCGCCTTTCACATTTTATTTCCCTAATTTCGTGACGCGAAGTTTCAGACGATCACCAGCCATAAAACATATTTATCCCAACATTTACGGCGAGTGGTGAGCATTACTAAGCTGTCCCGAACCCGATCGTGTATTATATCGCATTTCTCTCGTCACATGTCTACAAAAATCATTCCAGATGCTGTCTGGAAGGCTGGCTGGCTGATCTTCGTAATTTGGCTTTCCAGTGCGAGCGCCAAAGCAAACCTGCACCGCGCTGTTAAAGAGAGATCCCTGGTCAGGTATATATATAGGATTTCTCTCCAGCTGTGCTGTGTTAACAGATGCCGAGTTCGATAGCTACTAGATCTATGAGGGTATGCATTCACTGCTTACTAGCAGAGTGAGCCAAATAAACCAAGAGATGACTGTCTTTTGTTTTCCTTTCATCTACTAATTCAATGACCCCCCCCCCCTTCCCGTTGTATTTATAACTATTTTTATTTTTATAATAAAAATAATAATTATATAAAGCGAAATACAAATTAATTTGTAAGTATGACTTTGACCGCTCAATAAGTCGAGCTTTTTGTTCTTAGAGTGGAAAAGGTTATTTTAAAAAATATGGGAAATCATTTCCACATAACTTGTTAGTGTGAAACCTGAGAAAATAATCCGATTTAAATGTTAAGGAAAATTATCTCATGAAATAGCTAAGATAAGCCGTCTGTTTCTTTTTGCACGGTACGTTTCGGATTGTAATTTTTTTTCCACTCAATTATTAGGAAAGGAGGAAACGACAAAGAAGTCTATCATAAAAGAGAATTGAAAAAAGGGGCACTTAATGAAGATCCTCATTTTTTTTTAAAAACTTTTTTTTCAAATTTACCCTTTTTATGGATGACCTTCACATATTTTTCAAATTTCCATGAATATTAATAATAATAATAATAATAATAATAATAATAATAATAATAATAATATTCGGATCCTTGGATGAATGGTCTTCGTTTCAGAGGACACAGGGTTCCATTCTGGCCGGCCTAGGGATTTTAACTGTGTATGGTTAATTTCTCTAGCTCGGGGACCGGGCTTTTGCTTTCGTCTCAGTACACATCCTCAATTACATACAACACATCACACTACCATGAAATACGCAATAGTGAATAAATATCGCCACGTATAAATATACGTCAGAAAGGGCATCTAGTCGTAAAACTGGGTCAAATCCACCATTAAGTGCCAACCCCAAGAACTTGGGGAAAAGTCAATAATAATAATAATAATAATAATAATAATAATAATAATAATAATAATAATAATAATAATAATAATTTAAAGAAGAAGAAGAAGAAGAAAATAAGAATAAGAAATGTTAATGGTATTACGTCTCACTAAGTTGCGATTTTTAGAGACGTGCCGGTATTTCTTACCGCAGGAGTTCGTTAACTTGCTAGACGATGCCGTACTTAAGTACCTCAAATACCACCGTAGTGAGCGGGTATCGAACCCACTAACTTGCGCTCAGAATGCCAGTGCCCTTACCATCCGAACCACTCGGTTCGACAAACTGTAAAACGTATTTACTCAATAACTGACGGAGAAGGTACGGCAAAGAAATGTCATGAGAAGAAAAAAAAAAAAGACCAATAAAAACCTTCGTTCAAAAAAGTACTTTTTTTTTTTGTTTTCAAACTTCATCCCTTTTTGATTTCTGTAACATTTTTTAAACATTCACCGATATTATCTTACCTGCGATAAATTATTTTTAATTTTTTGTAACAAATGATGCTGTATTTCCGATACAAAACTACGGTGCAAATCCTGTATAAGGTATAATAGTGATTGATTAGGCTATGAATGTAGGTGACCCCGTGAACTCGGAGGTCATCACCTCTCCCTAGACCTTGCGTGACCCACAGTTCTAGCTCGCGCATGCAAATCCGTTGAGTGGCGATTCTTGTTTTCTGAGGTGACCATTTCTCCTTCACAGTGTTCCCACGGATTGTTCAAAACGTACGGACGATCCTTCAAGTCGAGTCTACACAATAGTGGGTCATTCTCATGGCTTGATCTCGCAGTTGAATTTAGGAATACAGAAGCTCGTGTATGTCGGACTCTGCCACTGCTTTCTAAAAGGTAAATGATGAACGTTTGATGTCATGTCATGACAGCTTTATTTAAATACAGGCGAGTTAATCAACGACGAGCTTTCCTGACATTGAAATAATGTTAAGTCGTCATACGGGTAGTGGTGGTTGTAGTCGTAATTGTACGGTGCATAACCGCGTGATAATTTATCCCTTGTTAACAAGGAATAAGGTTACCATAACATCCAGTTTCGCGGGGTACTACCCGATTTTTTAATCTCATTTTACAGCTCCGTTTGAAGACTGATAAAGCAGGCAAATACCCCGGCTTCTGTATTTGCATCTTACTTGATGGGGAACGCTTTAAACAGGATATGCATGCTTTCGATACAGTTGGTAGGTAGTGAAGACAGCAAGGTGATTTAACAGTGGTTAATTTTTCGTGTGTGTTTTTACGCGAAGAAGATAGGAATTATTGCAGACTACACTGCTATGATGAAAAGGTCTGAAAAGGTTTGTAGCCTATCTCAACACGATCAGTAATTAACATTTTTAGAAAAGACCATTTCTAATGGATAATGTTATTTCATGAGCAGACATTCTGAAGACAAATGCAGTGAATTGTTGAAAATTGTGTAGTGTTTCTTTGAAATGATTATCCGTAATGCAACCGCGTAAAGGATGGTTCATTGTTAAATGTTTGTTGGCCGTGCGGTTAGGGGCACGCAGCTGTGAGCTTGCATCCGGGAGGCAGGGGGTTCGGACTCCACTGTCGGCAACCCTGAAAATGGTTTTCCATGGTTTCAAATTTCATTACCAGGCAAATGCTGAGGCTGTACCTTAATTATTAAGGCCACGGCCGCTTCCTTCCCACTCCGAAGCCTTTCCTATCCCATCGTCGCCATAAGACCTATCTGTGACGGTGCGACGTAAAGCAAATTCTAAAAAAATAATAAATAATTTAAAAAAATGTCATTGGACAATATGAGAGAACAAGGCTGTCTACAGAATGTATCAAGAATAACCTTCTGAGGTACAGATGGAAATAAATTGGTTTGTAGAGTGTCCTTCAGAATCTGTATTACTAATGTTTTTACATTTTGCAGAATGGAACTTTCAAATTTTGTAGTAATATCGATGTCTGACTAGAGCGGATTATGAAAAGAAAAACAATGAGACTGTTATTAAATATATCTTATAAATGTTCTTACTGCAGCATAAGAATGAATGGCACAGCGCCGCCCTGTACGTTGGAAACTTAATTATATACTGTAGTTGACCTAATATTTCCCCCATGAAATCCTGAATGTTGAATATATCTAGACTATCTATCCATCGATCCATCTCACATAAAATATATATATTTTTTTAAATACTAAAAACACGCTATGACGTGTATGAGAGGAAATGGCGCAACTAACAAGGTTGCCACATACTCCACATCAACCACATCTTTCCGGATACGTGAATTCTATCACGCATTCCACTATGGAAGTTTTTAATAGCACAGATGGCCTTGCCTTCGCTAACGAGGAAGGGAAAGAAAAAAAAAAGGTGGGGGAGCAACGAAGCATTCGCAGACGAGCACAAACATTTTATATCAAGCGAAATTATAACCAAATGTAGGACCTCAGTAATAATCGAATTTCAGCCACCTTTTAGTAATCGCTTTTTGGGAATCCTGAAGGTAAAAGAGGATATTAAACGTCGTTATATCCAAGTCATTTTGAAATACATTTTTGGTGTTGAGGTATTTCATACATTAATGGAGATGATAAAGTGAATGAAAACTGTATCAGCATTCAACAAATCATGTTCTGATTCTGTAATTGACAGCCATTAATTACCTACTGGTATGCTTCGGGCTGAGGACTGAACATACACTATACATACATAAATATAAATGTATAAATAATGTTGAAAACATGTCTTAGCAGACAAAATAGGGTTCCCCATACTACGGAAAACGTAAAATTAAACAATTTCCTCAATTGTGCCGAAAGTTTAGGGGCTAAAAGGCCCGGAAAGGCTTCAAATTCTTAGTCTTGGATAGCTCTATCACTCTAAGGAAACACATTTCGAAAACCACTTCCGACCTAAATGCAGATCTGAAAAAGCAGCTTGTTTCTTTACTCGCTTTCTTTCTTATTCAAATCCTAGCCAAATTACCTCATTTACATCATTCTTTCTGTAATGTATTCCTTGGTTCAATACCCTCAGACGTTTTTTTTTATTTTTTGGAAAATGTCCACACCGAATATCGTATGGCTTTCAGTGCCGGGATATCCCAGGACGGGTTCGGCTTGCCAGGTGCAGGTCTTTCTACTTGACTCCCGTAGGCGACCTGCGCGACGTGATGAGAATGAAATGGTGATGAAGACAACACATACACCCAGCCCCCGTGCCATTAGAATTAACCAATTAAGGTTAAAATCCCCGACCCGGCCGGGAATCGAACCCGGGACCCTCTGAACCGAAGGCCAGTACGCTGACCGTTCAGCCAACGAGTCGGACAAGGGCTTAAGTGAAACTCTGCATTGACTCGTATTAGCGCTCGTAGTGGTAGAAAAAGGCAAACTGCTAATGTAATCGACCAGATAACGATGATCAAGAAAAGGATTGTAGTTTTTAGGAATAAATAGAGAATATTTTCTCATACTTTATTATATTTTATTTACCTAAAATTCGTAGCTCATATCCCTACGATGTTGCTTGCCTTATAACTGTGGATGTTTAATCTGATTAATGGTAATAGAAGATGATTGCCCATTTGTACTTCCTCTTAAAACAGTAATCACCACCAACGACTACTAACAAGTGATCCCAGGCCACTACGCTGCCGGTTCAGCCAAGAAGTCTGACTTTTCTCTTCCCAATATCCTTATAAAATATCAGTGGTCAGAACTTTAATCTGTCTTCTTTACAGTAGTCAAACAGGCGAATGAGGGTATTTAGGGGTTGTAGTAAGGATGTAAAGGAGAGGGCATAAAAGTCTCTGGTAAGAGCCCAAATAGAGTATGGTACCAGTGCATAGGACCCTCGCAAGAATTACTTGATTCAAGAACTGGAAAAAATCCAAAGAAAAGCAGCTCGATTTGTTCTGGACGATTTCCGACAAGAGAGTAGCGTTACAAAAATGTTGCAAAGTTTGGGAGAACGGAGACGAGCTGCTCGACTAAGTGGTATGTTACAAGTAATGAAAATCATTGTGAATCAGTACTGAAAGTAATCTTATGATAGAAGTAAGAAATATATTTCTCTTCCACCTATTCAATACAACTCAATATGTTAAAGTTAGAGTTAAAAACTCATTAAAATATTTTAATATTTTGGGAGAGAAATACATTTCTTACGTTTATCATAAGTGTTATGTTCCGAGCTGTCAGTGGAGAGATGGCGTGGAATGTCATCAGTAGACGAATAAGTTCGAGTGGTGTCTTTAAAAGTAGGAAAGTTCACAATATGAAGATAAAGTTGGAATTTAAGAGGATAATTTAGGGTAAATATTCGTTTATAGGAAGGGGAGTTAGGGATTGGAATAACTTACCAAGGTAAATGTTCAATAAATTTTCAATTTCTTAGCAATCATTTAAGAAAAAGCTAGGAAAACAACAGATAGAGAATCTTCCACCTCGGCGACTGCCCTAAAGCCAGATCAGTAGTGATTGATTGACTTCGATGGAAAAGTCCCTTCAACTGAATCCTTACTTGTAATCAACCAGTCGGGCAGGTAATGATCAGCGGAAAGTCTCATTAGAGGAAGTGAGAACTTGGAATGATAAACCATGACATTCTTTACAAGAAGACACTATTTGTTAGGCTGGATCGTACTTCTAATGAATCTCGAACAGAGTTCGGAAGCCGCAGACAGTCGAAACTAGTAGAACCAAGTACAGCATGAGCAAGTCGGAATTTCCCGGTCACTGTACTCGGTTTGATTGTGATAGAATAGCAGACTGAGTCATCTCGCACAGTGTGACTTGGACAATGGAGGACCTAACAAAGGCAAACTCCATTATATTTCTCAAATGCTGATCAACAGATAAGCGTGTTAAGCTGAACATCCATGTTATATCGTCTTTCTACGAATAATAAATAAAAATAATCATATGGCCTCAACTACCATTTTCATTTCATGCCATCTGGGTGCTTGCTCGTCAATCTTGACGTTCCGTTTTATTTTAGGCCTACTATACGTCTAATATCTAAAGTTGGAATCTGACAGTTCTTACAGGGAGGTCCGTTTACTGCCTGCCGTGGAAGGGGGTAAAGGTAGTGGGGGTTATGGTTGCCACGGAAACGAGGGTGGGGCGACTGCGGTTGCCAAGGAGAAAAATCTTCTGACCGGCTCGTCTTGCTTGGAGTTGCCAAATCTCTCACTTCTGAGCTAGGTCTTGTCGCAAGCAGTTCATATAACGGAACATGAGACCAAGTCAGTCACAGTCTGGCCAGGTAGTCTACACAGATCACAGCGGTCTGAATGAACGAGGGAACAAGGGAGCCGGAAGCGAGGGGTAGCCTAAGAGAAAGGAATGCTGGAATGTGGCAACATCGTGAAATGTCACGTGCAATGCTCTTCCCTCCAGCCCTAGCTGTCAGATTGCAACTTTAGTTATTAGAGATACAGATAGCAGACCGAGTAAACCGAATCTCTTTTGGGTGTCTATGGCTGAGTTGCACTGAATTTTGTCGGGTAAACACCAAATTTGTCACCAGAGATCTGTTACATGCCGACATCGGACGACATGGAGTGTCGAATGGACTTTACCCTGTCCTTCAAAACTCCGACTACCTCTGCCGGGTTTGAACCCGCTATTTTGAGTCCAGAGGGCGCTATAATTAATTTAAATTAATTAATTAATTAATTAATTAATTAGACATTACAATACTGTAATCAAACCTGAGGCTTTATATGCAGGGGAAACTCTTAACGCGTCACAAAAAGGGCGAGCTCGAAAATATCCTAAAAGAAGAGCGAATAATCATGAGGAAAATTTTAGGACCACGACACACGGAAGAAGGGCATCGCCTCCAATCCCGGAAATCCACAGAAACATTATCTATTATTGCGGGAGACTTCAGGAAAGAGAAGGCTAAAATTTTATGGACATGTCAAGAGGCTTCCAGAAACCAGATTAACCCACCAAATTCTTTAAAGTTGATAAACTGAAGAATTTCGCCCGGACACAACAAACAAAAGCGGACATGAAGAACGCACAAATTCAACCTGAAGAAATTTTGAATCGAAATATGTATAAAAAGAAAATTGGCAAGTGGGAAGTTACTCCAGAGAATGAAGTACCAAAAAGAGGAAGTACCAAGTGGACAGAAGAAAGAAAAAGGATCTTTAGTGAACAGATGAAAGCATCATGAATCCTCCGCAAACGAAATCATAAATAAAGCTTTGTGTGTTCCGAAAGGGACCATTCACGCATAATAATAATAATAATAATAATAATAATAATAATAATAATAATAATAATAATAATAATTATCAGCAGCCATTTGGACAACTTTCATATCAATTTCGGCGTTCGTATTACTAGCACATATCACTGAAGTGGAACTCCACTGGACAGTTCGTAAGGTTAACAGACGAAGAGTGTGTGCGACTGAGTTCTTTAACGTGCTAATACGAATGACATCGGACACGAAGGATAAGAAGCACCGAAGTCTTTAAACGAGCAAATGTTATGTTGTCTTTGATTAAGCAGCGCAAAATACACAATACTTGGGACATATCAGCGGGAACAAGGCAAAAAACCGTCCAGATTCCGAACAAGAGATTAGTGTTGACGTGGGATACATAAAAGAGATACAATTTTCAAAACAGACTCATATGTAATTTTGTTCTAGTAGTATTAACATTAACTGGTACTTTGGGATGTTTTAGATAACCTAACCATATTTTTAAACATATTTTTGTTATTGAAAATGTTTAACAATTTAGTTGGAGGAATAACATAACTAGAGGGGTAGTTGTTTATGATGGATTAGTGAGAGTTGTATTATTAATAGGTTATTATTATTATTTTCTTTTTTGCTAGTGCCGTATTGAAACACCGGATCCCGTGAGATCTCCGAAGTTAAGCAACATTGGGCGTGGTCAAGATTCGGATGGGTTGCCACGCGCTGTTGGTGGGGGGTAAGGGAATGGAGGAGTGGAAAAGAACTGGCCACCCTACCGTACGTAAACTCCAGCTCAGGCACACCTCTGCGGAGGTTCGGACCTGCCTTCGAGCAGAATAACCGTTACCTTACGTTTTTGCTAGGGGCTTTACGTCGCACCGACACAGATAGGTCATATGGCGACGATAGGATAGGAAAGGCCTAGGAGTTGGAAGGAAGCGGCCGTGGCCTTAATTAAGGTACAGCCCCAGCATTTGCTTGGCGTGAAAATGGGAAACCACGGAAAACCATCTTAAGGGCTGCCGACAGTGGGATTCCAACCCTCTATCTCCCGGATGCAAGCTCATAGCCACGCGCCCCTAACTACACGGCCAACTCGTCCGGTATTATTATTATTTACAATAATACAAAATAAGTGAAATAGTCAGTTTATTTGGAAACAAGTGGGTTTTTTCTTGCATGCTTAACTTTTGTTGTGTAGGCCTATTACCCAGTATTCCAATTGTGTGCACCAGAACTTGCTGTACCAACTAAGGGTTAATTTTTCTGCAGCCCGTCATATTCGAGTTTTGTTCATATCCAAGTCAACATTTCTAGTCAAGCGGGTTGGGCAAATTGGTATTTCCCACTTGTTCGCAATCTGGACTCGTTAATGTGTGTCAAACCCAAATCATCCCCTTCAAGTTCCCACTCGTTTGCAATCGCGACTGTTGGCAATCAGGACGACACCATCGTGGTGTCGTTCGTTGAACCTGGCTGGACGACCCCAAAGAATGGACGAGAATCAGCAATCACAGTGGCCGCCAACTTCCAGGGGACCAGATATGACACAACATGGAGGAGAAAAGTTTTAAAAGTTTATACTAGAAATTAGCGTCGCTAACTCACCTCTAGATGCGTAGTTCTTGACGTAGTGCGCCTGATACTTGACATCGAAGAGCGAAGGCGCAGAATAGAACTCAGGTGAACTTTCCATGTAAGGAGATGGATGATGCGCATCCAGAGAATGATATTCTTGGTCAGTCTCGTAATGCGAAGGTTGCTGTTGTTGTTGTTGCTGCTGCGGCTGCTGTTGTTGCTGCTGCTGCTGTTGTTGCTGTTGCTGTTGGGGCGGCGCAGTTTGCACGTAACTCACGGGAGCATCGTCAGTTCCCGGCGGTGGAGGGGCGGTTGGCGTCGTACCACCCCCCGAGCTTCCTGCAAGGTCGCCACCCATCTGTTGAATCGCCTCACCTAATTGACTATACCCACCTGCAACAAGTGACATTTCCGTCAGTCTGTGAATCATCAGGTTCCAGCATTAAATATCAATCACGTGACAAGGATAACAAGCATAGGCCTATAGTCTATCTTACGAACCTTTATACACTAACAAATATTCCTTTTGATTTTTACTGTCATCTGAGACCACGTCTTCACTTTTTTTTTTTTTTTTGCTATTTGTTTTACGTCGCACCGACACAGATAGGTCTTATGGCGACGATGGAACAGGAAAGGGAAGGAAGCGGCCGTGGCCTTAATTAAGGTACAGCCCCAGCATTTGCCTGGTGTGAAAATGGGGAAACCACGGAAAACCATCTTCAAGGCTGCGGACAGTGGGGTTCGAACCCACTATCACCCGGATGCAAGCTCACAGCTGCGCGCTCCTAACCGCACGGCCAACTCGCCCGGTACATCTTCATTTGTTTCTGTACCAATTTTGATGTTTTTATTTCTTTGGTCCGAACCCATATAGTTCAAAGGAGAAGTGAGAGAAATTTCTATATGATGAAAGTCATGAAAATCCTATAAAATAAATCCCCCCAAGAGTGGGGAATGATAGAACGCATCCAGTGCATCCCTTGACTCTTGTACGAGTCGAGTAGAACGGGAGCCCCCAAGGACCCCCATTCTGGGAGCGTGGCTTGGTGACAACGGGGCTCCTAACTGAGTTTTTTTGTCACTGCTTCTCTCTTAACTTTTACTTGCTTCCTCACTTTAATTTTTCCTGACCGACCTTCCTTGGTCAACTTCCCTTCCAACACCGACGTTATTAAGTTTGCGAAGCTCCGAAGGAGGGGATGCCCCTACTTATGATCGCAAAAATATTACCAAGAAGGAAAGAAAAAACAAAAGAAAGGAAGGAACCATGTGCTCTGAATCAGAATTTCGGAAGTAGGCCTACATTATTAGTTTAATGCCGTACGAAGATTCGTCATAAAGTATTAAAAAGGAAACTGACCTCCTTCCTTGAGATGGTAGAGAGGGCTTCTCAAAGGAATAAAGCCGGGAGGTGGTGGAGGCGAACCTTCCTCACGCCCACAGTCGCCATCTCGCGGTTGACACACAGGACTCCGCAGGTGGCTGTACCCGCCTAGAACACAAAATAAAAAAAATAAAAAATGTAAAACTTTCTACATACTGTATATGCTTACATAATATAATTAAACTTCAGTGATACTGTTATTGTTTTTAAAGTCCCATTAACTACGTTTTTATGGTTTTCGGGGACGCCGAGGCGCCGGAATTTTGTCCCGCACGAGTTCTTTTACGTGCCAGTAAATCTACCGACACGAGATTGACGTACCTTCAGTGATAACATCAACACGTTTGCATACATCACACTCAAATATATCTTCTCATCGCATGTAAGTGTGGTTGCTTCACGAATGGCCAGTGTAGAAGCCTTACGTTCAGAGGGCTGGGGATTCGATTCCTGGCCGAGAGGAGGAATTTTAATCTTAAAACAGTTAATTCCCATGGCTCGGAGACTAGATGTTTGTGCCATCCTCAACATTCCTGCAATTCACACACCGCATAAAACACCGTCCTCCACCAGTATTTGCCTGGTGAGAAAATGGGAAACCACGGAAAACCATCTTCAGGGCTACCTTCGTGGGATTCGAACCAACCATATCCTGAATGCAATACACGAAATTATATATATTTTTTAAATTTTCGTTTTTACAATTGGCTTTACGCCACACCGATACAGATAGGTCTCCTGGCGACGATGGGACAGGAAAGGGCTAGGAGTAGGAAGGAAGCGGTGGTGGCCTTAATTAAGGTACAGCCCCAGTATTTGTCTGGTGTGAAAACAGGAAACCACGGAAAACCATCTTCAGGGCTGTAGGCGCGAGATTATTATTATTATTATTATTATTATTATTATTATTATTATTATTATTATTATTATTATTATTATTATTATTATTATAGTGGAATAAAAATACACAACGCCACAGGTTGTTCACGTGGCTACCGAGATATGCGCTAAAGCAACAAATGTTCGCGTGCAAAAGACAATTAAAATGGGAGTAAAATGAATAAACAGTAAGGAGGTCGTGGCCTTCTAAACCTAGAGTGACTGAAAGGTTTCTCCTATAACATTGTCTCAATTTCAATGGCGGAATCCATTCAAGACAACAAACCGTAGTTTGGAAGCTCGCTACTCTGTTCATACAAAAGTGGAGTGCATTCAGGACATTAGTCGTGGAATTTCGGCCGGGTAAAACGTAATCTACTAATGTACTTAAAAAAATATATAGTAAGCCGTTTAAATAATTTACAACAGTTGTTTTTGTTGGTTCATTGTAGATACATATTGGATTCCATTCCGGTGTAGAATATGTGCATGTGTAGAGTCTGTCTGGATATCGTCATTATCGCGGTACCTCTAGGAACAAGTAATTATTTGGGTCTGATCGCGAAAACCAAGGAATACGGCTAAAGGAGTTGTCATGCTGATCGCGTGACCCTCGAGTACCTGCAGGTCACCTGGCCAAGTCTTGATGGGCTGCTACACCACGGGTTTGATTGTTTTAGTCTGTTTGAATTGACCATGATGTGTACGGTACCTTTGCATTTTTTGAACCACCGAGAAAAGATAAAAATCCACCTCACTGTATATTTCCGGATACGAAGGTTATAGCATAGATATTGTTCGATGACAAAGCCAAACAACTGTTTATGAAAAAGGGGATTTTAAAGAAAGGAGGCCAAATATGGTACATTTACTGTAGACTATATTTAAGAGACTATTTTAGATTTCGAGTTCATGGTTAACTAACATTAATCGTTTTCTTAGTTATATTTTTTATTGGCGCTGCTTTTTTTAAAAAATCTGAGCGAGTTTACGTGTCTAATATACTTGGACGTTAATATGTGTACGTTGTCTATATCCCCATCTGGAATTATGATGGGCAAGAATATCTTGGGAATTACTACAGTGTTCGGATTAAGCACCGAGTGTTCTCCCACGTTGCAATAACAATGTAGGGGGCTTCGAATTCCGCCGAGTCTACGAGAGATATCGAGTAGCGAATATGGGTTGTAGGAGGCTTAGAACTTGCCGAGTTTACCAGTAGGATAATCCACGCAGCGAGTGTACTTACACCCACTCTGTGATAAAAATGTAAAGGGCTTTGAATTTATCTGTTCGAGACTTCACAGACTGTTGCCAAGAACGTACTCCCACTTCACGATAACGTTGTAGAGGGCTTTGGATCCCACCAGCAAATCACGACTAAGTAACTGTAGCCCATAATGTGGTCCTGTGTGTTATATGTATCTTTGACAAGAGTTTTTTTTACGTCGTTTTAAGAACTTCACTGGATCGAGTAGGGAAATACTCTGTGAATGTCTGGTTTCAGATGACGACTGACATCGTCGTGATCCGGAATGGAATCATTCAAAAAACACTCATGGAACGTGTAAGAGCACACGTAGTTGGGGAAATAGGCAGGCTTTCTTGCCAGACTGAAGCGACAGATTTCTTTATTTCTTCCCTAGCAGCCCAGGACTGTCGCTGTACGAAACTAGACGACATCTAGAATTATAGACAGTCCAGTTTTCTAACTTTTGTATAGCTACAGTAAGTGGATAACATCTACAATATGAGAGTTCGGAATCTGTTTCCAGATTTTTTAGTACGCCTACGAACTACCCTTTAATTTCCTCTTCAGTGGATTAGATACTGTTGGTGGAAGAAGAGAGTTCTTTTTCATACTGCTCACTTGAGCTATGGCTAGAAGGACGAGAACATCAAAAATACTTAACGACATTCTGGATTCTCAGCAGTGATTGCCACTTCTTACCGGTATATGCTAATGCGCCGTAGCACAACAGTAATTCTAGTCTACAGAATAACATTTTATTCTCTTTGTTCATTGCGCCGATTTGTTAAAGAAACTGACGGAAATCTCTGGAGTGTTGGCTTAACTTTGACCCGTAAGGAAGTAGCAATATCACCGCGTGCTGAATGTCTGGAGAGAAGCTGTGACGTCACGCACTCGTACGAACACTGTTACGGGCGCTCGCATGCGAGAAATCACATGCTGTGCTCCTAGACTCGCAGCCACCAAGATGTTACGACTTGCTTACTATCCCCTGCTTAATAAATATAACTTCTCTCATAGAAGCAGCAACACTATTGGATTCTTCTATATGTGAGGAGTATTCAAACCATTTTCTCAGGCTTACAGAGAAGCTTTCTGATTGATACAAAGACAACACTTTACGAACACCGAAGGAGCTATACTACTACTTCAATTCGTTTGACCAGCAATTTAAACGACACATTCGCTCAAATTATCAGATTGTTGAGAATATTAATCCCAGCACTCATCATGACAAGTTCTGAACCGGAAATGTGTTTTTCTTCCCTCTACAGCACAGCAACGGCTTAGTACCCTTGCTATGCACTCAAGTAAGAAGAATATTGCTGTCAACACCGAGGGGCTCAATTCCTTTAAGTCATCGTCACGTTCTGCAGCAGAAACAGCGACGTATGGACTCCATTTTTCGTCAATGAGAGAGTACTTGTACATTTTTGTGAGTTTGTTCATTGTTTGTTCGGTTTCTTACTTAAAAAATAATATACCATACAGTTGAATTTTAGCCTGAGCTACCACTGATTCTCTACGGGAATGAACGGTTTCGAATTTGGTTAAATCAATCCGTTTGATTTCTAGCATTATCAAGGTTGTTATCGACCCTCTATTTTCTTACCATCGTAATAATTACGTTGTAAGACCAGCGGGCTTGTAAGCCGTTTTTATTTTTCAGATACAAGTTCAATGAGCAACTGAAAAGTTACGAGTCATATGGAAGTGATTTGAGGTTATCTGCAAGCCTTGCCTAACCGGATGGAGCAGGAGAACCACATCCGGTCTTGTTTACAGCACTGCTTGATTTCCTTCTTTATCGAGCCTACCAAGTACCGATATCTACGGCACATAAAAGATTCCATCAACAACATATGTATTATTAACAAAATAAAGTTAATTTGTGATTGGTAAATAACTCCAGGCAATGCGTTTGACAAGGTTGAAGTGTTCTGTAAGGATGTAGCCCTAATTCATATTTTCCATAATATTATGAATGAAGAAGGCACACAGGCTGCTTGAGTAGGCTCCTTTCCGGCACGAGAAATGACGGGAATCTTGAAGAAAGCATTATCAAGTCAATTAGCTGCAACTGGGATTTATCATCATTGTTGTTTTATAATTGTGGGGCTAGTAGGGATATCTTTGCCGTTGGTTACACGTTCTTGCCTTAGAAGAAAATCTATGAAAGCGACTTGTACCAATGTTCTAAGTGATCGTTAAAATTATCCAAGAGACAATCAAATCTTGAAGAGGGACACAAAACTTACACTGCATTTGCGATCGTGATTTGTTTGCCACATAGAATGATCTTAGTCCGCAGAGAAGTTGCGAAGAACGGAACAGGAAGTGTATACATCAACATGGCATTGGGAGGCTCAGATCCTTCGTTGTACAGCTCTAATTCTCACATATTTCTATCATCACTGTCAGAAGAACGCCATGTATTATGACACCAATTTGATAGCCAATGATTTCCGCATGCGAGACTGTAACATAACTTGTGTCTAATTAAGGTTAGCAATGATGACCCAAACACTGAAATGTGGAACCAGCAATTGTGGAGGAACTAAGAGAAAACCACACTAAGGATGTATACACATTACTAAACTCCTCAAGCATCCCACTATCCAACCCGAGTTACGGCAGTGGAGATTCGGATTCGAACCGCTCAATTCATGCCTCGCGGCAAGTCATCTTAACGTGCTCCTGTTGAGGTAGTTTGATTTCAGAAATATGGCGTCGAGGATTTTACTAAAAGGATTTTCAGATGGGGAAGTTTAAACGTGATAATAAACGAATAATTTTTGTTATAACCAGTAACCTTGTAACTCGTATTTTATTTAAGTGTCGAAATGTAAGCTTTTAAAGCGCGTATCAACAGGAAGTAACATAAATATCCAGTGAAATATATACTTAAGACATTGGCGTGTACTGAATAAAAGGAAGGAAAGGGGAGGGAAGGATAAGAAGTAACTTATGAACCACCCTGTCTTATCTATCACACGTCCCACTTGAAGTACTAATTAGAGCCCTTGTATAGTATCTAGACTTAACTTTTCCCAAGTAACACCGCAGGGGAGGGCTTATCTTTGACGCTTTGTTCCGTTCATTGTATCAGCCGACAAGAGACCAAGAGTTTAGTAATTAATTAAACGTTATTTAGGGTCCAGAAGTCCAGTCAACCACGCTTGAGAGACAACGCTACTCTCTTTCGTCTAGCTCTATTCTAGCTGCCAGAATCGCTTGTTGTTCTCAACTAATAATAATAATAATAATAATAATAATAATAATAATAATAATAATAATAATAATAATAATAATAATAATAATAATTTAAATGGGAGAGTGGACAATTGAATATTGAATTAGTCACTTTCTGACCATTTATTAGAATGATAATTCCAAAAGCGTATAAAGTAGGGGAATACTTTTGAACATTCAGTTCTTAACGATAGTTGTACAAAAAGCAAGTTTTTTTTTTGAGATAAAATTCTATCTCGTAGTGTATAAATAGTAACGTACAAACATAGCTTCTGCCGCGTTGAAAGTATTTAGAATAGTAAATTATAGGTCAATACCGCACAACAATAGAATCTTTCCGCCACTTATCACCTCTAGCGTATATAGAATGTAAGAAAACAAAATTTTAGGGAAGGAGATGTAAAAACCAAGCATGTCTGGGCGTGTGAAATGCAACACCCCAGAACTTATTTTCAAGAATGTTAAAATGAGACTAATTTTTAGTTCAAGCGAAAAGAGGGATGTATTTGTGGGGAAAAAATCTAAAATGCGTACCTTCGGTCACAACTAATTTTCACCAATATCTATGTTACTTTCTATTTGAAGAGTTCCAGCTCCAGTATCATTTCCATAATCACTAGAACTGTGTTTGCATATTATAAATTTTCTTTTTTAAGATACGCGTGTCGTTTACATGGAAAACAAACCACTTCTCAGGCAAATCGTTAGTATTCTTATTGATACCAACATCCTCTAGCATGATGATTTCTTGAACAGGTGATCATGGCGGATGTGAGAATTACTGCGAATTAATTTTCACGGGAAATCAAGGGCAGCCTTTTTGAATTGTATATACAGTGTATTACAAGAATAACTGTTAAGGATGTCCGGGCAAAGGATATTTCACTTTCTCAGAACAGCGTTGCGAACATCCGGCTAACTCCTTGACAGCGATAAACATACGCAGTGCTCATGACAATTCACATTATACAGTGTTCATGATATGTCGCCATTAAGTTTCTTTCAACTTGTATCATTAATCAGGCCGAACGTATGAAGGCAAGAAAGGCTAAGTCACTGATCTGTTCAGTGACAATAAGTATATCGATATCGAAAATGATAATTTATTTGCCCAAAAGTGAACGTAGTTGAAAAGCTACGCCTTTATGGTTAGTGTTTCATACAAAACTAGTTTTTAGTATGTGGTTATGGTTTTCTAAGCCATACACAAAGTGTAAGCTGTCTGCATTTTACGATCGTTAAATAATAGTGATCCATGGTATCGCTTACTTCTGGTAGAGAAACAAATGGGGAAGAAAAGTGGAAACAGACTGTTCTTAACTAGGCTACAAACATTTGGTTTGTGAGTCTTAGCTGGGTCACAAAACCTTTTACCTTCATCGATCACTGATTTCAACTTAAATGACGTTTACTTTCTTTGGGTCTATTCGGATGACAACTGCCTTGTGACATTTTCTGCACCCTCAAAACTTCCTCAAATAATGTCGGCTGAAGTAGGCCTACTGTCAAATGTCTATAAAACATCAAAGATTACCTTAATATTATTTAATTTATCTATCGTGATCAAGAAGAAAGTAAGCAAATCGCTCACTAAATTGGATAAGAACATTACTACAAATATTATTAACATCTTTCCTTAATCGATTAATTTTCTCGCGAATCTCTATTATTGATAATCAATTATTACAATTCTTCGTAATGAATTTAAAAATCAATGGTAATTTCGAAAGGACGATTTAGATTTGCCAATTGAATCGACAAAATTAGACATGTCCAACTTAACAGAGAGTCGAACATATAAGAGGATTGTAATGTCCATTTTCATCAAATACAAATTACTATACAACAAATAAATGAGGAAACTTTCAATAGACATAAATCTGTAATAAGTATGCAGAATATATTCAAAGAATCTGAGTATTCAACTGAACTATTAAGTGATAATACAAAGCTAATGCCATATACGAAAGAAAGCAAAGAGCGAAAAGAGGAAGACAAATCGTTTGATTGAAAGAGAAAGTAAAGATTTATTTGATACTTGTCAAAACAGTCCACTGCATTCAAATGATACATTCAGAAATGTAATGTTCGCTTAGTGATAGATACAAAGCAGCATAGAAAAGGTACGCACTAGAGGACATCTATCTATCCCCTTAATCTTCAGTCATCCATAAAGGGTAACCTAATTATTATAAGCTGTTCAGTAAATGTAGTATCTCACCATAGTCGATTGGCTGGTCACTCAGGTACCCATCTTCATTTAAAAACTGCAACTGTAGCATCGCGCAAAATTGAATAATGGATGGAAGGAAAAATAAGTTTAGATTTTTCTTCTGATCATCTTCTATCGGAGAGAATACTTATTTAGTCCTACAACAATGCATGCTCTTCAGTTCGTTCCTCTTTCTCTTTTCTTTTTCTTTTTTTTTTTACTACGACTAGACAACTCGAGAAGGAATTAAATCAACAAGAAAAATAACAAAAAACAATGCGCCCATTGTCAGTGGGCCGGTCACTAAGAAATTGTAACATTGTATTAACTCTTTTTCTCCTTGTCATTGCTGACTTATTAGACTACGTCATGTTGCGTACAACACTTCCAGAGGATTGGCTGCAAGGCTCCCGCCTCTCAAGTCCCACATAGCCAATGCCGTAGCAGCAATGCCTCCTGTATCCCGCCTCCGAACTGGCATCAACGGATTAGAAGAGGGCCTTGGTAAATGTGTTCACTTGCCTGCCCGCTTGGTTTTAAAGAAAATACAGGAGCGGCCGATGCAAAGCACCACTATAATACCGGGCCATTCCAAGCCATGGGGAGATGAGAATTCTCCCAGGGTGTCGAATCTGCGTTGCTTATTTCCCGCGGTCAAAAAATAAATAAATAAATAAATAAATAAATAAATAAATAAATAAATAAATAAATAAATAAATAAATAAATATACATGGCAAATATACTACTAAAACGACGCGAGAATGTGTCAGAAACGCAGGCAATACTAATCATTCAAAGCTGTACGATATAATTGGCTGATACGAGGATATATGCGAGAATAACAAAACAAAAAGTAAGGATCGTGACCTACATTACTTACATTACTGTGCCTTGTAGATTATTACAAAACAAAAACCCCATTGAGCTATCCCCCTTTGGGGGGGGGGGCGTAGAATAACACCCATAGTATCCCCTGCCCGTCGTAAGACGAGACTAAAAGCCCCCCCCACCCCCACCCTCTTGGATTAGGGCGGTAGAATAACACTGCCTGTCGTAAGAAGCGACTAAAAGTGGCCCCAGGGGCTCTGAACTTGAGAGCATGGGTTGGTGACTACAGTGCCCTTAGCTGAGTCCTAGCATTGCTTCCACTTACTTGTGCCAGGTTCCTCACTTTCGTCTATCCTATCCGACCTCCTTGGGTCAACTCTTGTTCTTTTCCGACCGCGACGGTAACTTATTAGAGCATTCGAGGCCTAAGAAGTCTTATTTTCACGCCCTTCGTGCCTTTGTCTTTCTTTGTCCGATACCTTCATTTTTCGAAGTGTCGGATCCCTTCCATTTTTTTCTGATTGGTGTTCTATAAGTTTAGAGGACGGTTGCCTAGTTGTATTTCCTCTTAAAACAATAATCACCCCCATTGAGCTATAGCCCTGATGAGCCTTGGCCCACCAAGCGACCGCTTCTCAGCCCGAAGACCTGCAGATTACAAGGTGACGCTTGGTCAGCGTAACGAATCCTCTCTGCCGTTATTCTTGGCTTTCTAGACTGGGGCAGCTATCTTACCATCCACGTAGCTCTCCAACAGTAATCACTTAAGAGTGACCCTCGAACCAACCCTCAACATTTCCTGACCTGGCCAGAAATCGAACAGGGGACCTCTCGGAAAGAGGTAGGCTCGCTACCCCTGGAACATGGATTATTGATGTTGCTTCTATTGTGAGCAGGCACGTAGGTCTACGAAAGCTGCCTTATACCTAATGCTAAGGAGCCTATGTTGGCAAATGTGTCAATAATCGGTATTAAGATGAGGAAATACGACTTGGGTGTCGAAATAAGGTGCAATTCCAGCATCTCACGAAGGATGGATGAGGTAGAAATAGGCGACAGATCTCTCTCAGAAAGCATGGAAGTAGCTGCAACCCTAGGTTTCAAACAACTCTGCTTCGACATGTTTTAATCCAACACGTGAATGGCTCCGTATGAGGAACCTATGACCATCACACCATTGCATCGCCCCTGTATAGTCGAAAAGTCAAGCTGTTATGAACTCTTTACACGCAAGCGAATCGCTAATGTGTCTCAGTTAAGACTGGGTAGTTGAGAGATCTAAAAGCTTCGAATCCCGCTCTGACAGCCGGGATAGAGCTATTTTTACCTTCTCTAAGTTGGAAAAGAAACTCAATCAACTCTTTGCTCTACAGTTTTTTAATCGCGTTTCAGTGCTATTTTGGCATTTTATCACGTTTTAACATCTCACATTTTCTCGTTTAAATACAAACTTCGCATTCTCATTAAATATCGCATTTTAATATAAATTTCGCATTTTGCGTAAATTCCGCATTTTATAGCGTTTTCAAAACACACAAAAACTGGTTTACGAGTCAAGAAAAATTAAAACACAAAAGTACTGTATAAGCTATTATAAGCATTTCGCGTAGGCTAATATCATCATAATTATTCTAAAGTTGCCGCAGCCACAGACGTATATTTTGACCCAGTCTTTTCAACTCGGTGTAGGTTTTGCAGTTCATTCTCTGCAGCAGGTTCTTGAAATAAGACACTCTGGGTCGTCCTCTTCCCATTTTTCCTGCAATTATTCCTTCAATGATGTTACAAAGAAACTCTTCATGCCGCAGAATGTGACCAATAAATTTTATTTTCCGTTTTTCAATTTGAGTTACTAGTCCGTTTTTCTTCTATCTCTCCAAGGACTTCAGTACGGTATTGCTCTTCATTTCAGTCAAACTTATCCTCTGCATTCTTGTCCAGATCCACATTTCAATTGCCTCTATAGTCTTTTCTTTTTTCCTGCTCTCTTATGTCCAGCTTCGCAGCCGTAGAGAAGCATGCTCCATACAAAGGTTTTTGCAAAGGCCTTCCAAGTTTGAATATCCATATGTTTGTTGGCCAGCAGATGCTTTTTATCTTGGAAGACTCTTTGTCACTGCTATCCTTTTTATGAGTTTTGATATGCTCCGATTATCACCCGTGACTGTTTCACTTGTCCAATTTTATCAGGGCCAATTTTGATGTTTGTTATCGGGGTTTTGTTGGATTTACAGCTAATATTGTTGTTGCGAAAATTCACCACCCCTAGCAATGTCTATATTAAGAGTAACTTTGAGAATTTTCGTTATGATAGTCAACTCACGCTATAGGGTTCAATAGATAAACCATTTCTTGACAAGTTGGAAGGTCTAGATTTCATATGGAGAAGTTCGCGGTACTGAAGAGAGCAGACAGGCAGTCGACTTCACGCCAAGGTTTCTGTTATGACAGACGGCTTGAACGAAGTAGAATGAAACATAAGCAAAGCAAGGATATGAATCACTTGCAGAGCCCCACCTACTACACCCACCAGTCAGCAGCATGGCAGTGCACTACTTTGACGCTCCTCCCAGGAGGCCTAGACAATACTCTAAGAAGACCATTAAAAAAAGAAGACGGCACTATAATGTCATTTTAACCTACGTTAGTGATTGACGATACAGTTCTATCTAGACTGCATTTTCATTTCGAAAATATCACTTGCATTCATAGGGATTCGAACTCCGGCTGTCTTGCTGAGAAGCTATAAGCGATGTCACTGACCTCTTAAGCCTGTACAAACAGTAATAGACGCCGATACAATATTAGTGGCATTTTCTTTTTTTTATCCCCCAAAAATACCTGCATTTCATTTTTTCTATTTTTAAACCATATCCCGAACTATCACGTGAATTGGGGTCGATGTAGGAGTGGGGAGGGAGTCTTCATCCCAGCAGACAAGGTACAGCCTTGGCAATCGCTTGGCGTGGAAATGGGAAACCATGGAAAGGCGTAACTTATTTCTTCTCGCACTCGAAACGAACATGATAACATGTGCATTTTCTCGCACATACACAGACTTTTAGCAATACATTCTGTGAGTAGGGGACAGTGAGAGTCTAGCATTCCTATCATTTGTGACAGACTCGACATTTTTAACTTTCCAACCCGACTTACCACAGTCGACTCTCGTTCTCTTCCGAAACCTAGCTAGGGAGTCTCATTTTCACCCCTTTCCTTGTCTTTATCTTTCTTTCGCAGATACCTTCATTCTTCGAAGCATCGGACCTTTTCCATTTTCAATTGGTGTTTAACAAAGAATGGATGGCCGGTTGTGCTTCCTCTTAAAAATAATAATCGCCACAAGCACCAACAGCCCTGGCATTTTCCTGGTGTGAACATGGGAACAAAGGAAACGAGCTGAATACATCAGACTACTGACCCTCTGAGTCCAAGTTGGCGGGTTCGTTCCCGGCTTAGTCCGACGGTATTTGAAGATGTTCAACTACAGCTGACTCGTGTCGGTAGATACACAGGCATGAAAAATACTACTGCAGAACAAAATTTGGGCACATCGGCGTCTCCAAAAAATAATACTGTAGTTAAGGGCATAAAATTATTATTATTATTATTATTATTATTATTATTATTATTATTATTATTATTATTATTATTATTTGAGCTCATTTACGGCGAGGGAAGAACACATCTAACACTAATTTATGGTCTGGAAGAGGAGAGTTTTGTATAATTTGCGTGTGCCACTGGAGGGGAGTTGAGGGTTGTACCGGCACGCAGAAGACAATGCAGGCAGCAGACGGCGAGCACACGCCATGTCGTGGGGCAGGTGGCAGACATGTCTAGTCGCCACCCACCTGGCGCTCAAGCACGAGCTAGCCCTCTAGCTCAACTCAGCACAAGGTTTTCTTTCGAAATAGACGAGTAGTCTTTTTTTGTACAAATACCTTTCATATATCACTCCTGAATCCCTGGAAGGATTATTATTCTGTGCAGTCTGTTCGGTTTCACCTTCAGACTAGACGCCAGACTAACTAATAGCGCCCTCTTGGAGCAGACACATTAGACATGGAGTGCAATTGCAGAGGGTGATCACTTATTCATCCATCGTAATTCGAACTTCGGTTGTCCGGGTAGAAACCAAGTAGGCCTATTTAACCACCCCATAAAAAATATTTAAAAACTATGTGATCAGCAGCATTTTGGCTTCGAAATTATGTCCGTCTAGCTGGAGCATAATAGCAGAAGGAAACTGGATTGTAAAGGGGTAGGCCTAAATGACTACTGTATGTAGATATAGCCTATGAGATACAATAATCATCATGAACATTTGAAGCCATTTCTTAACAGTGCTGATGTCTTGATACAAATTATTAAATTATAATACAGCAAACTTCCAGACCCGGCTTTCGGAAACTGTATCAACTTTAGTAGATTCAAATGTTTAAAAAATACTAAAATTCACATAAGTGTGTCATCATAATTTTTAAAATGCTGACATGTGCTGCAAATTTTTTTAAAACAGAAAACCTAAGAGAAAAATTCAAAGAATGAACCTGGTCGTTCCTATCACAGCAATGGGTTAATATTCATTCGGATGAAGAACCTTTCTTTTAACTCCTTTGCTTCCCAATCTTTAAAAAGGAGAGGAAGTCTGGAATCACTATAGAAGGGAGAACGTGGCAAATAGACATCATCATAGAATTTAAAGCCGACTCAAATTGGCTGCATACTAGATCAAACTGTGAGGTTTGAATTGAGTTCAGACCAGCCACAGGAGGTTGACTATCACAAGAAGGCTATCTACGAACCTGCAGTGCGTTATTTTATTATAAAAACAAGTAGCCTACAAACTTGAACATATTGAGGTGATTGGATAGATGGTGGATGCTCATGGAACGATACAGAGCTACAAAATGCTAGGCATCCTTAATAATGCTACGCAATCTGTCGCGATTTTACGAAATCACTTATATGCTACATAACAATGTGTTATTGCCCTTAATCTCTTCTATTACTTCGTTATCATTCTATCAATAATTGTATAACCATATTGTGTGTCCTTTTTATGCTTTGTGCCTGTGGTAGCCTTGAGCATTTTCAAAAAGCTAATAAAATGAAAAAAAATTCCAGTTCTAGCCCTTCAGACAAGCAATTCAATGTTGAAAACATCCTAGGGATATGAGCTACGAATTTTAGGTAAATAAAATACAATAAAGTACATTAGACAAGGCCTACCATGCCTGAAGAAAACTGCATGCCTCAAAGCATTCATTAAAGAATGTAAAACTGAGACACTATAATGCAGTAGTCAGACCATCAGCGCTCTACGCATCAGAATGCCTATCCCTAAATAAAAAGACCCCACTGAGAGCCCTGGAAGTGCAAGAACGGAAATTCCTCAGAAGAATAACAGGGCCAAGGATCCTACCAGATGGAAGGCGATGGTACAAACCCAACAACGAGCTCTACCAGCATCAAGAAAACCTCATAGATGCCATCAGAAGAAAACGTCTGACTTTCTATGGACACCTATACAGAATGGATCCTAATAGATTATCCCATAAGATCTTCAAGGTTGCTAACAAAGGCAAAGCTACTGGACAAAGATCTTGCAGATCTTAATATTAATCAAGCCACCATAACTGACAGGAATGCATACCGTTTAATGGTCAAAACGAAACCTTTCCTAACATCCCTTACATCAGCTAGCCACAAAGGAACCGAGAACTGGTCAGAGGAGCGCAGGAAAGAATTCAGCAATAAAATGAAAGAATACTGGGCCAACAGGAAGGCTGAAGAGGCCACTAAGAACACAATCCAGTACGCTAAAAGGGGCAGACGACGACAAAAAACACAGCTAGAACACAAGCACCGTGGTCCACAGACAGCCTAAACGCAAAGAAAAAAGTATGAGAATATTTTTAATATGTATTCCTAAAAATTACAATCCTTTTCTTAATCATCGTCATCCGGTCGATTAGATTAGCAGTTTGTCTTTTTCTACCACTACGAGCGCTAGTGTGTGTCAATGCAGAGTTTCTCTTAAGCCCTTAAGCCCTATAACTAGTCTATATTCGGTGTGGACATTAAAAAAAATCAAGAAAACGCCTGAGGGTATCGATCCAAGGAACCCATTACAGAAAGAAGAAAAAGGAGTACAGAAACATGCGATTTTAGGCTGTTTTCGGGGAACTGCATTTAAGCCGGAAGTAATTTTCGAATTTTTTGTTTTTTTTTACTTTCATAGAGCTATCCAGGAATCACAATTTGAAACTTTTCCGGGCCCTTTAGCCTTTCAACTTTCGGCACAATTGAGGAAATTACTTTATTTTACGTTTTTCGTAGTATGGGAACCCCTACTTCATCTGCTAATATTTACAATGTTACATTATTTGTCGAAGTTTTTCACCGAACTGGCAACACTGAATAAGAAGAATAAACATGCCCGCTCTGCTGTTCACTGGAGGGGTCTGCCAGTCAAGAGTCTGTTCCCACCCAACAACAGCTCGAAGGTAAATTACGTCATTATAGGGCTGTGTTCTCGACACGAGCCAGTGAACACTACTCCCACAAGCCAAGATATGTTGGAGCCCAGCTTTTTTCTGTCTTTTCAAACAAGTAGCAACATTTATAGGAGACAATTTAATAATCCAAAGATGCGAACTGGAGACGTTCCGAGTTTTCAGTCTCGGATAACTTCCACGTATTTCAAACACAGTATCAGAACCAAATTGTTAATACAGTCGAAACCGTTTATTGAGACATCTTTTTTAACGACATATTGGATATAACGACGAAATATAACGGCCCCGACTAAAACACATATACAAACACAGTATTTTAAAAAAATCGCTTAGTACGACATCGCTTATAACGACATATTGGATATAACGATGAAATATAACGGTCCCGACTACATCCTATAGAAACACAGTATTATAAAAAATCGCTTAGTACGACATCGCTTATAACGACATATCGTATACAACGGCGTATTTTTATCACATTTTCGGAGAAAGGTATCAACTATAACGCTCAATGTTGATTTTTGTTTGGTACGCGTTTGGGAATTGATGACAGCAATGTAAAGCTCATTTTCAAACTCTTGTTTACAGATGCTGTGGAGGCCAGAAATCGCTTGCAGCACAAGTACGGGGAAGCGAAAGGACAGTAAGAAGGAGAGAAGGAGGAAACTTCAATCAGTCACTGCTGATCTGCATTTAGGACAGTCCCCAGATGGCAGATTCCCTATCTGTTGTTTTCCTAGCCTTTTCTTAAATTATTGCAAAGAAATTGGAAATTTATTGAACAACTCCCTTGGTAAGTTATTCCAATCCCTAACTCCCCTTCCTACAAACGAATATTTTCCAGTGCTCAATATTCTTAAATTGCATCTCCCATCAACCATCCAAATTTACTGAAATTCAAATTTCAAATAAATTACTTTCATTTCACACAATACTGAAGTTTTTTCGTAAATATTTTGTAATTATCCACAGTGGCACAAAGCTAATGAACTAAAAATTCATTATTCAGGTATGATGATTTAATATGTAAATTTATTGTTTCTCCGTGCCTGTTGCCATTTCTTGATGGATGCAGTATTTTTGTATCTGTCTCTTGGCACAGGCCAGAGCAAAGTGTAGCTTCCACCGAAGTCCCAGTCTCATCCATGGCTGTGACAATATGGAAGCTGCTGGGGTATGAGCGGTGCTGAGTAATGACATTTGGAGCACAAATAGTGTCAGAGTGTTATGAAAGGTGTTGCTCATAGGATCAGTCGTGCTGCAGTGGCAACTTCTGGTCCAGTGAGGAAAGCAATGGCAAACTACCTCACTCCTCATCTTGCCTAGTACGCCTCATTTGGGCTCTGCCATTGGTTTTTGTGGTTTTCCTATAATTGCATAGCCTTTGGTGGTGCTATCTGAGGATCCAACCAGCCTCTGGGCTGATGACTTAACAGACAGATTGTTTCTCCGAATTAATTACATCAGAGATTCTTCCAGCAAAATCACATTTAATTTCAGCTAATCCAGGGCTGTTTCCCCACTTCCACTTAGTTTGCTGGTCAGCGCAGTCTATGCTAAAATATTAAAATACTCGTAATTTTAACAATACTGTGAAAAACAATTTAAACAAACAAACAAACACCTGCAGATAAAGTAGTAATACAAAAGGACACGTTTGCCTTTGTATATGTTCGATATGCATATGCTTGGTGTTGATATTTCGAACAGATTTGGGACTAATCATTAACTTAAGCACAAGCTTTTATCGTCTGAAGAATGTTGGGTGCGCGTGTATAGAAAGCAAATCCCCCCCTGCGAAGGCCTCTGAAGCAATGCCCCCTATATGACAGATAACATTGAACTTGCGACGATGGCTCCCACATAACGTATCGCACACGCAGGGGGCCTTGCTGTGTTAAGTGGATTCCGTGGTAGCCAGTTTACTTGGTAAGCATGAGGAATTCCATGAACAGTCCTATCTCATTACGAATGGAAAGAAAGCAACAGAGGTGCAAACATTACACATGAATTCTTTCAGTTCCGTTGTTCATTTCATGAAACAAGCTGGTTCGTGCAAGTTCTTTCCTTTTAACTTAAAAAGAAACCGCCATTGTTGTAATTTTACAAAAGATAGCACAAGGTTTCATCCGCAAACTTTTCTCCCACTTTATTTTTCTACCACTGTAATATTTCGTTCACGAATTGTTGATCCAAGTATTATTCGTCCTCAATATATTCGTTGTCCGTAAGAATTTATAGTCCACGTTTCAATACGTCCAATACAACAAATGTCAATGATTTACTATTCTTCATTTTACTATTCATTTAATGTAACTCATTTCTGGCAGATAAACTGTGCTAGAATTTGTTTAGAAGTACGGTCAGGGATTACAGTGTAGGGCCACTATGATTTACTTAATAAATAATGTAAGTGTATCACAGGCAACTAAATTTATATTTTCTACATATTGTTTAATACTGCTCTTGGTATTTATCTTCGACTGCTGCTGAATACAATTAGATTTTGTAGCTGATGGTTGTCAAATATTGATGTACGTTTATTTGACAGTGGCCGGTATTTGTTCAATCTGTCGTTGACTGATGTATGATTTAAATTGGGTATCGGATATTTGCATGAACGTCTTAGAAGCCCACAAATGTATCATTCAATGTGAAAAAAGTGTTGTTAAAAACGTACGCGATTAAAATAATCTTCATATCAAAGATTTCTTACGTCCATTACAGCTTCCTCTTAATGTTAACGGACCCCTTTTATTCCCAACCTCAACCATGGTATTTACAGACTTCGGAGCAACTTAGAAATATACACCCACACCGAAAAGATATCAAGTGTAATTCGGAAGAGAAGGATTGTTTACGCTCCCCCTCTTCAGATTGCCAGCTGAAAGAATCTGTAAACGTTTGTTGTCCTATTTCAGAAGTCTCAGATTGATTCCTCCTTGGTTGGTGGAGATCGATAAGGATATTTTAAAAAAAAAATAAAGCATGGACTCACAGAAACGGACATTCAACTCCAGCATCACTCAATCACAAACTTAGACAGGTTCATCAAGAAGTAGTCCCAACTCGACTGAAGCACGTCCATCCTGATGCACTGTGGAAAGCACACTCCGAAAGGATGAAAACCTGCTAGGCCCGGAAGAAGACAAATAATTGAGATCTCGCGATCCTTAGTGGCCCTAACGAATAATAATAATGATAATAATGAAATGAAAACCCACATCCTGTTTCCAGTCATATTTGACCGAGTCAGGAATGGAATGAATGAAGCCCCCATCTAGCGGCGAGGATAGGAAATGTGCCGACTGCCGAAGCCTGTCACACTCCTCTGGGGCAATGATTAATGACTGACAGATGAAATGAAATGATATTGGAGAATGTTGCTGGAATATAAGATGGCAGGGAAAACCGGAGTATCCGGAGAAAAACCTGTCCCGCCTCCGCTTTGTCCAGCACAAATCTCACATGGAGTGACCGGGATTTGAACGACGGAACCCAGCGGTGAGAGGCCGTAACGCTGCCACCTGAGCCACGGAGGCTTAATAATAATAATAATAATAATAATAATAATAATAATAATAATAATAATAATAATAATAATAATAATAATAATAATAATAATAATAAAAATCATTCAGGTCGGCTCCTTGCCTGAGTGGTCAGTGTAGCGGCCTTCCGTTCAGCGGGCTCAGGATTCGATTCCCGGGGCGGGTCGAATTTTCAGCGTTAGGTTAATCCCTTCACGTAGTGCTGGTGTCAGGAAAGGTATCCGGCCATAAAACTATAATCAACACGAATGTAGACCCCAGAGAAGTAGAAAGAGGGAACGAAGCAAAAAGAAGAAAACGTTCACGCAAATTCAACCTAAACCTTTCCAAGCCGGGATCGAACCTGCAACTTGGACTCCGAAAACCGGCGCTGAACCACCTGAGCCACCACACCCAGGTAGAAAAAATTTAAGCCAGAGTTTTTTCCAACGCAGAATTTAAAAATCTCCTGTCAGCGCATCCGATTTCTGGCGCCGAGGTACTGGAGAATATTGTGTCATCTTGATGACCAGCTGTCTGTGAGGGAGGGCGTGTGCACTCCAGCGAACGTGAAGATGACGGAAGTGGCACAGAGAGAGAGAGAGAGAGAAAGAATGAGATCTCGCTCGGAAAGCTCGTGAGAAAATGGAGAAGAAATACAATGGCATAAAGTGATCGGGTCATCTGAGGTTCCTTACCTCGTCGTCAGGGTCAATTCGTTCATTTATGAGCGATATCTTCCTTGCCTTAAGAATGCTGCAGAAGAGAATCTGCAATCTCGACCACGGAACATGAACATGGTATTATTATTATTATTATTATTATTATTATTATTTAGTAGTAAAATAAGTAACGATGGCAGAAGTAAGAAGGGTATACACTACAGAGTAACACAAGCAAAGAAGGCCTTTCTTAAGAAAACAAATTTGCTTCACTTCGAATATTGATAACAGGAATTAGAAAGATGTTTATTTAAGACTTTCGTCTGGAGCGTGACATTGTATGGAAGTGAAAAAATGGACGATAACTAGCTCATAAAGAAAGAGAATAGAAGATTTTGAAATGTGGTGTTACAGAGGAATGCTGAAGGTGAGCTGGATAGATCGAATCACGTAGTGAATCGAATTGGTGAGAGGAGATTGATTAGGCTAAATTTGACGGGAAGAAGATACAGAATAATAGGACACATCCTAAGACACCCAGGACTTGTGCAGTTGGTTTTTGAAGAACGTGTATGGGGTAAGAATGGTAGGGGTAGACCAAGATATGAACTTGACAAGTATATTAGACGTAGGATGTGGTTACGTAGAAATGAAAAGATTAGCACAATATAGGGTGGCATCAAACCAGTCTGTGGATGGGGACAGTAGAACAGATCCACTGTATTCCCTGCCTGTCGTAAAAGGAGACTAAACGGGGAACCAGTGGCTCTAAACTTTGAAGCGTGGGCTGGGGACCACAGCTCCCCTACCTGAGTCTGGCATTGCACCAGGCTCCTCACTTTCATCTGTCCTATCTCTTCTCCCTTGGCTAACTCATTCTTTTCCAATCCCTACAGTGTATGGTCTCCGAGGCCTAGGGAGTCTTTCATTTTTCCGCCCTTCGTGGCACTTTTTTTCTTTGGACGATACCTTCATTTTTCGAAGTGTCGGACCCCGTAAGTTTTTTCCCGCTCTGATTAGTGTTAATAGAGAAAGGTTGCCCAGTCATATTTACTCTTAAAACAATAATCACCACCACCGTTTGCAATGAGAAGACTACTACTTATCTTTTTATTGGTCTATTTCCAGTTAGCCTACTTGCGATCGGCAGTAGAGGGGGGATTAACCTCTGTTTTACGACCGGATACCCTTCTTGAAGCTAAACCTTGGTGTATGTTAATGAATATTGTATTTAGACGAACACAAAAGCCTAGCCCCCGAACAAGACGAATTAACCAAACCCAGCCCGGCGGGGAATCGAATCCGGGGCCCTCGGAACTGAACGCTTACCATTCAGCCAAAAAGCCATATGCAAAGATAAGGACATCATTAGGTGCTAAAAGTTTGTAAATATGACAATGAGCCGATCCAACCATTAGCTGATCAGCAGAAATCGTTTATTCTGTTCCTTAACAAGGAGATCATTATCACTCTTGATTTGCGCCCTTCTCATCTTTAATTTTTCATTCTACAGTCATGTATTATCCTCCCTCCCCTTACAGGCCTTCATCTTCGCTCTGAACGATGATGTAAACCCCCTTTAATCCGTGAGCAGTTATCTTTAACGACACAAAAAGCAAACAGTAGAAGTTACAAGACAAAAGGGATGTAATAATGAATCTAATTACTCCAACAGTGTGTCATTATATATAATATATAATATTACCAAGAACTGCTCATCTCATGTCACGGTAAACGTAGCTTATTTCCCAGTAAATAGCGAGCGAAATTATTACTTTAAACGCCGTGCAGACCATCTTTGAACACTGGGTTTTGCACCTGCACATAGCAGACCCTCCCCTTTTTATTTAACCAACTGTTTGAAACGTTCAAAATGGCACAACATTAAATATGAAACAAAGATATAATATATATGTGTACGTTTATTAAAAATAATTCAAAATATTGTGTGCTATTAGGCAAGGAAAACAAAAACCATAACAATAATATGTAAATCCTAGAAAACACCTGTAACACACATCAAAATTGGCCCTGATAAAATTGAACAAGTGAAACAGTTTTGCTGTCTAGGAACCTTGATCACGATTGATAATCGGAGCATATCAGAAGTCATGAAAAGGATAGCAGTCGTAAAGAGCCCCTTCCTTGATTAAAAAAAAAGCATCTGCTGGCCAACACCACACATAGATATTCAAACTCGGAAGGCCTTTGCTAAAATCCTTTGTATAGAGCGTGCTCCTGTACGGTTGCGAAAGATGGACATCAGGAGAACAGGAAAATAAAACATTAGAGGCAACTGAAATGTCGATCTGGAGAAGAATGCAGAGGGTAAGTTAGACTGAAATGAAGAGCAATACCGGAGTTCTTAGAGATAAAAGGAGAAACATGGAGTCTGGTAATGGAAATTGAAAAACGGGAAATGAAATTTATTGGTCACATTCTGCGGCATGAAGAGTTCCTCTGTACCATCACTGAAGGAAGACTTGCAGGGAAAAGAGAAAGAGGACGACCCAGAGAGTCGTATTCCAAGAATCTGCTTCTGATGATCAACTGCAGGACCTACGCTGAGTTGAAAAGATGGGCTCAAGATTGACATCTATGGCTGCGACGACAAGGCTCAGTCTTTAGAATATGATGATTAGGCTTACAATGCCAGTTAAGTCTGACATTGCTTATTTATTTATTTATTTATTTATTTATTTATTTATTTAATTATTAGATACAGCCTATGGAGGGCCATTTTACTTGTGCCACCCCATCCTACAGGGATCTCAAACTTAGGAGTGTTGTGTGGCGATAGGCGTATTCAAATTTCTTCGCAGATCAGCAGAAACCATGTACACGGTCAGATGGGCACCGTAAAGTAGTCTACACGCTGGAGAGGACGGGTTTTCCACTTCTCAACAAACAGGAGAGCGTAGGTGTATTGTGGCCAAATCACAGACACCACTGCTTCTCTCGGAGGCTCCTGAAGAGAAGACTTCCAAACTTTCGTTGTCTCCTTAATTGCTTTCAATTTGTTTGAGGTAGAAGTAGAAGTGAGACATTACTGTAATTCTATGCAACCAATACACTAAGTACACATAACAGTCTCCTTAGTCTAACCATGAATACCTATTAACCATTTGATAACACTAGGAAGAATATCTCTTTTCTTAAAGAGTGAATATCAGACTGAAGTACTGGCATAACCTATGATAGTAGATTCTCAATAAATCACTTTAAATGCGAAGGAAAGGCTGAGATAGGACATTTTAAGCACAAAAGAAAATACCTTGAGCGAGTTCCATGAAAACCAATAACCCTGCGTATGACTTATCTACCGAGTATAACGGGAGTAAATTACATACAAGCATGGTATTGTCACTTGTTGTCGCGAGATACAGGTAACTACTGCCTGTCTGTCTGTCAGAACACTGACTGCCATTTCAGTCAATACGGGGGAACTGATAAAACGTACAACACAGTTCAGAATAGAGCGGTATGCCAAAATCTAACTTGGCACATACACCCCTTCACGGACAGACCCGCGAAATGCACTGAATGAAAATTAAAATAGAACCAAGACACCAATGTTTGAATAAACTATTTTAAAAATTGGCGGCCGATCGGTAATTCAGTGTTCAAAACACGCGATTAATTAGATTCCCTAGCAAGTTACAGATGCTCTTTCTGGGCAAAATTACAGCACTCTGGTGTCTTCTACGGTAATAAAAGACTAAGGGATGTCAAAGTAATAGCACGATTAGAAAGACAATAACATGGTTCCTATCGTGTACGAAAGCACGGACATTTTGGTACTTCGGCGTTTTCGAAAAACAGAAAATAAGGTAGAGAAACCTATATTATTATTATTATTATTATTATTATTATTATTATTATTATTGAGAAGGGGAAAGGAGACAACTGATCTGACATGCTTAGCTGCAGTTGAACTGCGGTACAGTGGCTCATTCCTTTCCGCTCCTCTTCTGATCAACAATTTTTGTTTGATTTTTTTTCAATTTGCTTTACGTCGCACCGACACAAATAGTTCTTATGGTGACGATGAGATAGGAAAAGGCAAGGAGTGGGAAGGAAACGACTGAGGGACAGTACCAGAATTTGCCTGCTGAGAATAGGAAATCACGGAAAACTAGACAATATTCAGGATGGTAGTGTATCGGCCTCTGGATTCCAAGACCATAGGTTCAAACACGGAAGAAGCATTTTGGAAGGGCGGGAGAAAGTACAGTACATCTGGCACTCGATTTCGTACCGTGTCTGCATATAAAAGAGCGCTGGTGACATTAGGTATTTACCCAACTAAACTAAATAAAACTCCGCCATAGGTAGCCGAATAGACTTCTCGTTTCTCCGCTATATTGTGGAATAAAATGAAACGTCAAAAATGGCACGCAAGTAGCCTAAATGAAAACGACTGCGAAAGTAGCTGAGACCTTACAATTATTATTTTTACTAAAATTACTATATATTTACAAAAATGATATTACTGGGTAAAATGCTGACATGTTTAACGTGTTATTAATAATCTACCCTATGCTTTACTGAAATTACGGTAGTATTTTCCTACCGAAATCAACTACACTTTTCTCATAACCTTCAAGCCTTTCATAAAATCCCTCGTGGTATAAACGAAATAACGTTAAATAAATAAATAAATAAATAAATAAATAAATAAATAAATAAATAAATAAATAAATAAATAAAAAGATACAAACCATCCAAATCGGATAAAATGGCCCAATATTGCAACAGTCATAACAAAGAGAAATCACCTCTTGGACGCGGTGTTAGTTAATATGCTATTAGTCATGGGCCAGAAGACGTTCCTTGAGGAGCCCCTTACAGAGCATTGCGTAACATACAAGAATATCATGCACACATACAGAGAGAGAGAGTTCATCTGCCTCATGAAACAATGACTGCGGCCATAAAGCACGTAGCCTTAACTCCTCAACGGATTTTCCGATAGGAACAGTGGAGCGGGGCGGCTGCCGTTTGTCGCTCAGATTAATTTGTATGTATGACACGACCGTACGGCTAACACAGCGTGATCTTGGACTTGCAATTGGTTATTGAATATTTTGGTTTCTTTGACTCAGAGAGGTCCTCTCCGAATAAAATATTTCCCGTCTCGCTTTTTAACTCACTGGGTGAATAACGTTAACACTTCGGGTAACCATCGGGCAATTAAGCGTGGCAGATTAAATCCAGGTAAGTCGTAGACCATGAAAAATAAGGATTCGAAGAGCCTTCGTAAACTAATACGATAACAATTATACGACAAACGTATCTAGAAAAAGTGAATGTGCTGTTTTCCTCTGTCGAATAGTTTCGTTGGAGAAGAAGACTAAGTTCTGTAATTGGTTTGTGATTAACTGTATTTAGATTTATGTAACAGATAATGCCCACGTCTCAATAAACAAAAATCAAATTTATCAATTAAGATTTCAAATTAACGTTATCTCCCGTTAAATTCATTATTTCGGTAAACTAAACGTTACTCAGTCAGAGTTAGTCCTCGTATGTCAGAACAGAAATGTTCGCTTAACTCAATGTTTACTATACGTGACATACGTTAAACACATGTTTTCTTTTCTATTATTATCGCTATTAGCATCGCTCAGTATAAAGCTACTAACAGTTTTTTTTTGCTAGTTGTTTTACGTCGCACCGACACAGATAGGTCTTACGGCGACGATGGGACAGGGAAGGGCTAGGAGTGGGAAGGAAGCGGCCGTGGCCTTAATTAAGGTACAGCCCCAGCATTTGCCTGGTGTGAAAATGGGAAGCCACGGAAAACCATTTTCAGGTGTGCCGACAGTGGGCTTCGAACCTACTATCTCCCGAATACTGCATACTGGCCGCACTTAAGCGACTGCAGCTATCGAGCTCGGTCTATTAACAGTTACCTATCATTATTCTTTTTCCCTTACAACGTCCGGCAGAGGAGGGCGTAAGAATACCGATTTCAGAAACCTTAGAAGAATGATCCCCAAAACAGCACTTTAGGACGGACGTTTCACGAGCCCAAGACATGAAAAAAGTGGGCTTCCGAACATAACTGTCTTTACAGAGATCATGGTGGTGGGGGAGGGGGAATCCTTTCGAGACATTTGGGGTTCTGATATCGTTTAAAACGACATTACACTTCTTGCTCCACTTGATTGTGATGTAGGCCTCATTCTTTTAGTTCCCTTTATCACAGCCTGCTATTACTGAATAGCATCCCCCCCCCCCCCAAACTTCTAGAGAGGACAGAAGAGATCAAAACAAATATATTTTATTATATAGCCATCGATCGGAATTTGATTATTGGGGTACTTTCTGGCGGGATTGAGAACGAAAGAGCATAATTCTAAAAGTGTACAGTCCAAATAGTAATCTTTCCAACGTCAAACTAGAATTACGATGAAGAGATCGCACTTTTGAACCATTTTTGTAATTGACTCCAATTAAATTGAAATGCTATAGTTTCGCTCTGAATCAGGACAAAAAGTATCTCAAATATCCTTTTCCGACCTATAGTTACTTAACAAAAGATATTTATTTTGGTCTTTTCTGTCGTTTCTGTAAGTTTGAATATTGAATTTTGCTGCCTCCGGTATGTATATACAGTAATTATATAAGCTATATTCTGCTCTCCCCGTGGTGCAGGGGTAGCGTGCCTGCCTCTTACCCGGAAGCCCGGATTCGATTCCCGGCCAGGTCAGGAATTTTTACCTGGACCTGAGGGCTGGTTCGAGGTCCACTCATCCTACGTGATTAGAATTGAGGCGCTATCTGACGGTCTTGAAAGTCAAGAATAACGGCCGAGAGAATCCGTCGTGCTGACCACACGACACCTCGTAATCTGCAGGACTTCGGGCTGAGCAGTGGTCGCTTGGTAGGCCAAGGCCCTTCAAGGGCTGTAGTGCCATGGGGTTTGGTTTTATATTCTGCTCTGGGAGATTGTTAAAAGGGATTTTTTTAACACACTGTATTTTGCAGTGCTCATCGGTTCAAGTATCTCTCTTCCCAGCATTCGATAGTCTCTTGACACATGCGATTTAAAGCATACCGCAGCCCTGTAAATGTGTTCGGTTTTTCTGAGCGCTTAACTCGTTCACGCTCGTTGAACTCTTGTATGGTGTGCGCGAGGCGCCAGGTGCTCTGAACCGCCGACAGACACCTGCAACATCAAGGTTACCTCATCCCCCCCTGTTTCTCTCATACAACAATTGCCGTAGCGATGCATATCAGGCCGTCAAACAGCGGATTCAAGAGGGGAACCTTAATATACCATTTGTATGGAGCCTCGACACATTACTCGTAATGTTTGATTAATTCCAGAGGGAGAATGAGGAAGGTGGCGACGGAGATGGGACAATGACTGGGATAGAGGACTATGACAGATGTAAGCAGATGTGTCGCCCTGGAAAGTGTACAACACTTCTCTAGCGAGAAATGGGTTATATTTATTCCATGGTTATGTTTCGCCAGCGAAGTAATCTATTTTTCAGGTAGGCTCTATAAACTCTTTGACCTACTAGCTCGAGCGTCATCGACAACAAAGTATAAGTTACGGTAGTAGTTAAAAGTCAGGTTGTGAGTTTCACAAGTAGGAAAAGTCCTCTCAGTTTTAATGACTGCGTTGATGGGATGAAAGTTCCTTATGGGGATCACTGTAGGTACATAAGTGTTAATATAAGGAAAGATATTCACTGGGGTAATCACATAAATGGGATTGTAAATAAAGGGTACAGATCTCTGCACATGGTTATGAGGGTATTTATGGGTTGTAGTAACGATACGTCTTTGGTGAGACCCCAACTAGAGTATGGTTCCAGTGTATGGGGCCCTCGCCAGGATTACTTGATTCAAGAACTGGAAAAATTCCAAAGAAAAGCAGCTCAATTTTTTCCTGGGTGATTTACGACAAAAGAGTAGCGTTACAAAAATGCTGCAAAGTTTGTCCTGGGAACACTTGGGAGAAAGGAGACAAGCTGCTCGACTAAGTGGTATGTTTCGAGCTGTCAGGGGAGAGATGGTGTGGAATGACAGTAGACAAATATGTTTGAGTGGTGTCTTTAAAAGTAGGAAAGATCACAATATGAAGATAAAGTTGGAATTCAAGAGGACAAATTGGGGCAAATATTCGTTTATAGGAAGGGGAGTTAGGGTTTGGAATAACTTGCCAAGGGAGATGTTCAATCAATTTCCAATTTATTTGAAATCGTTTTAGAAAAGGCTAGGAAAACAACAGATAGGGAATCTGGCAACTGGGCGACTGCCCTATATGCAGATCAGTAGTGATTGATTGATTGATTGATTGATTGATTGTAGTATAACATTACAGTATTTTTTGGTTCAATGTAAGAATGTAACGTTTCTTTTCCAATAATAAAAGCTTAGTAACAAGCCCCTTTAGGGCCTTGCTCTGTCAAGATGAGTGCTGCCCAGTCAAATTATCTACTGATAATCGAGTGCATATGTGTGACAACACCTTCAGCTTATTTCCTAGCTCAGTCATTGAATCGGTGGTGCATTGTCGGCCTCTGGATCCCAATGTCGTAGGTTCAAGCCTGGCAGTGAGCACAACTTATTAGAGACATACCTAGTCTTAACATTGCTTCCTATTCCAGTCTGACCTCGCTTGGTCAGTAATACTCCAAAATAAAAGTTTTGAGGTCTACGGGGCCTTCGTTTTCTCGTATTTCACAGTACCAGCGGAGTAGCGAGTTTTGAGCATCTGGACACATTCCCAGCATTGTGAATGAAAAGAACATCGTTTGTCTTGTTGGTACGGTACGCGAGAATTCAAGAGTTTCTTACCTGTAGAAACTGTGGAAAGCAAGCTTGTGCACTGTTCCGTATGGCTGTTGGTATCTGAACCGTGATAAAAAGCCAATGATATATTACTCGACTAATATCGAACAAATCATGAACAAACCGCGAAGATTACCTTTACAACGAATTTTTACAGCACTAATTGCATTGTTTTGTTTAATAGTGAAATGTATGTTTTGGTCTAGATAACATTGCTCTATAAGACAAAATATTGTCAGTTATGAGAACAGCGAAATTAACTTTTTTTAAACGCGTATTAACCAACAGAAGTTTGATTTTTAAAACGACTTATCAACTCTACATTCACGGACGATCTTCAAAACTCTCCTTATAACTAGAGCCCGGATTTTGATGCATTAATAGGTTAGAATGCAAACTTTCTGAAGTGAGTGCCATGCATAGTCCACCTTCACAACGATTGTGCTGTGGGGTTTGCATAAAGATTAGGGGTACGTCCAATCAGGACCCCTATAATTTACGTTACTCTTGCTACACTATGGAAGAGCGAGTGGCTGACACTTCCTATTAACCAAATTAATTTGCAATCCAACCTGTTACTGCATAAAAATCCGGGCTTTACTTATAACTCTTCTTAGTTCCGCCACCCGCCCTACAAGGGTGTGCAGGGGATTGCATATAGTGCTCCAGTGAGCCATAACTAGGGCTGAGCAGGGGGAAAAAAATACCGGTACACAATTTGCAGGAAGGAAACGTAATGAGAATAAAACAAGGTCAGTGTATTAGAATATTTCATCCAGAACTGTATTCAAATGTGCATCTTTCTTAACCTAAGGCCCTAGGTCAAATCTTGTTTCTCTTCGAAACCAGACATCCGCAGTATCCCCTGCCTGTCGTAAGAGGTAGTTAAAGGGGGAACCAGTGGCACTGAATGTGGGCCATAGGTTGGCGATCACCGTTCCCACAGTTGAGTCTGATATTACTTCTAACTTTTGTCAGTCTGCTGGCTTTCATCTTTCCTATCTGGCCTTCATTGGTCAACTCTTGTTCTTTTCCGACCCCGACATTATTATGTTTGCCAGGCCTACAGAGTCTTTCATTTTTTAAATACCTTTCCTGGCTATTTCCTTACTTTTACAGATACCAATATTTTTCGAAGTGACGCCCCCCTCCCTTCTGATTTGTGTTAATAGAGGATGGTTGCTCAGTTGTACTAGCTCGTAGAACAATAATCATCACCATCACTACCACCACTTTTACAATCACAGGCCGAAATCCTTCGATGTAAGTTGATGATTAATATTTTTCTTTTAAGAGTACAAATGTTGAGGACATCGGCTCATGCAAGTTGAAAGCAGTCTTATGAAGAAGGTATCTTCTTCTTCTACTTCTTCTGCTTCAAGTGTCATACCCGGTCCTTCAGACGTTGTCGATCATCATGGAGAAAACACACCTTTCTCTAACTAACTACAAAACTTGTTCGGTATTGTTGACGGAAGTCAAGTCTTCGATGTTTTGAAGCCACATCGGTGGCCTATCAGCTCATCGCTTGCCTTGCCTTGTAATATCACGTGTGGAAGCCCGTACTTTGTACCTCGTAGAACGTGGCCTAAATAAGTTGTGTTCCTGGCTTTGATGATGTTTGCCTGCTCACGCTCAGCTATAGCTCTCCTCAACACTTCGTTTTTATATACAGGGTGGCCAAAAAGCCCGTTCACAAACTCGCCAACAGATGGCGCTGGACAGCAACACGTCAATGATGCCACATGAGACCCAAGTACGATATAAAAGTAGCTGTCGTGAGAGAGGGCGTCAGATGCCCCTGCAATCGCAGCATGTTTACGTTTCCAGTAAGAAAAAGCTCTATTTACTTTATTTTGGTGTCAATAATACCCCATGTCACGCCAACCATGTGTGTCAATTATTAACTCTTTACCTCAGAAATTCCGTGAAATATTGCCTCGTCAAATGCCAACGGACTTTGGATCATCCTGTAGAATATTGGTATCATCAAAAATCCAAAGATGAAATTCAAAACAACTTTAAAATTGCATAACTGACAATGAAATGTGAAAAAAATGCTTTCGTACGAAAAAAAACGGAACATATTTTTTTTTGCTAAATGCTTTACGTCGCACCGACACAGATAGGTCTTATGGCGACGATGGGACAGGAAAGGCCTAGGAATGGGAAGGAAGTGGCCGTGGCATTAATTAAGGTACAGCCTCAGCATTTGCCTGGTGTGAAAATGGGAAACCACGGAAAACCATCTTCAGGGCTGCCGACAAAGGGGTTCGAACCCACTATCTCCCGAATGCGAGCTCACAGCTGCGCGCTCCTAACCGCACGGCCAAATCGCCCGGTACGGAACTATTAATCTCAAGCCAAGTTCTCTAAGAACGCTAGCGGTTATTATCCACAGTTATAGACTGCTAAACGCCAGACAAATATATTTTTAAGCTGAGCCCGAAACAACGTATGACATATGTATAATTTAGAGTTTCAAAATATGTTATGAATGTTTAAAAATATTGATATCACTGACCGCCTACCCCAAGTCCCTTCCATAAAATCTTGTTGGAATGACAACTTCATTAACGTCATGCCTGAAGCCCACGATTTTTAAAATCTCGACGATAGAAATGAGGAAGGTTGTCTAGCCTTAAGGAGAGTGAACTCCACTTGCTTGTTAATAAAGACGAATATAAAAGGAGTAGAGGCACGTCGTTAATTCGTCTCTGGACGAGCAATTTCATTTGGCAGTAAACAAGAAGTTCATCTGTGTGCCGTCTGTCTATCTGAGTAACTTCCAGCTATTTCCTCAGGTCTCCAACGAAACTCAATTACAACCCTTCCACAGAATCCTAATTGCGAACTGAAACGCTTCTAAACCCCTCCTCGTTCGTTGCTTCATTATTCATCGGAGATGACATGTTAAGGGATCACACAGTGTTCTCAAGCAATCGAATATTCTCCACAAGTCTGAGAACAAAATATTTACTAAACCCACAATTCTATTGCAATCTTGAGTTGTCTTGAATTTACTAAATATTAACAATTTCAAATCCTGTTAGCTTTTCTAAATTAGGATTAAAAGGGGCCTCAGGGGCTGAACTTGGGAGCGTGGATTGGCGACTACGGGGCCCTTAGTTGAGCCCTGAGACTGCTTCCACTTTGTGGTAGGTAATTTTCATCTATCCCATCCGACCTCCCTTGGTCAACTCTTGTTCTTTTCCTACCCCGACTGTATAACGTATGGAGGCCAAGGGAGTCTTTAATTTTCGCGTCCTTCGTGGTCCTTGTCTTTCTTTGACAGATACTTTCATTTTTCAACGTGTCAGTTTCTTTCTTTTGTCGAAATTGTCTTTAGTAATTCATCCTAGACGCTGGACTTGCAAAGAGTGGAGGAAAATGCACTATAAAGATCAGTTAGTTTCAAGAAAAGTAAAAACTAGAGTGACAAGAAGTAGTAACCAGTAGACGCTGGATTCTAACGCAGTAACAGGTTAGATTTCAATTAGATGAAGACATCCTACAGCCCACAGGTACGTTGCATAAGAATTAGGGTTTTAAAGGACCGTACCCCTAATACTTATGCAACTGTTCAAACAGGAATGTTGTGCGGCCTTTGAGATTTCTATTAAGCTAGTAGTTATTAGGAAGTGTAATCTAGTCCGTTTTTCCATAATGTAGTGAGAGTAACAAATTCTAGGGTTTCTGATGGGCCGTACCCCTAATGTTTATGCAAAGCTCATAGCATTGTCGTCGTGCAGACCAGAGTTTACTTCTTACGAGCTTTAGTAAGTTTGCATTCTAACGTATTACTGTCTAAAACTCGTGGCTCTAGCAATCAATAACTTGTATAAATGTTTTAGTCAGCGCTTGAACGTCGCTTTACAGTGATTCAGATTGGTGTTCGGCGACGACAGGTTTGGAAGCAGCTTAGACTGAGAAGGAAGAAGCAGCAGCTTTAATTAAGGTACAGTCCCAGGTTTTGTCTGGTATAAAAATGGTAAACCACAAAAATCCATCTTCAAGGCTGGCGATGGTGAGATTTGAACTAGAGGCCTGTATGAACTGGTTTATACTCTGTTAAGCTTTGACTGGTCAGCCAACATAATGCGACGGTTGTACTCAGCCAAATATTTCATCAGGGACTGGTCTGGCCCTTGAGTTTACCATCGCTTAAGGAAATAAACCGAGTTGCTAACAGAATGCAGCCACATGCACAAATAGGCCTTCGTGCAGAAATAGTTGCTTTCCTCTTATAAATCAGTAGAGTTATTTTAAGAGACCAGATTTTAAGACTTCTGAACCATTTTTACAATTTAATATGTTCTTTTTCGTTTAAAATTAGATATTTGTCCTTCCTTGGTACTGGTTCTTAAACGACAGTATATATCGTGTCCATAGGAATCTGACATTCGTAACTCGTTACAATAACATTAATGTTATAACTAGGGCAGCTATTCTCGTCCTAAATTATTTGAATAATGTACTTCTTGAATTCTGACTGTGTTAACAAAAGTACTTATATTAATTCATGACTAATGTATAACGATAACGATTTAAACACAATTATTTCACACTCATAATGGAAGTCAAAATAAATAGAAACCACTGGCTATTGTGGAGGTGCGTTTCTACGGCTAACAGAGGAATTACCTGAAGGGACAGTTTTTGACACAGATAGAAAGGACCGAAATAAACAAAGTCAGCCGGATCTTCCCTTCTCAGTTGTAATAGGCCTATACAACACTGCTTCACAGAAACGCTCGGTGGTTTGTCTATATGATTGGGCGTAAAACTATTTCATTTAGCCTGGGGTCTTCATACTAGGTCACTCATGTCTCCAGCTTGAACCCACCACCTCTCGAATGCAAGAATATAGCTACGGGGCTCACACCGATACGAAAAATAATTCCTGCGGGACAACATTTCTGTAGTCAGTCTGAAGCAAAATCATTATTATTGTTATTATTATTATTATTATTATTATTATTATTATTATTATTATTGTTGTTATAGCTCGGATGTTTAGGCATTTATAGGTTAGAACGTAAACTTAAGAAGCGAGTAACAAGAATATACTATCCCGGACAACAGTTCTGCTAGGAGATTTGCATAGATATTAGGGGTGGGCCTATTAGAACCCCTAGAAGTTACGTTGCTCTCGCTACATTTCGGATCAGCAGGCTAGGCGAGACTGCCTCCTAGCTAAATTTAGTATGCATTCTAACTGTCTTTAAAACATAATGTTGGGAGATATATGTCCAGGGGCGACTTGAAGTCCCTGAGTTAGTATGACATTCTACAATTCCTCCTGTGAGAGAGGGTTTGAAAAGGGGCATTCCCCAGGGTCTTTCAATTTGGAGGCTTGATTTGGTGACCACGGGGGCCCCTAGCATTGCTTCCCCCATTACATGTGCAAGCCTCCTCGCTTTCATCTCTTACCTCCACATCTCTAGGTCAATTATTGTTCTCTTTTGACCCCGATGGCGTGAGGTTTGCGAGTCCTAGGAAGTCCTTCATTTTCCTGTCCTTCGCAGTCTTTCCTCTTCTTTCACAAATATATTAATTCTTGGAAGAGTTGGTACCCTTCCATTTTTTACCTCTGTAGTGTTGACAGGATGGTTGTCCAGTTATACATTTTCTTAAAACAATAATCACCACCACAAAGTGGGGATAGAGGATAGACTTCAATGTTAGCGTAGGAAGAGAAACATTTTCCAGCTCAGGAGTGATGGTAGGTTGTCACCTAACGACCTCCGCAGCTGTCAGTCCCCTGCAAGTGAAGTCCTGTTATCGTTATCCAAAGTGGACGATAAGGAAGCAGGCAGGCAACGGTACTGTGTATCTTTACGACAGGTATAAATTATCGCGAGTTAATTCGAACACTGAACCCAGCCCCCTTAAGGGCACCTAGACGTGGTGACGTGAACAATTCAAATTTTGCTTTTTCACTTCTATGAATAGAGTAAGTCTCCCTGAATTTCTGAAATTTAAATGGACGTTTAAATGTTGTGGCACCAGTGCCACACCCCCGCCCCCCTTCCCCGAGCCAAGCTGTCAGTTAACTTTATATTGCCCAAAGTGATATGTTCGTATCTTCAGGTACACAATTCTCGGGAATCGTAAACGCAAGACTAATCAAACTAAGAACACTTCCTTAAACATCTAGAAACTACAAGAAAGACTTTAAAATAGCGTATTTTCTCAAAAATATTCAGCAGCATGGCACCAGTCACCACCTGAGGGGAGAAAGATTCTATTCTTTAAAAATACTTGTTCGATACATTTGGAAGCCTTTATCATGGTACTGGTGTTATTACTTGCACAAGATATTACAAATTTTCTTTTTTCGCACCGATACAGGTAAGCCTTATGGCGACGATGGGATAGGAAAGGGTTAGGATTGGGAAGAAAGCGACCGTGGCTTTAATTAAGGTACAGCTCCAGCATTTGCCTGGTGTGAAATGGGAAACCATGGAAGACAATCACCAGGGCTGCCGACAGTAAGGTTCGAACCCACTATCTCCCAAGTACTGGAATTATGACAAAGTATTATTACCGTCCATGAAAATGATACTAAAGTTATAGCAGAAAGTTGATTTTTAAAGTGTGATTTGTAGCTCTTTGCATCCTTGTTGATGAACTAAGGGAGAGGTAATTAACAAAGTTCATTAGTATCAGAACAAATCATTCTTTAGACATTAACCAACAAAGTGGGCTCCAAAACATGCAGGGTGTATTTCAAGGTGTTCTTTATAAAATTAGGAAAGGGATACGAAAGGTAAGAATTTTAAATAATCGAACTCTGATTTCGTCGGGGTACTATAGAAAAAAATGGACGAAAAGAAATACCACTGGACTGAACCAGAATCGAACCTGACAATTTGGCTCAGAAGGCCAGCGATCTACCGTCTGTGCTACTCGGCGGCATTATGTTAGCTAAGTTCAGAATGCCTAATATTTCTCGCCTGGCCCTGTGTAATAATCCTCTTCCTAGGTATAAACGGCTCTCTGTGGGTGGGGGCGGTGGAATACGTCCACAGTATCCTTTTCCTGTCGGAGGAGGAGGAGCTCTCAACTTAGGATAGTGGATTGGAGACATGTTTCCGAGCTGAGTTCTGTACTGTCTCCACTTACTTGAGCTAGGCTCATATTGTCCAAACTTTACTCGATACCTTCATATTTCGAATAGTCGGATCTCTTTCTGATTAGAGTTGACAGAATATTGGCCGCCTAGTTGAACTTCGTCTTAAAATAATCATAACACCACTACCACATGGTATAAACTGTAGAAAAATGGCGTCGACCCTGCTTCGCGAGGAAATCTAGAAGGGAGCTAGTTATACTTTTAAAATTTTATCACATCGACTAAGGGCGGGGGCACGGTAGACTAGCGGTCAAGCCATTGGAATGTCTGTGGTTCGAATTCCGGCCAATAACAGTAGGATTTTAAAAACGAAATGTCACGTCCATTTGGTTGGGTTTCCATGTTCAACTCGGGGTCTCATGTCTCTAATGATAATATCAATAATTAAGTAGCCTTCTGACCCCAACTTAGCAGGTTCGATCCTGAATTAGTCCGGTGGTATTTGAATGTGGTCAGACATGTCAGCCTCGCGTGGGTAGATTTACTGGCACGTAAAAGAACACCTACGGGACAACATTCCGGCACCTCGGCGTCCTCGAAAACCGTCAAAATTAGTAAGACGTACAAACAATATTATTATTACAATTATAAGCATGTTTTCTTTTCCATTTACACGCAATAACGTAACGAAGAAGGCAACCGTCGGTACGTATTCTAACTTAAGTTTTTGATTAATTATATTTCGTTCAAATATTATTCCTGTTACATGGCGTCGTCCCCCTGTGGGTGGGGTGGGGTGGGGTAGAACAATACCCACGGTATCCCCTGCCTGTCGTAAGAGTTAACTAAAAGGGGCTGCAGGGGCTCTGAATTGGGAGTGTGGTTGGCGACCACGGGGCCTTAGCTGAGCTCTGGCATTGCTTCCACTTACTTGTGCCAGGCTCCTCACTTTTATCTAACCTATCCGACCTCTCTTGGTCAAATCTTTCTTTTCGGACCCCGACGCTATTAGGTTTCTGAGGCCTAGCGAGTTTTTCATTTTCACGCCCTTCGTGGCCCTTGTCTTCCTTTCGCCAATACCATCGTTTTTCGAAGTGTCAGATCCCTTCCATTTTAGTGTTATATAGAGGACGGTTGCCTAGTTATACTTCCTCTTAAAACAATGAACACCACCACCACCACCACCACCACCACCTGTTACTTGGCATGACAAAATAGATGGCCTGAATATGATAAGGAAGACTTAAGTCATGCTAATATTCACCGTTCGAATTTTTAAATAGAGTCACTAGGAGTTGAAAAACGAGCCCAAAAAAAGTAAATGGCACTGAGCGTTGTAATAACCGTTGCGAGTTGAGACTTAACCCTCTTACTCGTAGACTAAGTAAAGTGAGCAGGTGTGTACGTTCGCCCGTGCGCGTGTATGTGTGAATGTGTTGGATCATATCATTAACGCTAACAATGGCAACGCACTTCATATTTTGAATTGGCCAGCAGGTCGAGCGTTCTTTCCAATGCCCCCTGTTCAGTATATAACAACAGGTGCGAGGGTGTCGCGCTAGTGCAGCCAGACGACCAGCGGGCCTGCTTGCTGGCTGGCTGGCTGCCTTGCGTTGTCCAGCTGCCGCTTCGTTCGCGAGAAACTCAACTAGCTGGTGAATAGACGTTGCCTACAACTTTACGTCGCCAGAAATAAAGCAACGCTATACTGAAGGCTGTTCATATAATTTTTTTGAGTCCTCACAAATTATTTTGGTGTATATGTTGCACGTGCAAGAATCCCCCCAAACCCCATGCTACTACAGCCCTTGAAGGGCCTTGGCCTACCAAGCGATAGCTGCTCAGCCCGAAGGCCTGCAGATTGCGAGGTGTCGTGTGGTCAACACGACGATTCCTCTCGGCCGTTATTCTTGGGCCTCCGGGTAAGAGGCAGGCACGCTAACCCTACACCACGGGGCCGGCTGCACGTGTAAGAGCCATTTCATATTCGGGAATAATGATCTAACCAGTATTCTCCACAGAAATTTTCGTCAGCCGAGCGGGCAATATTACGTAAAAATGTATATGATAAAATTTCAATATATTACCTTCAAGTCATTAACAATAATATCGGACAGGTAAACAGTAACTGCAAAAAAAGACCTATATTAGTGTTGGTAAGAGTATATTGAACTTCCAGTTTTCTACTGCTCGTTCATAAGCATGTAACAATGGGTCTTACCACTCGGTTGCTATGGAGTATCGTGGTGGTGATGATTGTTTTAGGAGGAATTACAACTAGGCAGTCAGCCTCTATTAACATTAATCAGAGTGAGAAAATTGAACGGGGGTCCGACACTTCGAACAACGAAGGTATTGGCCAAAGAATGACAAGGGCACCGCAGGGCGTGATAATGAAATACTTCATAGGCTTCGTGACCTATTACCGTCGGGTTCTGAAACGAAGGGAACTCGAACAAGATAGGTGAACGTGAGAAGCCTGGCACAAGTAAGTGGAAGCAATGCTAGGACTCAGCTAAGAGCCCCGTGGTCGCCAACCCACGCTCCCAAATTAAGAGCCCCTGAAGCCCCTTTTTGTCGCCTCTTACGACAGGCAGGGGATACCGTGGCTATTATTCTACCACCCCCACCCCCAGGGGGAGACCTCCGATGAGTTTGTGACGTCATGCAGAATCGAGAGCTCGCATGGGATTCCACGCTAATCCAGACACTGCTCGTGCACGACACTACGTGACAGTCAAGTTAAACATTTAAACTTGATGGAATTATGCTGACAATAATGTTTAAATTAACAGTTTTACAGTAATACCGTTTTAATTTGGAACACTTAATGACTCAAATATGTATTAATAACATATAACTAGCATGTATCTAGGTTGTTAGCCGGGCGGCCTGTACAAACGGCAGGGTGGTGTGCCCATTAAAAAGGTCCTAGGGAGAACACTGCGGGTGCCCTTATCTCCCAGTTTACCGAGGTCGGAACTCCATACGGATATGGCGAAGTTTTACGGCACGATGACCTCCCTCACACCAGCTCCACCTGGGATTATTCCCTACTCAAGGCCCTCTGACCCGAAGGGCAAAACACTAACCATTCAGTCAAAGAGCCGGATAATAATAATAATAATAATAATAATAATAATAATAATAATAATAATAATAAAATAACAATAATAATAATGCCCGCCTCTGTGGTGTAGTGGTTAGTGTGATAATTTGCCACCCCTAGAGGCCTGGGTTCGATTTCCGGCTCTGACACGGAAATTTCAGAAGTGATACGAGGGCTGGAACGGGGTCTACTCAGCCTCGGGAGGTCAACTGAGTAGAGGGGGAGGGGGTTTCTATTCCCTCCTCAGCCATCCTCGAAGTGGTTTTCCGTGGTTTCCCACTTCTTCTCCAGGCAAATGACGCGGGACGGTACTTACGTTAAGGCCACGGCCACTCCCTTCCCTATCTTTTGTCTATCCCTTTCGATCTTCCCATCCCTCTACAAAGCCCCTGTTCAGCATAGCAGGTGAGGTCGCTTGGAGGAGGTACTGGTCATCCTGCCCAGTTATTTCCTCCGACCCAAAGTCTCACGCTCTAGGACACTACCCTTGAGGCGGTAGAGGTGGTATCCCTCGCTGAGTCAGAGGGAAAAACTAACCCTGGAGGGTAAACTGATTATTATTATTATTATTATTATTATTATTATTATTATTATTATTATTAACTTGACGTCACTCTAACTCAGGTCTTCGAGAATGGCACAGGACAAGGAAGCAGTCGTGGCCCTCATTAAGAACAGATCCAACATTCGCTCAATAATGAAATGGGGAACCGCGGAAAAGCACATTCAGGGTCGCCAATAGTGGGGTTTAAACCCACAATCTTGTGAATGCAAGTTTACAGCCAAATGTCCCGAACCATGCAGCCAACTTGTTCGGTGTAAAAGAAAAGAAGGTTAGTGAACACAAGCACTGGGATATGCTGGTTGGTAAAATATGTTGATCCTTTCAAGGGCAGATAAAGCAATATTGCATTGAATCAATTTACTAAATTACTCTTCCTTAACTGATTGGCGAACACAATGTTAAAAATCTCACAAGAACAATAACATTTCAACTAACAAATTAAGATACATATTACAGTATATCAAATGAGAAATGATCTAAAATTTCCTTGGAAAGTGCATCACTGCAGATACAGTACACGTTGCTAGGTTACTACAATTTTCAAAGTATTCTGGAACTGTCGTTCTTACTATAAAAATTCCTCAGCAGGATTGGCTATTACCGATAGTCATGATACCTGTCTGTAACTGGCAATGTTAGGGGAATGAAATAGTAGAATAAAACAAAATTAATATGCGCACTGCACTGAAGTTTTAATTACTGCATTATATTGAAATCTGTTCAAACTTAGGTTGGAAATATTTATTTTTAACAACCAGAATATTTTATGCAACGTTCTTCCGGTACCTTCAAAGCACTCGAAACAACTACAGGGAAAAACCCTTGCAAAGTGTTTATAATTACACAATTTGTTTCTGATATTAAAAAGACAACCTTTTCCCATTACTGGATCATCAGGAATATTAGAAATCTGGAAATGTTTGTGGACTGTTCTCTGAAGAGAGAGATTTATACGAAGAATTCGTGGTACAACAAGAATTAGTTTAAACACACTGGCCAATATATAATTTCTTTTTCTACAAGCAGATATGTGTGCTGTGAAATGACAATAGGATGCAATCTAGTAGGTTGAAAATATTCATATCCCTGCAGATTTTCTATCGTTAACGAGAACTAAGGTGGAATAATATCAAATTCGTTCCAAAGATGACATTGAAGCTTCGTAAGAACGTAGTCAAAAGAAACCTTATAAAATTACGGATTCCCTAAAAGGAAAATAAATCAAGGCAGTTGAATACAAAAATCAGTCTAGTATACAAAGCGTAAAAACTATATATACGGGTGCACTCGTGTGAACTTTCACAAACCTTCCAAGTATCAAAACCGTAAGTAAAGAAAAGAATACCCCGAAGTAAGAGTTGTACAAACGCACCATATACTCATATCTGTTATGTAAGGTTCCCAAATTAATAAAACATGTGTAAGCTGTTCGTAACCTTGAATAACACAACCATCATAACACACCAAGACATTCGATTAGTTTTTATGTTGTCAACAAAAGTTTAACTGTTCTCTGCACATGAATATATATTCCAAGTGAACAATAAATATTTGAAAACTTAAGGGAAATAAAAAACGGAAAGAAAAAATATTTAGAATACCATTGAAAGGTGGTATGTGACTCTTCCTAGAAGAAAATTATCTCTAGAAGTACACCACTGATTTCAAGACCTGGATATATAAGGAAGTTTTCTTAATAATAATAATAATAATAATAATAATAATAATAATAATAATAATAATAATAATAATAATAATAATAATAATAATAATAATAATAATAATAACACACTGAACATAGTTGAGTTATTAACAAGCAATATCACTTCATCACAAACCAAAGGGGTTTACCTTCAACTATGTACTTTGTCAAGTTATTTCTAATAAACTAGGGCCGAATGAATTAAGTCTACCATCCGAGAATGGCATTATGGCTACTGTGCGATTCGGTCGCCATTTCTATATTTGTTTACGTCACACGTCAACATACTAAGACAGTGACGTAGTGCGTTCCTAGCAGTCGAATTAAGAAACTAAATTCTAAAGGAAGGTTCACCCAAAATATGCGTGTGTATTTCTACAGTATTATTTGTCAATTATCTAAAACTGATTCTAGAGGCGATGGTTTGAAAACCGTATCGGCTAAATTGTTTGCGAGCTAATTCTGTATTTCTCTTTTGATATATTGTTATGACATTTCACCATAGTCTACTGGCGAGTAACAGGGTACAACCTAGTTCTATGCTAATAGATATTCTAAATGTTATTATGATACGTTTGTATCACAGATAATTATGTATTAATACTGCATGATTTTATAATCGCTATAATTATTTATCTAGTAATATGACAGTTTTATCAAAAAGGAAATATATTCTCCTAAGAAAGCTGACGATATATTAATATTTGTATTGTTATTTACACGAGCTAACTACGAATTTTTTAATCATGAATAAATTCAATGAATTCTAAAATCAACATCCTTAAATAATTTTAACACAACAATGGCATAACAATGCACTGAAACTGTTAGACAAAACAAACTTTCAGTCGATATTTATTCGAAGTAATAAAAGGTTCTTTCTTCTATGAAGTAAGAGGTAAATTAATATTACGTTATATATAAAAATAAAAGAACACCGAGCCTGAATCATCTTTGTTTTTTCCAACGTAACTTAAAGAACGCACCTTCGTAGTTTAATATTCCGTGATCTATTGTTTTCATTTCCTGTACCTGGTATCAATGTGGCGTTGGTGATATTACTGTCAACGGCGAAAGTCGTGGAAGGACAGTCTCCGTAAAAGGCTTCGTGTGCAGAATTGACAACATCCAGGATTTGAAGCACCATTGCGGGGCGAATGGTGAGCGGAAAATAAATGTCACACTACTAGTCCACCACTCACTGACGCACACTTACACCTAACCTTGCTCGTCGTAAAACTCAACTGAAAAGGCAAAGCAACTCCATGCCCGCTACTCGCCGCGATACGTGCGCTCCTACCGCAGTTCGCCGCAACTAAACACGGCCACCTGGCTTCTTACTAGCAATGCAATATTATGCTTGGCTTCCCCCCCCCCCCCCCCTACTCTCTCCTTAGTTTTCATTGTCTCCGAATAAAGAGGATTCGCTCACTGATTCTGGGTTGCATATTTTTTTTTATTGTAATATTGTTGAGTAACATCGTATCCATATGCCGTGAAGGTAAGAGTTGTATGCATGTACGTTTTTAATTATATTTTATATAATGCTGGACATTCATACATGCCTTAGTTTCTATCGAAATGAAAAACTCGTTCACATTCATTTATAACTCAAAGCTAACTATGGTTTATACATTAAGGATGGTAAGATATTGCACAAAATTCAGAAGTTAATCTCCTGAGCACCTGAAGGAGATAGAATAAAATTTCTTTCAGCAACGGTCACGTAATATATATTCATTCTCGTTAAAAGATGCAAGCCACACACATTCAAATAAATTAATAATTTTATATTTACACCCACAAATATTAGTTTTAAAAACATCCCTAGAAAAATACTGGATAAAATTTAATTTTTAAATAATTTCGTGTGACTATTTCTAGCACACTGCGGCCCTTGTAAGGCAAACTCTCCGATGAGGGTGGGCGGCATCTGCTATGGGCAGGTAACGGCGTATTACTGTGGTGGAGGATAGTGTTATGTGTGATGTGTGATTTCAGGGATGTACAAACAGGGAAAGCACAAATACCCAGCCCCCGGGACATTGGAATTAACCAATGAAGATTTAAATCCCCGACCCGGCCGGGAATTAATCCCAGGACCCTCTCAACTAAAGGCCAGTATGCTGACCATTCAGCCAACGAATCGGACGTTAACATTTAATAATTTTAGGTAGAAGCCATCTCTTATGCCACTGATCACTTAATAGAATGTTATTGAGGGAATTGTTCCATGCAAAATCACAAAATACACAGTTCATAAGTAAATTAGGTTTTTATTTCGTTGGCTAACAGAATAACCAAGCAGAACTGTAGGAGTAACTTTCTTCCTTGCCATTATAGGAAAGTGTGCGGGCTAGGATATTTTCTGGAACAACATTTTTAAAGCAGAAAAGAAAATATCATGTTTCCGATCAGAAGATTTTGTTCGGACAGTTTAGTTGAAGTAACCCATCTAATAACTTATAATTATGCAAGGGCAAAGGTATGGGGTGTTTTATTCACAATTAATATTGTGATTGCTTATTATTTTGTAAGTAAAAATCGCATGTGACAATTCTGTCTGGCAAAGTAAGGTAGGCTAGTGTTTCGTTCTCTGTATGGTTTTCATTTTCTCTTATTTTCTCTTTTAGCAAGGATTGCTAAGGAGACGGTCGTGAATTTTATACACGCACCATTCAAGCAATTACCCGACTTGAAATACGGAAACCAAGATTAATCAAAGAGGGTAATACGGACGCAGGTACCCTTCGGTAGTCTTTACACTGGTTAGTGATTTGATATGCTAATATCACCACTGAGGGTCCAGGAATGGAAAAACTCTTCGAAGGATAACACGCTTGAGAGAGAGAGTGAGAGATTCCCGAGTGGAATGTCCGCCCGCACAGGATGGCTATTAAGTTGGTTGTCGAGGACTGGGGAAGTGGGCTTCCTGACAGACAAAAAATCAACTGGAACTGTCCGCAGTATCCTAAGGTTAATTAATGTACGGAGGTTTATCTACATTTAGCGAATCAAATATCACTTCTGTACTTTTAGAATGAGTTTAAAGGTTAACATTCGCTACATATTGCCCTAAGCACTGATTGCCAATTTCCTAACATAATAGAAAAACGGAAAAGTTTAATACAATGGAAATGTAGTAAGCACTTTGGGCTATGCTGACGACTTGGTCTTAATGGCAGACTGTGCCGAAAGCCTGTACTCTAATATCTTGGAACTTGAAAATAGGTGCAATGAGTACGGTATGAAAATTAGCCTCTCGAAGACTAAAATGATGTCAGTAGGTAAGAAATTCAACAGAATCGAATGTCAGATTGGTGATACAAAGCTAGAACAGGTCAATAATTTCAAGTATTTAGGTTGTGTGTTCTCCCAGGATGGTAATATAATGAGTGAGATTGAATCAAGGTGTAGTAAAGCTAATGCAGTGAGCTCACAGTTGCGATCAGCAGTATTCTGTAAGAAGGAAGTCAGCTCCCAGACGAAACTATCTTTACATCGGTCTGTTTTCAGACCAACTTTGCGTTACGGGAGCGAAAGCTGGGTGGACTCAGGATATCTTATTCATAAGTTAGAAGTAAAAGACATGAAAGTAGCAAGAATGATTGTTGGTGCAAACAGGTGGGAACAATAGCAGGATGGTACTCGGAATGAGGAGATAAAGGCTAATTTAGGAATGAACTCGATGGATGAAGCTGTACGCATAAACCGGCTTCGGTGGTGGGGTCATGTGAGGCGAATGGAGGAGGATAGGTTACCTAGGAGAATAATGGACTCTGCTATGGAGGGTAAGAGAAGTAGAGGGAGACCAAGACGACGATGGTTAGAACGATTTAAAGATAAGAGGTATAGAACTAAATGAGGCCACAACACTAGTTGCAAATCGAGGATTTTGGCGACGTTTAGTAAATTCTCAGAGGCTTGCAGACTGAACGCTGAAAGGCTTAACAGTCTATAATGATAATTAATACAAAATTTGTACCATGTGGCTGAATGAAGTAAAATACACTTAGCTTCCACTGGAATTACTGATACTCGTGGCTCAGAACACCCTAAAGTTTGTAAATTGGTAAATACGTGGTCTCCTCTACCATAGGTTGTTAAATCTCGCAAAACTCGTTCACAGGACTGAAAGTAAAAACTATCAGAACTCAAGAGGTATTGGGAATGAAAGTGAGGAAACAAAAAGAACTGGTCGTAAGAGCTCCCAGTGGGCTTAAAACACTAATAGTAATAATAAATAAATATGAATGACTAAGACAAGAAATAATTTCGTTACTAAAGGCCATAGTACAGGACATAGAAGATTCTACTTAGCAGAAAGTCCACTTAAGGATGCTATTCAGGAAATCATTTGAACTCTGCATCACTAGATTTATTCAGTGTAGAATTGCACAAATGTTATGTCCTAGTTTAGTGGTCAACAGAATAATAACTCTTAGAACCACTCGTTTACCGTAGGAAGCAATGAATAGGGGACCAACTATTTGCTATACTACACAAAACAATCGGCGAGTATACCTGTCATGTTATCGAGAATTATGGGAGAAAGGGGAATGTAGTTGAGAAACGTGTATCAGCAAATAATAATAATATTATTTGCTTTACGTCCCACTAACTACTTTTACGGTCTTCGGAGACGCCGAGGTGCCGGAATTTAGTCCCGCAGGAGTTCTTTTACGTGGCGGTAAGTCTACCGAAACGAGGCTGTCATATTTGAACATCTTCAAATACCACCGGACTGAGCCAGGATCGAACCTGCCAAGTTGGGGTTAGAAGGCCCCAGCGCCTTAACCGTCTGAGCCACTCAGCCCGGCTATCAGCGAATAATGAATGGAAGAACTGAATGTAAAGGATTCCACACTATTCGTAACCTGAAAGTAAAATGGAATAAAGTGCATGTTCGGCCATCACTGCTCTCAAGTATTAATCCGGAGCTCATCTCCGCTGAATAAACCCTAGGGTTATGTCCCTCTTCAGAAGTAAAACCATCAGTTCTGTATTTTTTTTCAACTTCCTAAGAGGAGAATTGAACTCACGGCCTTGCAGGTGGACAGGTAGGCCTTTACCGCCTCGCCTTGGCTGCCCCCAACATAAACGTTTATTACAAGTTTCTGAACTTCAAGCAGGCAATTCGTTCTTCTAATTGTGAGAAAATTGATTCTCGTATTTGTGATTAGGTCGCGTCGAGGATTACATTCCAGAAATTATCAAATTATATGTCTTAGATTATTAGGAAACAACCTTAAATTTATCGAGTGATGTTTCGCAACTGGTAATCAAGAAATATTTTGTCGAAAGGAATTAAATTAAATCTATCATTACTCTTTCAAACAGATCGGAGGTTGAATCTACAAACTGATCCGAATTAGAGATAGTGACGCTATATACACAGGGCAATCAGGCGATGTAGAACTGATCAATTGCCGCGGTAACTTTGCCCATCATAAAAAAGAAAAAAAAAAGAACAAGACACTGGATTAGTGACTAAGGAGTACTATGAAGACGAAGGAGGAGGAGGAGGTGTACGGGGCACGGAACTGGGGAGGAGAGGGGAGTGAACGAAGTGGAGGTGGTATAAGAGGGGGTCTTCCAACAACCGGAAACGGCAACAAAGAACAGCTAGGAAATGGGGTCCTATATATGGTCCACATCATTCTCTACCGTTTCCGGTCAATGCTTCTGTCCCATGCAAATAGGAGGACATCGTCATTCGCTACCAAATTGCTTATTTTTTTAAATATCACATCTGATTTTTGGTGGATGGTCTCCGGCAACGTACCCAATATTTCTTACGTACTCATTTTACACACAGTGTTAGTCTTGTATAAAAATCAGGTAATAACTGGCCATGAAAAAAATGAAATGGCGTATGGCTTTTCGTGCCAGGAGTGCCCGAGGAACAAGTTCAGCTCGCCAGATGCAGGTCTTTTGATTTGACTCCCGTAGGCGACCTGCGCGTCGTGATGAGGATGAAATGATGATGAAGACGATACATACACCCAGCCCCCGTGGCAGCGAAATTAACCAATTATGGTTAAAATTCCCGACCCTGCCGGGAATCGAACTCGGAACCCCTCTGACCAAAGGCCAGCACGCTAACCATTTAGCCATGGAGCCGGACATAACTGGCCATGAATTTTATAAACAACATTACACAAGAAATATCTGCGGATTGTTTCTGTTGTTCCAATCTAGAGTGCCGGGCTGAGTGGCTCAGACGGTTAAGGCGCTGGCCTTCTAACCCCAACTTGGCAGGTTCGATCCTGGCTCAGTCCGGTGGTATTTGAAGGAGCTCAAATACGACAGCCCCGTGTCGGTAGATTTACTGGCACGTAAAAGAACTCCTGCGGGACTAAATTCCGGCACCTCGGCGTCTCCGAAGACCTTAAAAAGTAGTTAGTGGGACGTAAAGCAAATAACATTATTATTATTACCAATCTAGAGTTCAGGGTTAACAGGTTTGTAGACATAATATGAGCTCAAAATCCGCCGAACTGATGATTGCATATTCGTAATCGGTTAGCATCGGACGGGGAAACAACTTCAACATTAACTGAGCCGGAATCCTAAAAAAAATGTAGTCGTTTTGGCATTTTCGTCCTACAAAATAATGTAAAAGTCCACCATCAAGAAAGTGCACAGGTATCACTGATTAAGAAACTCCCTCTAGTAACAATTCTCTGACGTTTACCAAGTTTCAGTTTAACATTATTCAATTTTCACGTAGTTTTGTTGAAACCTCTCAATTTCTTTACAACAAACAGATAGAGAAGATATTGGTTACACGAGTTAGAACAGAAAACTCGATTCTTTCCATGGGTAGTACTACCGAAACATACACGCCCAGTGAGTGTCGAGAACGAAGTACTTGGTTAACAATTTAGTGTTTCGTCATGTGAATATTCATCAGGAATAATTTCGATCGTAGCTTGTAGAACTCCACATTTGCTGTATCATGTGCATCTCTTATCTGAACTGATATTTAAATTTCAATGAGTTTAACAGAATTACTTTAAAAACTCCCTGAAACAAAAAAAAATCTTTCTCATTTGAATTGGAAACAAGCAGTAAACAGAGGATCAACTACTTGCTATACTACAGAAAACAATCAGTGAGAATAACTGCCTTAATTGAAAATTGTGGGAGAAAGGGGAATATACGTGTATCCGCAAATAATGAAGCGAAGAACTGAAGGTAAGGGATTCCATGCTACTCGTAACCCTAAAGTAAAATGGAATAGAGTGCATGTCCAACCATCTTTGCTCTAGCTTTAAGTAAAAGGAAATCATTCAGTTTATTTAATCCAAAAGAATCGCTTTATTTCGGTACAGTGAATAAGCAAGAGATATCACTCACAGCAATGAAAACTATAAAGTTCTAGCAGTAGAAGTATCAGAGCTACAGACACATACATTTTGCAATTATGGCACGACATTCCACATTCCCTTAAGGAAAACCTTACCTGAGGTTACAAAACATCTGAAGGATAACAGACGTTTGGAAATTCAAAGCCTTCTGAACCCAAGATGACTAGCCACTGTCACCAAGGGAAGGAACGATTAATCCAGAATTTTAGTCATTTTATTGTAATTAGTTAAGTATAACTTCACCTCCTATAAATACGATATCTAATCTAATCTAACCTAAATTTCACACGAAAGGACGAGACTTGTCAAACTGTCAAAAAACCACTAATTGAAGTGTAAGAGAAATGAGAGAGCAAAAGATTATATGAATTTTGAAAAAGACATTAGAGTTAATATCAACAGGGAATAAAATATTACATTTGGCAAAATACCGATGCCCTCGATCCGGATGTATCTAATACCGAATTCACTGACTCGTATAGTACACCCTCCTTTCACCTTTCATATCCGACCTGTTTACGACGATTTTTTATTGTTTTCAGACGCCAACTTCGAGTGTATTAGGTTTCTGAAGTCTAAGAATCCCTTCGTTTTCTCTCCTTTATCTAGCATAAATACTTTTGTCCGTAGCGGCCCAGCTGAATCCCTCCCTGCCAAGTTATACCCTTTCGCAAATGATCCTTGTATATTATGAACAATAATGGTGACAGATTAGAACCTTATGTAACCCCTGCATCTACTTGCTATCAATTCTCATTTTATGCGTAAATGTCTTTGAATAATAGTGCTATAAAGATAAGAATTAAAAGCGGAAGGGCTCTCTCTGACCTTGAAGTTGTAAACGAGCTTTCAGCATCAAAACAAATCAGGCAGCCTCAGGAAAGTTCAGCTTGGTGAATGATAATTTAAAACTATCACCAGGAGACTTCCACGGAAACAGTCCGTTTGATACTTGTTTGGTATTCAAAATATTGCATAGTTATTTCTCATCGGGTAGTTCAAAATAAATTATCATTTCAAGATAAGAACTAAGACAGATGGCCACGGATTCAAATTTCTAAAAGACTCTGAAAACGAGGACACTTCCGATACGCATATATGCAAAGACGGCCAACACTTTTACAACCAAAGACAACAGAAACTTAACGAACATACAGTACAATCAGAAAGTCCACAAACCGCGACAAAATCTGACAAAATTCTCTTTACATCGATCTGTTTTCAAACAGAATTCGCTGTACGGGAGTGAAAGATGGGCGGGTTCAGGATACGTTGGAAGTAGGAAACAGTGAGAATGGTGGTCGGTACAGACAGATGGGAACAATTGGAAGTGGATACTCGGAACGAGGAGACAGATGTTAAGTTAGGAATGAACTCTATGGATGAAGCTGTGCGGATATGTAGACTTCAGTGGTAGGGTCAGGATATTTTACCTGGGAGAATAATTAACTCGACCATAGAAGGTAAGAAGAGTAGAATACGACCAAGTTTATGATGATTATTTAAAGATAACAGGGATGAAAACAAGCGAGGTGACGGGGCATATTTAATTCACAGAGACTTGCAGACTGAACGCTGAAAGGTATAGGAATCTAATGAAGATTTATATATGCACAAGTCTATCACACAGCCGTAAACATTTATGCTCTTCGTTCAACCCATGAAACCAACAGGGAGAATCGAAACATCCACTTGAGTGGCAGGTTCACTTTAGAATTCAAGTTTCAAGAAGACGTCGTCAAGACAAGCATTACAGTAAGATGGAGGTGAATAGAGAAAAAATATTTGATGGCTGTTTCTTAAGAATACACGCATTCCTCTATGACCCGTTGACTTGTCCTCTGTGTGCTCTTGAAAATTCCTCTTCCCTCACTAGTATGAATGACGAGTCGATGAATGAATTGAAAGAAAAGAAGGAAGGAAGAGAGAAAGCATTCTTCACGTTCCACGTGTTCACCACATGAAATTGGGGCAGGCCCCACAGCTGCTAGCGATATGCTTGTTCTCTCGTATACACTCTGTGGCGTGCTACGGCTCCCAAAACGACACACCATCACTCTCTTAGGGGGCGTGATGTGCTGGATTCATTGCCGTACTTTCCGAAACACTGTATTCTTACGCACTGAGAGTTTCGTGGCCTTCTGAATTCCTCTCCGCATCTCTCTTTCGAGCACAGTGCTCACATTCGTGAAGAATTATATTCAAATAATGCTTAAGCCTGTCTTCGTCATTCGAAATTAGTATCTATAAAGTAATTGGAAATTCTGAATAAACTATTAATATATCTTATCGATACTTTCCAGGTTTTATAAGGCAGTCTAATGGAATCAAAACCGGTATTCTAGTATTTCCCTACATTCGTAATGAGTGCAGTTGCAGCTCGGAGTTGTACTTTAACGTTCTATGGATCAGCCTACTTTTGAGAAAGTTACAAATGTCCAAAACGAATCATCATTAGAGCCCGGATTTTTATGCAAGAATAGGTTAGAATGCAAACTTACTGAAGAGAGTAGCAAGTATAGTCTACCTTCACAACGGCTATGCTATGGGGTTTGCATAAATATGAGGGGTACGGCCCATGAAAACCCCTACAATTTATGTTACCCTTGCTGCATTATGTAAGAGCGGGTGGCCGACACTTCCTACTAACCTAATTAGTTTGCTGTCTAACCTGTTACTGCATAAAAATCCGCGCTTTAATCATCATCAACAGCGTCATATACCCTCACTCCATTTGAGTACTGAGGAGAGGACTGGTATTTAATACAGGCTTTTGGCACGCATTCTAGTGATGTTAAATTGTATACTGATGCTTGTTGTTTAAAGGGACGTAACATCATGGTAATCGACCCGTAATAGTAAGAAATGAGACAAAATGTAATGACAATTTAAAAAGTCCAAAATTCATCCACTGACCAGAATTCAAAACGTGATGATGAAGAATGAATGAATGAATACGAATTTAAAATAATCAGCGGATCCAACTCAATATTGAAATTTAAAAATAATTCCAAAATCAATACACTGACCAGAACTCGAAAAAGACTATGATGAACAATGATTATGAACTTAAAAACAATCAGTGGATCCGACCGGCAATGACCCACCTTCCCAGAAACTGTCTTAAATCAGTAGTACAGTATATACTGACCAAGAGGCTGCTACCAAAGCACAATCCTGAATCGATTATGTTTGTTGTCTAAAGGGGTCCAAAATCCAGGTCAACGGCCCCTCATAATGGTACTTATTGCTAGTAAAGTAGAACCATAGTATTTCTCATGTAGCAGTACTAATCACAAGTAACGTACACCCATGGTGTTCAGCACATTTTGGTACTACTCACAAGTAATGTACGGCGTATAGGTAACACAGACCTATGGTCTTTCTCACATAATGGCGCCGTTCATAGGCAACGTAAACCCATTATGTTCCTCACATAGGGGTACTAATCACACCAACGCAGACCCACGGCGTCGCTCATATAGTGATATGAATCACAGGCAATGCCCAGACCCGTATTGTGTTTCTCACAATGGTACTTACTAATCACAGACAACTTAACCCTGTGGTGTTCCGCATATTGTGGTACTAATCACGGGTACTGTAAACTCATAGTGAACCACTCACTATTGCTACTATTCACAAACCTATTGTGTATCAAACATAGTCGTACTACTCTTAAGTAAAGGCGACCCAAGGGCACTCATTGTAGTGATTAGAAATTGTACAACATCTCTATCCTGCCGGCCAATATTCTGATAGCAAACCCATTTCCAGCGAAAGGGACTCGAACCGGTTGACCACGGTGTCAGATCACATAGATCCGATGCGTTAACGACCATGGCCACCAGGTGCTTATCACCACAATGAAAAAATTATTCATTCATTTTATTGAAAGATAGTATATTTCACTGAACAGTTCAGGTCATCATTGCATTGTTTTTGTAATCCATTAATGGTATCCGTTTAAGTCTTTCAAATGTTCCCGTTTACTCAATGTGTCTGTGGAAGACAGCAGAAATAAGGATGCATGTAGTTCGAACTTATGCCGATAGATATAGCTGTGCACCTACGTCATCATGGCGAATATGTGACAATAACTTCGCTGATAGAAACTTACTTTTCTTTAAAGATGTACAAACGTCGTAGTCGTGAGAGGTTCGTTGTATTTTTTTTTTTTTTTTTGAAAAGACACCAAAAACTGTAACTGGTACCAATTTCTGCCTAACATCAGATATCCAGTGACAAGAAGCATAGCATTGCGTCACAGAATATATAAAGCGCAGAAATGAAATACAGAATTTCTCTGAAAATGTGTCGCCCATTGGCTATTAATAAATCATTGCAAATATGTAGGACATGGTGTTGTGTACCTCAGGCAACCCTAATCGCTTAAGTTTTAGTGTCATATTTTCAAGACGAAATATAAATGTAGAATGTTTATAATTTAAAATTATGCCTAATGTACTGGCGTGTATTGAGTTTCGTTTTTTTTTTTTGGCTGAATCGTCAGCGTAGCGACCATCGGATCACAGGGCAGCGGGTTCGATTACCAGCCGAGCTGGGGATTTATAATCACGTTTGGTCAATTCTTCTAGCTCGGAGACTGGGTGTTTACTGCACATCTTCATTTACACATAATATATAACACTACAGAAACACGCAAGAATTGATACATTCTTCTACATACAGTTGGCGTCGGCAAGGGCATCTGGCCGTAAAATAGACTAAATCCACATTAGTGCTGACCCCGAATAACTGGGAAAAAGGCTAGCAAGGAGGAGGATGAGGAGGAAGAACAAGAATACTGATACATCCTGTATACCACTCAAACTATACTAGCACAACTGATTATGATGATGATGCTTGTTGTTTTAAGGGGGCTAACATCGAAGGTCGTCGGCCCTCCTAGCATAACAGAGCCTAAAAAAACCAAACCCCATGGCACTACAGCCCGTGAAGGGCCTTGGCCTACCAAGCGACCGCTGCTCAGCCCGAAGGCCTGCAGATTACGAGGTGTCGTGTGGTCAGTACGACGAATCCTCTCGGCCGTTATTCTTGGTTTTTCTAGACCGGGGCCGCTATCTCACCGTCAGATAGCTCCTCAATTCTAATCACGTAGGCTGAGCGGACCTCGAACCAGCCCTCAGGTCCAGGTAAAAATCCCTGACCTGGCCGGGAATCGAACCCGGGGCCTCCGGGTAAGAGGCAGGTACGCTACCCCTACACCACGGGGTCAGCATAACAGAGCCTAACATCTCCCAATTCAATGCTTAATTCTTTGTTGTTTCTTCTTCCTCCAATATCTTTCATCTGCTCACTATGCCACCTTTTCCTCTCCTCGGACCTGTTTTCTTTCCCTTCCGACCTTGGAATCCTTCCAGTTTTACCTCTTTCTTTCTAAAAAATCTCTCTCTCTCTCTCTCTCTCTCTCTCTCTCTCTCTCTCTCTCTCTCTCTCTCTCCTTCTTCCCTTGTATAGTTTTCTTTCCAAATCCTTCTTGACTTCATCAATCCAGGCTGTAGTTGACTTCTTGTTCCAAAGATATTTGACGATCTGTTTGGTTAACTTGTCATCCACGCTGTATAAATGTCCAAAAAATATCAATCACCTCTTCCGCATTGTATCTGTTGTTTCCTATGTTCCGATAAGCTGTATTTCATCAATATTATTGATTTATAGAGTTCTGTAGTTCTTAGTGGACCGATTATTTCCCATACTGTATAATTTGTCTTTCCAGTACTTCTAATTATTATTATTATTATTATTATTATTATTATTATTATTATTATTATTCTTTTACGGCCGCATCGCGCCACTGTAGTCAATTTCTGTCCGGTCTTCTATGATGTTTTATGTTTTTCTCTTTTCTGTTCTTCCAGTATTTCTTCATTATAACTGATCTTCGTTCTACTTCTTGTTCTTCTTCTTCTTCTTGTTCTTCTTCTGAAAATACCCTTTTAGTTGTTTCTCTTTTATCACATTTTGGTAGGAATATAATTTTACTATTCTTCAATTTATTTACTTTGTTTATTCTTTAAATCCTACAGTGTTATGTCTAAATCTTTCATGTCTTCTTTTATTTCTTTTATCGAGACAGGTTGTTGTTTTTGTTTCCAAAGCATTTCCAAACTTCTGCGTGCTAACCTGTCTTGAGGTGTTCTCAACAAATGACTAAAAAATGATATTCTCTTCTTTCTTATGAAATCCGTTATAGGTTCTATTTCCTGATATACTGCTACATTTGGGATGATACGCCATTCTCCTTTTTGATACTTCTTATTAATGCATGTTCTTACTATTCTTCTTTCTATTTTTAAATTTTGTTTATGTTATTCTTTTGCTTTAGTTTAAATAATGTTTAACTTCCATAATTTATTTCAGGTTGGACTACAGTCTTATAATGTTTCAATTTGTATTTACTGACAAAATTTTTTTGTTGTATGTATTTCCGGTTTCTTTTTGGGCACTGGATAATTTATTCGTTCTCTCTATGCAATTTTTTTCATTTAAATTGTATGTTATAGTTTCTTTAAGGTACTTAAATTGTTTTACAATTTCTATCTTTCCCACATATCAGAACACTGCTTAATTAAAAGGGGATCTATTGCCATTATTTTAGTTTTTTCAAATGAAAGTGTTAATCCTGGTTTTCCAGCAATAGTTTGGAGATTTGTGATTTGATTCCGAGCTTCATTAAGGTTATTAACAACCCTTTTTTTTTTCTAAGAAATTGACTCATATTTCTCAGACAGTCTGACTCGGAACTATCCTATTTGGCCCCAAGCATCCCTTTTCTCCGTGCCAACAGAGTTGCCTCCTCTTAAGTTTCTAAGCCCACCCACACGACCATTTAAACCGAGACTAACCATATGGGCTAAGAAATTGGATACCGTATCCCAGGTACATTTACACCAAACAGGATTCTCCCCCCGAGAACAGGCAACCAGTCACACTCGGGATTCAGGCATCGAAAGAACTGTAAGTTAAGCTGAATTCATGAAACTTGTATGGACCCAAGACAGACACAACTGACCGCCGTCCATTTAGGTTATATATCCTGGAGATATTAAAGTGTGTTATGTTGTCAAATGGCAAGGCGTGTGTATCGCTTCATTTAAAATCTAGGAACATTTCGACCATGACAGTAATATCTTACAGTGTAAGTTGTGTTTGTACGGTCCCAAAATTGTCTAGAGCGACTTCGTGAAAATCTGAAGTTAGAAAAAGTCGTTCATCTCTGTCACCTGCACCTGTAATTATCAAACCAAGAAGAAATACAAAAAAATAAGAAACCACTTTTCTCATGGCGAAAAACGTAAATATGTTGCTCAGTCATGGCCATCCATCAACGGCTGCTAATTTCAGATGGCAGCCAGCCATAAGACAGTCTCCACGGTTGCTATGAAACATGGTCTGACCACCCATCCATACCTGCACGATTGCTTATGATCACATAAAACGTATTTATGTCAAAAATAAACAATAAATGATGAATTTGGGTATGCGTATTAAAGCGAGGGAGTGAGCATCAATTGCAAAAAGAATCATCTTAAGACGATTTCAGAACAAGAGGTCTGTAGAGATGGACTGGTCAAATTAAGATCAGGAAATTGATTGGCGAAAGAGAAGTTCAAAAAGAGAACACCAAGGAGACGAGATGGACATGGACGATTTTGAAAATAACAATATTCAGGAGATGAATGGGTCACTATTTAAGAACTCGCCAACCCAAGAGAAGAGACAATGAAATATTAATAGAGAACACCAACAACCAGGAAATGGAATGATCAAACAAACAGGGCTTTAATACGAAGATTACAAAATTCAGAACTCATGAAATGGATTGACAGAAACTTTCACGGCATAAACACTATGGTAATGAGTCGATTAAGCAAAGGAAAATATCAGATGATCATACAGTATTAAATGCAAATGGAAGTCCACGGGATAATTAGCTTCTTGAGATATGACAGGGCAAATAATGAGGAAGAAAAAAAAAAGGAGACATTCCACTAAGGAAGGGATGGTCTTACAGAGGAGTAAAGTCCACGCTGAAGAGCAATGTATTACAAAGCAATCTAATTACTACTTCATACATAATGCTGAGGTACCATCCAAAAAAGAACGTGATGAGGAAACGAAGTAAAGAATGGTTTAAGATGCTATTGTGTTGGTGGTTGCGGACCGCAAAGGGAATTCCGGATGTAGAGAGAGCGTGGTGCTGCGTTACTTCAGCCGGCAAGAGAATGCCCAAATAACTCACAGTGCAAGAGAACACTTCCTAATGCGTATGCTAATTCTTAAGCTTGATATATTGTTAACAAGATTCGCAACACTAAAAGTTTAGTGGTCGCGAAACAAATTTTTCCTAATGTCAATGTAAAACCTTACATATCTAGACGCGTTCACTAAAACCACTTTAGTCGAGACAGAATATTTCACGGAGTTCTTTGAGATATCCGTGCCTTCAGAAGAAATATGCACAGTAACCAGTAGACCTCGATTTTTCAGGAGCTAAATTCAGGCAAGCAACTCTATGTTGAAAACATCATAGTGATATGAGCTACGAATTTTAGATAAGTGAAATATATATATTCTTTATTTATTCCCAAACATTACAATCTTTGTCTTAAACATCGTTATCCGGTCGATTAGATTAGCAGTTTTCATTTTTCTACCACGACGAACGCTAATGTGAGTCAATGCATTGTTTCACTTAAACCCTTATAACTACATTCGGTGTGATGTGCGAGTTAAAAGACAGCACAATTCCCTAAACCCTGAACCAAGAGAATGAACCGTTTAAGATCAAAATATTTCGGGCCCGAGGAGAATGACCACTCAGCCATGAGAGCCGGACACTTCTAAGTGGTGAATAACAATGCATCGTAATTCTTAAAACATAAATCCTGTTAACGATTTGCACAATCAAACGCACAACATTCGGACTTAGTGACTCAGACGGTGGAAAACTGATCTTCCTAGCTCGAGCAGGCGGGTTCGATCCAGGTTCCGTCCGGTGATATTTGAAGGTGCTTGTAGAGGCCATTTTCGTGTCAGTAGATTTATAGGCACGTAAACAAACCCCAGCAAGTCAAAATTCCGGCACTACGCCGTCTCCAAAAACTGCAATAGTAGTTAATGGTATTATTGTTTAATATTACCATCAATACCTCTTGTCATTCATGTTATCTTCTAGAGGGGGCTCTTAAAAATAATAATAGTAATGATGATGATGGTGATGATCATGATGATGTTTGTTGTTTAAAGGGGCCTAACAGTTACGTCATCAGCCCCTAATGGTACGAGAGGGAACGAAAAGACAAGATAATTAAAGTTTTAAAATAATAATAACCCGAAGCACAAAAGCCTATCAGGACTGTGGCCTATCAAGACAACTTCAGCTCAGCAATATGACCTGCAGAACCTGGTATCACGTGGCCAACGTAACATCCTCAGCGGTATTGCTTGATTTTCTCGACTGAGTCCTCTGTCTCTCGCGTCATACAGTTCCTCAGTCGGTCTCATGCGGTCGAGTGATCCCCAGTCTACTGCAGCCCTCAGTCCAGACATAATCATCTCTGGCCTGGCTGGTAATCGAACTCTGGGCCTGTATGTAAAAGACATGGTCGGGTAGTTAAACGAATCGATTAAAAATAATGAGGTTTTATCATGAACTATCAAATATTTTATTACTTTATGTCGCAGCTGGGCCTAGTTGCAGAAAATTAATGGGCACCAATTCTAGGTTATGGACATTGTTGTTGTTGCCACTTTCTACATGGGAGGTAGCTAAGCGTGTTAGTGTCAGCGGAAGTAAGACATCTCGTCGTCATATCAGTTACCTAACTCGCTGTTATAATAATACTAATATGATGTACCTATTATGAAGAAGACTTAGAAAGCGTAAACCCTCCTCACCGCCTTGTTACGGGAGGACGCCAACAAACCCAGGTTTCACTTTTTATTGTGTCATTACGAAAAAGACTTCTTCTTCTTCTTCTTTTTAACACATATACAGTACTGTACACGAACACGCACGGACATACACTCATCTTAACAGTTAGAGTTGCGTCAACTAGGTCATCGTAAACAAGCAAGGCCACAACACAGATCCCTGAGGTACTCCATGAACACATACAAGATAAACGTACGAATGAACTGAATGAAGCTGTACATAAGCGTCAATTAAGAAGACATGTATTTTATGAAAATAATTCTCGGGATTTCTAAAGCGTTAAGTCTTAATCCCATTTAGCTGAAAAAATTAGGAGCTTGAAAACATTTGTAGTCAGTATGATATGAAAATTAACATTTCCAAGACTATAATATCAGCAGGGAAGACTAAGAATTAAAATGCGTGACGGGAACATAAAACCCAAGACGGGTAGATCATTTGAAGAATTTAGGATGTGTTTTCTCCCACGGTGCTAGTATAGCAAGTGAAGTTGAATTAAGGTGCAGCAAAGCTAATGCGGTGAGTAGTTGCGACCAACGGTATTCTCAAACAAAGAAGGCAGTTCCCGGACAAAACTATATTTACACCGGTTTGTTTTCAGACAGACTTTGCTGTACGGGAATGAAAGCTGGGTGAACTTAGGATATGTCATTCGTAAGTTAGAAGTAGCAGATATGAGAGTAGCGAGAATGACTGCTAGTAGAAACAGGTGGGAAAAATGGCAGAAGGGTACTCGGAACGAGGAGACAGAGGCGAAATTAGGAATGAACTCGATGGCTGAAGTTGTATGCAGAAATCAGTTTCGGTGCTAGTGGAGTAATGTGAGGTGAATGGAGGAAAATAGGTTATCAAAGAGAATAATCGGCTCGTCTAAGGACGGTAAGAGAAATAGAGGGATAAGAATACAAGAATGGTTACACTCAGTTGTTAATGATTTTATGATAAGACGTATGGAACTAAAGGAAGCCTCAGGGCTAATTACAAATAAAGGACTGCGAGAGGCGTTGACTTAATTCGCAGACACTTGCAGACTGAACGCTGAAAGGCGTAACAGTTTTATAATGAAGATTAATGTATGAAGAATATGGTATAGGTGAACGATACAAGTTTTTTTAAACTGTGCATTGTTTACTAAATTCTAACGAACATATACATACACATTTTTAAAAGTAGAGTGTTCATTGTTTGTGAGCCCGAAAAAGCATTAAGTTTACTAAATTTAACGTAGCGAAATGTCTCTCTGCCTTCTTGAACTTATACTGGACTGTTGCCCGGGCAATGTTATTTGAGAAATCTGTCAAAAGAGATTAATATCCAATTTATATGATAAGGCAGTGAAAATATACAAAGTCATCGTCCACGCAGTCCTCTGTATCAAGCCCTGGCAAAATGCCCGGAGAATACAGGACTGTCACGTGATCAGCGGATATTAGGGAAGAACTAAGAAACCATTAGACGGGCTGAGTGGCTCAGGCGGTTGAGGCGCTCGCCTTCTGACTCCTCCTTGGCCGGTTCGACCCTGGCTCAGTCCGATGGTATTTCAAGGTGCTCAAATACGCCAGCCTTGCGTTGGTATATTTACTGGCATGTAAAAGAAATCCTGCGAGACAAAATTCCGGCACTTCGGCGTCTTCGAAAACCGTAAAAGTAGTTAGTGGGGCGTGAAAACAATAGCATTATTATTAAGAAACGATTGCACCAATGATAGAATTTACGGAGGATTTTGAACAGCTAGTAACTTAATGTTCCTCCTGGATTTTCCGCCAATTTATTACTTTCGGCATTTGGCCACAGTTTTTCGGCCGGATGCCCTTCCTGACGCTGACCCTACGTTAGGGGTGTATTCATTATTTCGTGTTACTATGGTGATTAACAGTGTGCTATGTTATATATAGATGATGAAAAGCGTCTTCAGACAAACGGAAACACCCAGTCCCCAAGTCAGAAGAATTAACCACTGACAGTTAAAATCCTCGAACCGGCCGGAATTCGAACCCACAGACCTCTGAACTGAAACTCAGGACGCTGACCATTCAGCCAAGAATATGGACAGCTATAACTTAATCTAAGGAGAGCAAATAATAAAGTGGTGCCAAAGTTGAAATATATCATGTAGAATAATAGTGCGGGAAAGAAAAATGCCGTCCGTAATACTGTAGTTGTATATAATGTGGCGGTATTTAAAGGTGACAGAGGCTGGTGGTGTGATAAATGATACGTTCATCAAATTAATTACCTATTCATGAAGCAAACGAGGCTTGCGTGACAAAGCAACACATACATACACACACAATGCTATAGATCGCAGAACGGCCTAGTTCAAAGTGGACGACATATGTAGGCCAATTAGCTAAGTGGAGAGATTTTAACGCCCATTGATATCTTCAGGTTCCTTGTATTATGTGCATTTAAACTAACAGATCATCTGCGTGCGTTTTAATCACAGGGGGCCAAACATGAGCCCAGTAACTTATTTATTTACTCGAATAAGAAGCAATACAAATTTTGATTATTATTATTATTATTATTATTGTTTAAAAGTGCCTAACAGCTAAGTCATCGGCCCATAATGGTACGAGGCGTAACAAAACGACACGATAATTAAAGGTTCAAAATGTATCCACTGAGTAGTGTCTAAAATGATTATGAAAAAATTACTATGAATCCGGAACACCTCTTCTGAATGCTAGCTTACAGTTACACGACCCGTACCGTGTAATATATATTGCACTGTTGATCTCCCCCTGTGGGCGGGGGCGGTAGCATAACACCCACGGTATTCGCTGCCTGTCGTAAGAGGCGACTAGGCCGGGATGAGTGGCTGGCGCTGGCCTTCTGACCCCAAAATGGTAGGTTCGATCCTGGTTCATTCCGGTGGTATTTGGAGGCACTCATATACGTCAACCTCGTGTCGGTAGATTTACTGGCACGTGAAGGAACTCCTACGGGACAAAATTCCGGCACCTCCGGTTTTACTAAAACTGTAAAAGTAGTTAGGACGTAAAAATATTATTATTATTATTATTATTATTTCGGCTATCTATGGTCCACATTTGACAATATTTGCGGTACTTTTAGCCTTTTCTATCTTCACTCTCAGCCAGTATAATTTCATTCTCTCTTACTTCGTCCTTTTGTATATGACCTCCGTTTTCTCACTAGTGTTTCCCGAGTCTCCTGGAAACCAGGGATCTTCTTCACAAGGTGGCTAAATCGATTTCTGTCCATAATGCAATCTTCCGTAAGTACAAACTCTCATCCCGAAACCATTTCAGCTATGTCTTTCTCTTCCTGAAGACTTCAAAGATTCTCTTCGTCAGTCTATTATTGCCCATCCTCAACAAGTGTCCATAGAACTGTATCCTCCTTTTCCTCATAAATTCAATTACTTCTTCTGTTCTCTGATACATTTTTTTTTTGTTAGACTTGAGTCTCCTTATTCCATTTTTCCCCATTTGTAATTATAATTTGGATAAGTGGTAGAGTGACTGCTTCAGGATCCCAAATTCCCAGCTTCGAACCCTCTACAGCAGAGATGCACAGCTGGGCGCCCGTTGAGGCTAGCCCAGTGCGGCCGGGCTGGCGTCACGTAATTGCAGGCAGCTTACGTAGCCAGCATACGTCACAGTGGAGCGAGAGAGCGAGCACACTTTGCTGGGAAGGGAAGGAGCACTGACGTTCACTTGTGATTACGACCTCTCCTCCGCTACTCAGTGAAATGCTGATTGGGGTGCTGTATTTAAAACAAAGCGCTATAATCGCGAAAAGAAAACCGACCGTTTCAAGATACTCCGGATTGACTTACACGGAACTCGAAATAAACAGTCAGTTTTATTTTCTTATATTTATTCATTCAAAGAAAACTGACACGTTATAAAAAATGTGTTACAATCTACAAACGTACAGGGTTTAAACATACAAGCTACGATTTACAATTCCTTGGACGGACATGACAGCATTTCCATTTAAAGAAAAGTAAAATTCATGTTATTCATTAAGCAAAAAGTAATATAATTACATAATTCAACACGTTTAGTGCTTGATTTTGCATAGTGCTGTGTGACTTTCTCTGCTCATTGAATTTCTGAAAATTTGTATTTAAAATTTAACAGGCGTCCAATGATAATAGCTAGCCTCTAATGGCGAGAGGAGTTTCATCGCGTGTGAGGACATAGATATTTACAATCCAAGATTAAAGTACAACAACAATGCAAATATAACTACTTGACAGATATACAGTATGCCTTCACATAACCAACCCAACTGATGTTATTCGCGGTAAATATTATTCGACTGTTGGTAAGTTAATCAGATAATTTAAACACAAACAACCATAAACCGCAGATTATCCACCTTAACTCCGTATTATATTAGAAAAGTTTCTAAAGCACCTATTAAAATTTAATAGTGAACATTATAAAAATATTGTGTTGGATTAATAGTGAAAATTATAGAACTATTATTATGGATCTGCGGGTATGGGCTAGATCAAATTTGTTACTATCATTGGCCTGTCTCAGTCTCATCCTTGTATTTTACCATATTAAAGTGTCTGAAGTTGGCCTCCGTGGCTCAGACGGCCTCCCACCGCTGGACACCGTGTTTTAAATCCGGTCACTTCACGTGAGATTTGTGCTGGACAAGGCGGAGGCGGGACAGGTTTTTCTCCGGGAATTCCGGTTTCCCCTATCATCTTTCATTCCAGCAACACTCTCCATTATCATTTCATAGCATCTATCAGTCCTTAATAAATCACGTTGAGAGTGGCTACACCAATGTACTAATAGCTTATATATAGGCCTATGATTCATTCATTACATCTTTGACCCGGTCAAACATTGGAAAACAGGTTGTAGGTTTTCAAAGTGTCTGAAGTATGAGCGGTATTAGTACATTATAAAAATATTCGAGGTTGTAGTCCTAACTCTCCATTGTATGCGGTCAAAATATACAAACTGTAATGAACGTAAATAACTTATTTCTTACAACGTAAATTGAAAATGACGTACAATTCTGTCCTCTTTCTTTCATTATTTTCTGTCTCCATTTCAAACTCGGGTATCGCCGCGGTGATCGGGAGTGACTGGGAGAACTTCGCCCAACCTTCACGGCCTGTGACGTAGCTGCCACAACGTCACTGTGGTTGAATAGCATACGCTGCGCTCATCGCCTGCCAGTCCGCCCACTTACAGTGTTGGGCGCCCGCGGGACGGAATGCCCAACGTGACCACCTCTGCCCTAGAGGTACAGCTGTCGAATTTTTGAAGGGCAGAAAAGAAAGCCCATTCGGCACTCAACGTTGTGCGATGTTGACACATAATAATGTCGTCCCACTAACTATTTCTACGGTTTTCGGAGACTTCGAGATGCCGGAATTTTGCCACGCAGGAGTAGTTTTTCGTGCCGGTAAAATCTATACCGACACGGGGATGACGTATTTGAGCACCTTCAAATACCACCGGACTAAGCCAGGGTCGAACCTGCCAACTTGGAGTCAGAAAGCCAGCGCCTTAACCGTCTGAGCCACTCAGCCCGGCCATTCCAATTGTTGCCATGGTTAAGAGAAAAAAGTGTTGACAAGTCTAAGTAAGCTATAAATAACGACATAAATCTCAAGGAATACTGAATATTCACGACCGCTTTGTTTTCGAAATAAAAATAAAATAAACGTGCCTACTCTGGTAGCTGGACAGATTTCTTGATTCCATCAGAGGCAATATTCGAGTGGATGGAAGGATCGGATATTTTTATTTGAAATTATCCTTTCTTGTTATTGTAACATTAATATATATGTTCCATATGATAAATAAATAAATAAATAAATAAATAAATAATTATGTACCGCAGAGGTGTTAGGTACAGAATTAAAACGACCAACCGGATACTAGTGGGATCCAAACCCACAACTCTACAGTATGTATGTATGTATGTATGTATGTATGTATGTATGTATGTATGTATGAGTATATATATATATTCATTCTGTTTAACTTCCTGTGTTGGTTTTTCCCTCGGACTCATCGAGGGATCCCACCTCTACCGCCTCAAGAGCAGTGATGTGGAGTGTCGAGACATTTGGTCGGGGATACAACTGCGGAGGAAGACTAGTACCTCTCCCAGAATGCCTCACCTGCTATGGTTAACAGGGGCTTGTGGGGGACGGGAAGATTGGAAGGATAGGGCAAGGAAGAGGGAAGGAAGCGGCCGTGGCCTTAAGTTAGGTACCATCCTGGCGTTTGCCTGGAGGAGAAGTGGGAAACCACGAAAAACCACTTCGAGGATGGCTGAGGTGGGAATCCCCCCCCCTTGTACTCAGTTGACCTCCAGACGCTGTATGGACCCCGTTCCAGTTTTCCTACCACTCTTCAAATTTCGTGACAGAGCCGGGAATCGAACCCGGACCTCCTGGGGTGGTAGCTAATCAGACTAACCACTACACCACAGAGGCGGACTAGATCCTTTCTAACAGAAAAAATATGACCAAGACCGCCATAGATCAAATGGAAAGAGGATCCAACGCGAAATCGGAGGGTGGCTGCACCGAAAATGACCGAACACGCTGAAAATTTATTATTTTCAAAACATAAATATACACGCTAACCGTAACACCGTAGGGTTAGAAAATACTAAGTGATTAAATAAATAAATAAATAAATAAATAAATAAATAAATAAATAAATAAATAAATAAATAAATAAATAAATAAATAAATAAATAAATAAATAAATACAGAGGCTCACCTCCAGAATCTTCCACACCATCTCTAAAGGGAAAGCGACTAATGCCAAGTGGGCAAGACTCGTCAGAAAAGACCTTCAAGAATTGGACATTGCTCCCAGTGAAATTTATGACAGGAATAGGTACAGAACGTTGATCAGAACATCAAACTCTCTCCAGTCCCTAACAGAAAAAACAGTACGTCCGGGAGGAGGTGTGAAATGGACTCAGGAGCGAAAAGACATTCACAGTGCAAGAATGAAGGAGTACTGGTCAAAGAAGAAAGCTGCTAGAGATAAGAACCACGTGGTCCATAGCAGGCCCAAACGGAACTTAAAAAAATAAATAAATAAATAAATAAATAAATAAATAAATAAATAACGTAGTGAAAATAGAGTCTTGAGCTACCATAGACTCCGCAAAAAACACAGATTCACAATGTCAACACAAAGAACACACGGTATCGGCGAATGTGGAGCACATTGTTCAAATCACCCCCGAGTTCCCTTACCTTTCCAGATCATCATATCTTGGCCGAGGTGATGCACTTTGAGACATGGACGCCTTAGTTCACACCGGACACAGCGAGGTTTCCTGATAGACTGACTGACTTAGTTACTCACACACTCACTCACTCGTTGGTAGCAACAATGCTCATCAGAGCTAAGAAGAGCACTACTTTCTCCAGGCATACACATAGTGAGCAAGCGTGCTTAATTCCGTACAGGCCACGCAAAATCAGAGAGGGTGACCGCCATATAGCACCTCGTCTTATGTAATTCGCGCTTCCTTTAGTAAAGGGGGCAGATGGAATCTTCTTAATCCATTTCGACGCACTGCTCCTTTAATGGAAATTTGGATTATATTTTTCGACCCAACATTTTTCAACTAAATGAAGCTTGCGGCTGTTGGCATCTAGATCATTAGATACCGGAGTTTTGAGCAGTACTAGGTTACAATACAAACTAATTTGTTTCTTAGTAAGTATCGTCTGGTCTGCTCTTCCGTAATGTAGCGGGAGTAACATACATTCTACGGGCTCTGGCTGGCCGCACCCCTACTGTTTATGCAAACCAAATAGCATAACCGCTGTGCAGCATGGAGTGTAAAGGGTGAAGCCGAACTTCTAGGGGCTCTGACTGGCCGCACCCTTAATGTTTATGCAGACCAAATAACCACTGTGCAGCCTAGAGTATAGAGGGTGAAGCCGAACTTCTAGGGGCTCTGGCTGGCCGCACCCCTACTGTTTATGCAAACCAAATAGCATAACCGCTGTGCAGCGTGAAGTGTAAAGGGTGAAGCCGAACTTCTAGGGGCTCTGACTGGCCGCACCCCTAATGTTTATGCAGACCAAATAACCACTGTGCAGCCTAGAGTATAGAGGGTGAAGCCGAACTTCACCGAAAAACTTTCGGAGGTTGTTCAAGGATACCTTCTGAATATACTGGTATAAGTATCCCGCGGTCTCCGGTGGCTCGTTACATCGTAATTGCATTTCGTTTGCTTTGTCGCTCCAGTTACTTTTGTACCCGTATTGCACCGAAAATAATAAATGCTAGTTCTTGACGAACGCTGGGGTGTCGGAATTTTTCCCCGCATGAGTTCTTTAATGTGCCGGAAGCCAACGATGCCGTGGTCATGGCTGGTAGTCGATATTTTGAACAACACCTGTAAGGAAACAGTATTGCATTTGTTACATGCTGCACTGTACAGCACACCAACAGAACAGATTGAACACACTGAGACAAAAGTGTACGCGTTTTCGTGTAAGGGTTGTCGCATTACTCTTTGTTTTGTGCTGAACGTTTTGGTTATTGCTAGGGCCCGGAGGTTTATGACGTGTCATATTTTATTTCTTTATGTTATTTCAATGGTGCTACAAGAACTGAAAGTACAACCGATAACTGACTACATATACAGTTATCAGGAAAACTGGAAACGTTATATCTACCTGGTAGATTGCCAAAAGATATTCTTCGATACCAACCCAGAGGAAAAAGATCTGTAGGACGTCCGATGAAGAGATGGAGGGAAAATGCAAGACCGTAACGGGACGCATGGCCCAATACTTGAAAGGGAGATGATTTCCACGGAAAATACAAGTGAAGCATGATTTTATGCATGGGTCAAATACAGTCATATTTTGGCTCTTTCAACGTTTTTCGTCATTTTTCGGTAATTTTTCATATTATGATCATATTTACCTGCGAATGTTCGTGTTGTTATATTTTTATATTTTTAATCCATTTTCGCAAACCTGCTTGCAGTCGTCTCAAAGACGGTTTTTTTTTCACATTTCCTAATTGTCGCCAGTAATTTCTTACAATTATCTTTCTTAGAAACAATATATTTGTGTGAATTAGGAGAGTAAGCTGAATAGAAAAAAACAGATGCGTAGACAGCGACAGAAAGGTGAGCCTCAATTGTAATCATTTGACGTATATCAAATATGCCCCAGTAACATCCAACGATGTTGAGCGGTCCTATCCCCCGTTACAAGTCAAAGTGGCATGAAAATAGATGATCGTTCTTATTTGAAAAAACTTCAAAATGTATATAATTTGCTATTATAATTCATTCTGATCGCCCATCAAAATGTGACTTTCGTTTCATTCTGTGTAGAGTCGAGAGTTATCTCTGGACTGAGTAATTAAATAAATTCAAAATATAATAATAAAAAAATTAATATTATTAATTATTTATTATTATTGAATCTTATAGATTTTAAAAGTATATTTTCAATACTTAAACAGTGGCAAGATTTTGAAGATATCGAAAATGTGACCAGAATTCTTTCAAGTCATATTTCTTGTCATATTTTAATACATTTTTAGGTGAAACATCTGGGCCCTAGTTATTGCATATTGCGGGCTCTTTCACTGATATGAATGTGTTTTCACCGAAACAAACTTGATTGGGGTACCAAACCGAACTAGTCGTAATTATATATTACTCTCCATTGGAGACCACGGGTGTCTTATACCAATATGCTCAGAAGGTATCCCCGAATAACCTCCGAAAGTTTGTCGGTGGAGTTCAGCTTCTCCATGTATACTTCTTAATCGCTTTAGTAAGTCTTCATTCTAACCTATTTATTAATCCCTACAAATGAAGATTCAATTAATCATTCAAATAATGCACCATGGGCACACATCATAACGATATACTTGCCTGACACCTCGCATGGCTGTCGGTAATTTTAACCTTTCCACAGCATAACTCCAATTATCCAAACGCCAAATATCCGGATCGATTTTCAGGGCAGCGCAATGCACTTCTGCGCAGCTTCTGACACTCAAACACCTCTGAGGCCTGTCTGCACGCTATACTCAGGTCCGCGAGAGTTGGATTATGACCGGCGAGGAACAGTTGACTAACGCTGCTCGAAAATGTTCTGTTGCCATGGCAACGAAAACAGCGATGCCACGTTTAAGGAAGCTATCGCCAAGTGGGTTGACCTGCTCTCAGTCGCTTTTGTGATATTATTCGCAGTGGTACAGTGTTAGCTATTAATGCTTTATGTATTTACGTGTTTGTTTTCTGAATATTAGTTTTAACGGGCGAGTTGGCCGTGCGCGTAGAGGCGCGCGGCTGTGAGCTTGCATCCGGGAGATAGGGGGGTTCGAATTCCACTGTCGGCAGCCGTGAAGATGGTTTTCCGTGGTTTCCCATTTTCACACCAGGCAAATGCTGGGGCTGTACCTTAATTAAGGCCACGGCCGCTTCCTTCCAACTCCTAGGCCATTCCTATCCCATCGTCGCCATAAGACCTATCTGTGTCGGTGCGACGTAAAGCCTCTAGCAAAAAACAAATATTAGTTTTCTTTGTAAGTTACTCAGTGGCTAGTTGTACAGTTGTATTCTCTATTTAGCACGTGCATTTGCGGAGGTTTTTATCAGAAACTGACGATTTTGTTAGTGATTACGAAATCTCATATTTATCGGCAATAACGTGTACTGTCTTAAGTGCTGGAATTATTAGCACGATCTGAGGAACGAGTCAAAGTTTACTGAATTGCATTAAGTATACATGTTTTATTAAACACTCTGCCTGTATGAAAGGGTGATGCAGGTAACTATGACAACGCAGTGTACTTTGTAGTTACTGCTTTCGCCGTTCATACGTCAGGCTCCAACTCTCGTGGGCCCAACAATAGAGAGTATCAGTCTCAAAGCAACTCACTTTGTTGGATATATTTAAATAAATAAATAAATAATTGTTTTGTAACCTATTCAATGAAAAATACGTTTTAGCAGGGAAATATACCGTTTTGTTTGTCACAATAAAACAGTTACGTCCTGTCAATTGTGCGCTGTGTAATATTAAACTGACATTTAGGCCAGAGAAGTTACAAAAATGCTTCAATGCACTAATCTGAAAAAACTGTACCCAGATGTGATGAAATGAAAGTGATAGAGCGAAAATGACAAAATATAGGCGACAAGCAGCTGTGATTGGTTGGAATGTCCGATAGTCTTACAGTGGATTGGTCACCGATTCATAAACTAAGTAGTCACCTCTATTTTAAGACCTGTGATGGAAAAAATATTAACTTTTTCTGTAAGTGAATAGCCACTATTCTGCGCTTAGCTGTACATCTCCTCTCGATGAATGAATGAGTGTATGTATGTGTGCGCGCGCGGTGTGGGTGGAAGGAGGAACATTCCTGTGGACCTGACAAGCTCCTCTCATACACTATAAATAGAGAACATTCCCCCCTCCTCCCTGCTGCTGGTCCTAACTGCAGCCTAGCGACAACCATTAGCCATCTCTCATATGTCATTTTATAGCATCTTCAGCTAAAAGAAAAAAAAATCCCTATATTTTTCCACCAGCAAGTAGCTGCAATTCAGATAGGATGGAATTTAAGGTATGAGGCATATCTGAGGTCTGTAATTGAAACTAAGGCTCTGTTGGGCCACATTAACGCTGCATTCCGAGGTCAAATTTCAGTCCTATGTCTGCCTATCAACTATGGAGATAATTTAATTAACTTGGTATGTAAGTTTGCTTTTTTTTAAGATAATAATAGTACCCGTTACGACTCGAACAAACCATCCCTGCTATGCCCAAGTAAACATAAACGAATATTGAAGGCATATGTTTGGTGTGTTGTGAAGTATACTGCGCAAACTGGACGCTCAAAAAGAAAGACATCAAATGGATGGAAGCTTTCGAGGTCTACGTCTGGCGTCGAATGCAGAAAAAAGTAACTTGGACGAGGATGACCAATGGTGTTGAAGACATTTTACAAGACTGGAAACAGCTACTGAATCACATAGGAAGCAAACGCTCGCGTGAGTCTTCGGCATGGCGGTCTGATGACTGAAGTAGTTGAGGGTAAAATACCAGGCAAGCAGCCCCAAGTAACACCAAACTTAGTGAAGACATTTCCTGACAACGCCTGAGTGCCTAGCAATGAAGAGGCGAAATGTGCTGCTCAATACGGAGACAAACGGAGACGACTTATCATAGGGGTAAACAAGTCGTAATTTCCGTAGTTTCCCATTTTCACACCAGGCAAATGCTGGGGCTGTACCTTAATTAAGGCCACGGCCGCTTCCTTCCAACTCCTAGGCCTTTCCTATCCCATCGTCGCCATAAGACCTATCTGTGTCGGTGCGACGTAGAGCCAATAGCAAAAAAAAAAAAAAAGTCGTAAGACTTATGTTTTCATAAAATCAAAAATTTATGGCAACACATAGTGGTCGAATAGAGAAAGTAAAGAAATTAAAGTACCTGAGGCAAATAACTCAAGAAAATGGTTTAGAAAAATCTGTTGTGGAAGAAAGGTTACACAAGATGGAAAGAGGGTACGGCATCACTACCAATTTGTACACCAAGAAATGATTATCTAAAGTATCTTATAAGTAAAGAAGAATCCTGAGAAAAATCTTAGGACCAATGAGAACAACAGAACAGTGAAAAATAGGAAGTAATAAGAAAATATACCGAACATAGAAAATATAACAGAAAGAATAACGAAAAAAATTGCTATTTTTGGACATATCTACGGAATGGATGATAACAGATTCACAAAACAGATATTCAAGTACCTCTAGGAGAAAAAGGCAACAGGAAGCTGGATACAAGAGATCAAAAAAGATTTTTTTCCTTTGCTATGGGCTTTACGTCGCACCGACACAGATAGGTGTTATGTCGACGATCGGATAGGAAAGGCCTAGGAGTTGGAAGGAAGCGGCCATGGCCTTAATTAAGGTACAGCCCCAGCATTTGCCTGGTGTGAAAATGGGAAACCACGGAAAACCATTTTCAGGGCTGCCGATGGTGGGATTCGAACCTACTATCTTCCGGATGCAAGCTCACAGCCGCGCGCCTCTACGCGCACGGCCAACTCGCCCGGTCAAGAAAGATTTAGAAATCAATAAAATAAGAGAAGAGGAAACTCTAGAAAGAGAGATTTAAAAAAAGAACGTCGTATGAATGGAAGGATTCCAAGAAGAATGGAAAGCAAACGCTGTCCGAAGTGGTCTGAGGAGAGAGGAATAAAGCACAGTGCAATGACAGAACGGAAGAGGAGACAAGGAAGAATGAACTGAAACTGAAACGTGGTCCCTAACACGCCTCGCCGTAAAGAAGAAGAGGTGATTAACTCGTGACGACTGAGAATTCTCTCTGCCTCAGAACTGAAAACCCCCACACTATATTCCAGGTTACCAAATCATTCTGATCCTGGTCTGAGATTTGAAACGAGTTTCACCGACTTTCGTGAGGTAATATAATCGCGCCGGTATCCAGATTATGTTACTGGTTCCAATAACAAGGTTAAGACCTCGTAATCTGCAGGTCTTCGGGCTGAGCAGCGGTCGCTTGGTAGGCCAAGGCCCTTTAAGGACTGTAGTGCCATGGGGTTTGAATAAGGATGTAAGGGAGAGGGCATGTAAGTCTTTGGTAAGACCCCAACTCGAGTATGGTTCCAGTGTAACGGACCCTCACCAGGATTACTTCATTCTAGAACTGGAAAAAAATCCAAAGAAAAGCAGCTCGATACGCTCTGGGTGATTTCCAAATAATAATAATAATAATAATAATAATAATAATAATAATAATAATAATAATAATAATAATAATAATTAGCGTTACAAAAATGCTGCAAAGTTTGGGCTGGGAAGACTTGGGAGGCAGGAGACGAGTTGCTCGACTACATGGTATGTTCCCAGACATCAGTGGAGAGATGATGTAGACGAATGAGGTTGAGTGATGGTAGGCCAAGGCCCTTCAAGGGCTGTAGTGCCATGGGGTTTGAATAAGGATGTAAGGGAGAGGGCATGTAGGTGTCTGGTAAGACCCCAACTCGAGTATGGTTCCAGTGTAACGGACCCTCACCAGGATTACTTGATTCTTGATTACGATTTTCGGAGTACAAACATTATAGAGTTCTTTATAAAATCTACCGTCGTAAGGCTGGCGTATGTGAGCATCTTAACATACCACAAAAAATAACTGGAATCGAACCCACTCCCTTGGACTCAAAAGGCTAGTAATTCTATCGTCTGAGCTATTCCATCAAATGTGTGACACAAAAAGTTTTTCGCCACTCTGTGCGTTGCTGCATATTGCTTAATGATGTCCATTACTAAGACAGTGCCGGAGCTTGAACATGACGCAAGATATAACCACAATGAGCTGTTATCTGTCACTGTTTGTGTTACGGGCCGCTCCGCTTGTAACCGCCCAGGCTTTTCGGGGAAACACACCACAAGAGACGACAGCCCAGTCTTACCAACCCTAACAAAGACGAGGAGCGTATCTTTGAAGACAGCGAAGTTTTGTCATGTGTCATGCTCAGTTTTAATTACTGCGTTGATGGACTGAAAGTTCCTTACGGGAATTATTGTAAGTGCCTAGGTGTTAATATAAGGAAGATCTTCATTGGGGTAATCACATAAATGGGATTGTAAATAAAGGGTACAGATCTCTGCACATGGTTATGAGGGTATTTAGGGGTTGTAATAAGGATGTAATGGAGAGGGCATATAAGTCTCTGGTACGACCCCAACTCGAGTATGGTTCCATTATAACGGATCCTCACCAGGATTGCTTGATTCTAGAACTGAAGAAAAAATCCAAAGAAAAGCAGCTCGATTCGCTCTGGGTGATTTCCAAAAGGAAAAAAAGATTAGCCTTACAGAAATGTTGCAAAGTTTGGGCTGGGAAGACTTGGGAGGAAGGAGACGAGTTGCTCGACCACAGTATGTTCCCAGATGTCAGTGGAGAGATGACGTAGACGAATGAGGTTGAGTAATGTTTTAAGAAGTAGAAAAGTTTGCAATATTAAAATAAATCGAAAATATTGGGGCAAATATTCGTTTATAGAGATTTTAATGTTTTACAAAGAGAAATGTTCGACAAATTCCAATTTCTTTGAAATTATTTCAGAAATGACAAGATAAAAAACTGATAGGGCGACTATCCTAAATGCAGATCAATATAAAGTTTTCATAAAAGCATTTTCCATGGCAAGTGTTTGACTAGAACAAATATTTTGTCCTCAACCCTACAGCAATATTATAGCTACCCAGTAGCTACTTCACCTACTTAGAAAGAGTTGCCGTCTTTATGATATATAGCTCTGCCTATTTAAAATTAAACATTCTGAAAGCAGTTGGAATACTGTCGATAGTGGGAGCCATGCAGGTTGGAATTCAATTTTCGGACCAATGGCCTCGCTTATGTATTGTAATGCATTCATGCCAACTGATTTATACCGGGCGATCATGCAACTGGCAATAGATATTTAGTATTTTAGAAAATAAAAATAAAGGAAGGCTGGAAGCAATAAATAACTACTGTATGCGAGTCAAAGGAATTATGTCTTAACTCTTGAGGACTGACGTTCGATTTCCGATATGGGCAAGGCTTTTTCCAGATACTGCCAGTTTCATTAGCCAACAGGCCAAACGAGGGATTACTGTTATGTTTGTATTTTTTCCAGGAGTGGAAGCTCAAGACGCACCACACTCTGTCCATCTCCTCTTCAATAGATCAAGTCATTTCTGACTGTTTCCTGTTAACGATAAACCGAACGGAGAATACCTTAATCCCAATTCACTGCAATACTTGTGTGTGGCTATCGCAGATCCACAGCTGGAAATGAACAAGATATTATATCAACTGCACAGTTCTTTTCCGGATGATCATTCATCATACAGTAAGAGATACCAGTGAGAATTTTAGGCCGTTAGAATGGAAGAAGTCCGCTTCTGTGGTGTAGCGGTTAGTGTGATTAGCTGCCACCCCCGGAGGCACGGGTTCGATTACCGGCTCTGCCACGAAATTTGAAAAGTGGTATGAGGTCTGGAACGTCGTACATTCAGCTTCGGGAGGTCAACTGAGTAGAGGGGGTTCGATTCCCACCTAAACCATCCTCGAAGTGGTTTTTCGTGGTTTCCCACTTCTCCTCCAGGCAAATGCCGGGATGGTACCTAACTTAAGGCCACGGCCGCTTCCTTCCCTCTTCCTTGCCTATCCCTTTCAATCTTCCCATCTCCAGAAGGCCCCTGTTCAGCATAGCAGGTGAGGCCGCCTGGTCCTCCTGCCCAGATGTATCCCCGCCCAAATGTCTCACGCTCCAGGACACTGCCCTTGACGCGATGGAGGTGGAATCCATCGCTGAGTCCGAGGGGAAAACCATATCTTGGCAATAAACAGACTAAGAAAGAAAGAAAGAAAGAAAGAAAGAAAGAAAGAAAGAAACTAGGAAACGAAACAGAATGGAATCAGACCATTCGCGAATAATAATAATAATAATAATAATAATGCAATGAGGAAGTCTACAGCAAAATAGAGAAAATTACCGTTACAATCTGAAAAAGGCGGGCACGATTTTACGGTCATCTGAAAAGAATGGACGGAAGAAAGTTAACTAAAGAGATCTTTCACTTTTTTGATCCAAACCCCAAAATCGTAATTCCCTGATTTAGAAATACCAAAGAAGACCTGCAAATGCGACATATCTCAGGTGAAGACGCCCTTAACAGAGATCGCTTCCGCAAGAAAAAATTGACGAACGGGCTAAACCGAGACGAGCAACCGAAGAGAAGACACGGTGCCCCTTGGACAGAGGAGCGTAAACAGGCCCACTCACAAAGAATGAGGGACCAAGTTCAGTGTCAAATGCAACAAGACTTAACGTGGTCCTTGATGGCCCCAGCGAATTATGTATTATAATTATAATAATAATAATAATAATAATAATAATAATAATAAATCAATCATAATTTTACGTCCAACTAACTACTTTTGACGGTTTTTGAGAGATGAGTTGCCGGAATTTTGTCCGCAGGAGTTCTTTAATGTGACAGTAAATCTACTGACACGCGGCTGACGTATATCAGCACCTTCAAATAGCACCGGACTGAGGCAAGATCGAACCGTTCACGTTGGAGTCAGAAGGCCAGCGCCTCAACCATTTGAGCCATTCAGGCCGGCACCACCACCACCACCACCACCACCACCAGTGGACTGTTGGTAGAGTCGACCTGACATCTGGCAGGTGGGCGATAACACTTTCTATCATTATCGAGAATCGAACCTCTTCCTTTCAAGTTTGAAAAAATACATTTAACTCCTTGACGACAGACAGACAGACAGTCGTATGAGAAACCACGGAAAACCATCTTCAGGGCTGCCGATAGTGGGATTCGAACCTACTATCTCCCGGATGCAAGCTCACAGCCGCGCGCCTCTGCACGCACGGACAACTCGCATGGTTCCAAACGAACAGTGTTCAAAGGTATATACATTCTCGTGTCAGACTATTCCACAAGTTAATTTTGTGCTAGTAAAAGTTACATAAGGTTAATTAATAAAACTAAAAATAACCTGTTCTTGTATCTTAATTTGTTTACGTAAAATATTACATCCTTAGAGGTATGAGACTAAAATTCTGTAGTTTCCATTGAAGTGGCATGCAAAAAGTGTTTTTAAAGGTGGCACAGAACAAGGCAGCCCTTCATTTCTGATTTCTATCTTAGTAGCCATTGGTGAACGTTAATATTATGCATACAGCAGCGCGGTCGAGATAGGGAACATGTACATTATACTATGCTAATAGCGTCCACTACATTACAGAACAAACACTGCGGCAGTGTCTCGCAATTTTAGTCAGCTGCTTCCAAAATGACTGAAGGGAATTTCTGCAACAAAAGGTCATTATAGAAGCTGCTAATGAAAGTGAGACGAATTTATTAACAGCATTCAATCAGTTTGTCCTCCCTGTAATAATATTCAGGCACATAGGCTACAGCTCAAAAACTCAAAGTAGCCCAAAGTGCAATAGGGAGGAGCATGTTAAGAACCATATCTCTCTCTCTCTCTCTCTCTCTCTCTCTCTCTCTCTCTCTCTCTCTCTCTCATTTTTGTAGCCACAGTGAGAGGACGTATTTGAGTACTTAGCCTGGCGCATTCGTATATTATTTGTAGAAGATAAAACACATGTATGACTCCGTTTTCAAGGAGTTTATTGTGAGATTGGATCATGGTAAATAATATGATGGTGCTGCTATCATGAAAATGGGAAATAAAGTTCAAGATGGAGGGAGAGTCCAGTAGTATTTAAAACAACTGTAATGAGTCAGCATCTTGTCTAGAATTATCGGCACGTGAAAGAAATCCTGCGGTACGTAAAACCAATTATATTATTTTGCGAGTAATAACTCCGAAACCTAGTTGCATACGAAGGTAGGTGAGATGTCTTAAAACAGAGCAATTGACTCTCGTCTAATAAAACGATCCGGATCCCAAACGAATAACACAGCAAGGGAGGGCTCATAATACGAATTTTCTTTAAAAAAATCGGCGATCTGATTGTCTAAATATCAGTTTCGACCCATAGTGTGGTATCATTAGAGAGCTCTCTCCAAGCCCAGGATGATACTACGTCGGTTGTCCTACGACTGTTAGGGAGAAAGTCACGTTGGGGTCGAATATTTGAGAATTTCTTAATTTGCTTAATGGTTCAATTGCGGTAGTCCTGGGGTAATTGAGGCATAAGTTCAATGGTGTTCGAAGTTTCAGAAGTGTTTTGAAACGTTAAGTATCTCTGGGAAGAAGAATTCGAACAGAATTGAACTGTACCGTCAGAACACTCTCTCTTATTTTCATGACAGGAGCACCATCATGATGTTCACCATCATCCAAACTCACTTCTTGAAAACGGAGTCAAACCTGTGTTTTATCTCCTACAAATAATGTAAAAGTATGCCGGTATAAATGGCTCAGAAAGTATAGCACAGGCTGTTATGACTAAACAAAGAATCTTGTACCCGACATTATGGTTCAACTGCGGTAGACCTAGGAGAATTACAGTATAAGTTCTATGGTGTACGGAATTTCGGAAGTGTTTTGAAACATTAGGAATGATTGAGAAGGAATAGAATTTAACTGTGCCGTCGTAACACTTAGAGGAGAATTCTACTTCACAAATTATAACCGTACGGAATCATACAACTTAACTACGTGGACTGGCACGGAATGATACGGAATGGTAAGTTTCGCGAATACTCGGGCTGTATAATTAGACGTCCGTGTCGCTAGGCAACCAGCCAGATAAGTCAGTCCAGCCACAGTAGACTTTCGTCGAACGACGTCACGAAAACCCAGAGGGACAGTCCCTTACCTGTCCACACCCGTATTTTTAATTTATTCTATGATGTGTTCCTTTCCTCGAACTCTAGGACTTGGAAATTTTCATCCGATCCATTTTTGTTAGTATGTGTAGTCTACGTAGTGAAAATGTGTATCAGAAACCAGGTTAAAGAAGAGAAAATTGCACTATACCTGTTCGGCATTTTTGACACCGATAAAATTTAAGGCTTGTGCCGAAGTCTATTAAGTGAACCTGGTTAGCACTTCTAGGTATCAAACTAGCTTCTTCTCTTCACTGTCGGAGTAGAACAGGGGTTACGCAAACTGAACAAGCAACCAACCTAGCAACACAATCTTCATTTCCAATCTGCATGCATAATCCAGGCTGCCCCAACAATTAAAGAGTCTTCGTTTTTCTTTCGTTATACGCTCGCGAGTCCCGAAAGCTTTATTTGCGAAAGTACTTTTATTTTATTCATCTCTTCTTTCATCAGAGCACGATTTTCATCATCACGTAGTAAGCCCCATATTACCCAAGAGAGGATTATAGGCTTGTTCCAAATAACTTCCCACAGACGAGCCTTGCATATTAAAGTTTAAACTCTGGACATCCTAGTTACAAGCGGACGTAATCCGGTTATTGAAAAAGAAAGGGAAGTAAAAAAAGAGAAAACTGGTTCTCGAACTTCATCGCAAATTACCCCATTCATGAACACTGAAGGAGGGCTTAAGTACTGGGGATATAACAATGTCATTAGTTTTATGTACCAGTAACTACTCTTACAGTTTTCAGGCACGCTGATGTGCCGAAATTTTGTCCTATTGGAGCTCTTTAACGTGTTCGTAAATCTAGCGACACATCTGAGTACTGAATGAGCCGCGATCGAACCCGCGAGTCTATGCCCTACTGTCTGAGCCACTTGGCCCGCATAGTCGTATATCATTTGTAGAAGATAAAACACATGTTTGACTCAGTATTCAAGGAGTTTATTGTGAGATATTATCATGCTAAATAATATGATGGTGCTACTATCATGGAAATGAGAAAGCCAGAAAAAAAGAAAGAATTAATTTTACCGTCTGAGAATGTCCAATCAACATACACGTAAACTATTCTTACTTCACAACCGTAAAATTATGTTTTCATCATCGAGATTTGAATTGTTCTTCCGAGCATTTATTGATCCATTATGTCCGAGGATCTTGCGCAGGTTGGTTCTCATAACCAGAAGATCTTGCGGTCTTATTCTGCCCTTTGTATCCACACAGGATTCAAATGATGTTTAAATAATCGTGATGAGAAAGGAATACAAGTCACTTATGAAGAAATTGCAACTATTGATTTTGTATTTTCGTCATATCTGGAATGTTTTCTTGAGAAATGACTGCTTCTAGCGAAAGCATTCCATCTCGCTCTGGTTCCTATGATATTGCTGTCTCATAAACGGCAGTTAATACTCCTGTAGACACCAGAAAAGAAAAAAAAGCTAGCAGCAACGGTTCGGTAGCTTACAGACATTTAAATACCTGCATGTAAGGTCACTCTTTGACATCTGCAAGGCCATACTGACGCCAATGAAGCCCATATCGAGAGGTAGGGGACCCACATGGGATCCTTAAACTGCCACAAAACTGACAGCAATATTTAATGACTTGGTGGGAAGCGAACTCTAATGGCATTCCTAATTCAACTCAACTTTGAAAAGAAACAGTAACGTACCTTAGATGTAAATTAAGAACAGAAAGCAGATTTTGTTAAGCAGTCCAGCCCAGTCCTGATGTCAACTGTACTAGATGACAACGAATTAGGAACTGTTAGACTTTTACATTAAAGACTTACAAGGCTATTTTACATCTAACAAACAAGAAAACTGTGAATTCGACATTCTTTTATAGCAACTAAGATTTATCTGGAATTTTTTGTATCTACCTCTATTACACCTCGAGTGATACGAGGGCGAATCAAAAAGTAAGCTCCACTTCCAAGTTATTGCCATTTATGGAACTACCTACACATAGGCAACACGGCTATGCCAATTATACAATGCGAGTTCACTTGTCCACATAGTCCCCAAGAGACAGTAAACATTTCTCGGAACGGTCAACCAAATTTTCTATTCTAGATGCGTAGAACTCACCTCCAGCGCTATGTAACCACCTGGAGAAAGCTGCGTTCACCTCCTCATTGTTTCGGTATCGTCGTCCACAGAGATTCGTTTTCAGCTTACCGAACACATAATAATCGCATGGTGCTATGTCTGGACTGTATGGAGGATGTTACCTTACCTCCCACTCGAATCGCTGTAGCAGTTCGGACGTTTGGCGGGCCGTGTGAGGGGTTGCGTTATCGCGCAACGAAATCACACAGGCGCTCAATTTTCCCCGCCGCTTTTCTTTAATTCCGAAGCGATGAGGAGATGAAAGCAGCTATCTCCATATGGTTACATAGTACGCATGCGGAATCGAAATGTTGGTTGACCGTTCCGGGAAATGTTTACACACTCTTGGGGAGCATGTGGAAAAGTAAACGTACATTGTATGTTGTCATAGCCCAGTTGCCTATGTGTAGAGGATTTCATAAATGGGCATAACTTCGAAGTGTGACTTACTTTTTGATTCGCCCTCGTAGACAGCTTCGCTAATATATTATGCGCTTCACAATTTCCATACATCATCGTCGCACCTCCGAAAACCTCTATGCGAAATATTGTGCGAAATGTATCAAACAATTCTCGTTCTTAATGATGTATGTGCTGCGGGTCAGTATTCCTCAGATAACATCTGTCACACAGTCGTTTTCGCAGGCGCAACGAAGGTATCCCTTTGTTGTTGTTGTTTTTGTTGATTTTTGCTAAGGTCTGTACGGTATATAAACCAACAGACCTTCTGCAGCATGACTCGAAGCAAAAAACCCTCAATGAAGGCCTAGTTTCATTCATAGTGTTTTGGAGAATAAGTGGGTTTCTCTTCCTCTTCGTTAGTTCTGTCTGTTACTACTGCACTCAGCACAGTCCCTTTTAATCTCATGAATGTACAGCTAGAAGAAGTATGGCTTTCCATTCAGTAGCTACTCTTCTTTACAGGAAAATTCTACTCCAAAGACGATGAAAGCATACTTTATAGAGGTGACACTGCCCGAGGGTTGCTAAAAGTTTAAGTGGACGCTTTAGTTATAAAAAGCATACAAGTACAACAGGAGATTGTAACGCCAGAACACATCTAACGAGTCCAAAGGGTTAAACTTCTGGGTGGGTCAGTAATCGAATCCAGTGCCTTTGAGAAAGAGGCAAATAACACAACCCTATACTGTCGAGCTGGCAAAATTGGTACAAGAAGAGCAAGATAGTAAATTAATAAAATCAACGTTTCACGAAGTGTACTTACCGTCGTGCAGGTAGGGCGTCGCGGTGCCGGTAGGGGTGGGGGTTGGGGTGGCAGGTGGAGGTTGCGGCTTGTGGTCCGGTCCTAGTCCTTGGTAACCACCCAGGAACTCGCTCAGGTCTGGTACACACACAGATTCGTACAGGTTGGGTGGGACGTTCTCCAGCGTCGACCGCTCTTTCTCCACCTCTGCAAGGTAAGCACAAGGGACATCAAGGAAAGGATCAAAATCACTATTGGATAAGTGGTAATTTATTTCAACTCATCAAAGCCCTACGTCCTATTTTGAAAATAGCATCTAAGCCCCATTAAAAACTAAATATCACCGAGCGAGTTGGCTGCACGGTACGTATCGCGTACCTGTGAGCCAGCATCCGGGAGATACTAGATCTGATCTTAATTACGGTCAATTCCCAATCCTAGCCCTTTCTCATCTTTGCATTGCCGAAAATCTATGTACCAGCGTGACGTTATAGCACTAAAATAACCTCGGTCTCAACTATTTCGCTATTTGCTTTACATCGCACCGATACAGGCAGGTCTTATTGCGACGACTGGATACAACAAGGTTAGGACTGCGAAGGAAGCAACCATGGATTTAGTTAAGGTACATTTGGTTCATAATAAAATGGGAAACCACGGGAAAATTTCAGGCAATACCGGAGACCTCCCAAATCAGAACTCTTCTCTCTGATCATGACAGGAAAAGGAGGGTAGCTTTCTATAGTGATGTGGCAAGATTTTCTGCCAAGAGACCGACCAACCGCATGTTCATATTCTGCCGAAACGAATTCCGCACGACGTGGCCGACAGAGACTACTAAGGACATGAAAGAACTAGGGTTAACAGACTTTCAAAAACAGACAGGCATTGAGGAACATGTTGAAGAAGACCGTGGTGGTTTGATAAAAGAAACGAAAAGAAAGAAAGAAAGAAAGAAAGAAAGAAAGAAAGAAAGAAAGAAAGAAAGAAAGAAAGAAAGAAAGAAAGAAAGAAAACCTCTGAAGAAGAAGAAGAAGAAGGAGAAGAAGAAGAAGAAGAAGAAGAAGAAGAAGAAGAAGAAGAAGAAGAAGAAGAAGAAGAAGAAGAAGAAAGGAATCCGGTGGTTAAGGAAAGGAAGGTGCTACACCAGGAGAAGGCGCAACAATACTGGGCAAAGATCAAAGAAGGACGGTTGATCAACCGTGGTCCCAAGTAGGCCCATTAGAAAGAAGAAATAACCGACAGTGGAAATATAAATCAAATGTATAAGCGAAATAACCATTAAGAAAAGAAATTTATTCTGACAGATTATCTCAGATTTTCTAAATTACCGCATATTGTCATGTCAGAAGAAAATCATCTAACTATTCAATATTACATGTAGTAAATATCATTTTTGGTCCGTATTGTTGATATTTGATTGCAATAATAACAGGAAGTTATTTGTTAAATAGACCACCTAATTAATACAAATGACTTTGTAATGAATAGGTGGTCTATTTAACAAATAACTTACTGTTATTATTCCAATCAACTATTCAATAGTCAAATCCATACGCAGTTACAGGAAATTAACGTGCATATTTGATAAAATTGCAGGAGGTGATCGCTAGACTTGTTAAACATTGGGGTTGACTTTCATCAGTGGCAATAAAGGTAAGGTAAGGGTTATTCTGCCCGAAGGCAGGTCCGAACCTCCGCAGAGGTGTTCCTGAGCCGGAGTTTACGTGCGGTAGAGTGGCCAGCTCCTTTCCGCTCCTCCATTCCCTTACTCCCCACCAACAGCGCGTGGCAACCCATCCAACTCCTGACCACGCCCAATGTTGCTTAACTTCGGAGATCTCACGGGATCCGGTGTTTCAACACGGCTACGGCCGTAGTGGCAATATGTTAAAACATAAATTTTAGGTATCATTTACAATTATTGGCGTATAAAAATTGTAATTTAACTAAATTTAAGCCAGCGAAACGTGTACCTTCTCCTTTAATGGGTTGTTGCACCAGGGGTTTTTTGTCTGTCTATAACGGGAAGAAAATATTTGTTTTTACAAATAATGAAACTTGGGTATATTTCACTCAGCATTTCGACTTGAATTATCAAAGTCGCCGTAACGACTGGTGAAGATAAGCTTCGTATAACTAGCAATAATTTTGTATAATTACATCTATCATTAATTGCGTTGGAACGCTGATACGTGCCCAAATGCTATCAGAACAGTTTCCTGCTTTGTTGGATAGAGGCTAGCCGAGTTAACTGGAAGGATCTTCCGGTACAGCAATGGATCTAGTTTACATAAACAGCCGCACAGCACCACGGAAGTTGGTAACAATGTTAGTTTCCTCTCATTAGAATTCCTGTCTATACAACATATTGGGTCACTTTGGTTTGATTTGGTTTGGCATTGAAACGATTAAAAGCTATTGGCTACATGTAAAGAGTTGTGGATACCCCCACATCACATGTATAGAATAAAATAGACAGAAGGCTCCAGGATATCCTGGCTGCAAGGGATGTAGTTCTTTCAGGCCCTTCCCGGACATGGCACATCCCCTTCCTGGATACCAGTATTGTCCCCCTTACGTCCGGGAACTGTTAACACTAGTTGGTCAGTTGATTGCGGGAGTTCAGGAAGACTAGAAGCAGAATTTTTAGGTCCTTGCAAAAGTAGTGAGTGTGATTAAGAGTGTACAAGAATATACAGTTTTAAGTTTCTTGTGAATATTACAAAAAAGTGAAAACCTTTACTGGTGGAAAATTGAAGAGAAGTGAAAGTGAACCCGAGTAATATGAAGACGTCTCCCGAAACGGTTTAAGTTGTCTTCTGCCGCGTTTCTCCCACGTTGATGGGGTCATGACAGCGAACTGTGTCTCACATGTGGATGGCTTTCCTAAGGCCAACCTTATAGTGCGTGTTTTTGTGGTAGTTGGTGGTGTGATATGTGATGTGTGTCTGTATGGAGCGATGGGCACTAAGATGACCACGAACACCTAATCACCAGAAACTGCTAAGTCACCATCCTGGCAGGCAAACGAATCCAAGACCCTCTGAATTGAAGGCTGGAATGCTGACAATTCCTCCGAGGCAACGGATGTTCCGAAACACCTTCCAGTGGCGATACCAAAGGTACTTGCCTCGGACGTATACAAAAAGGTAAACACAACTAACTCTCATTCACTTTTTATTTTGAAGACTGAATAATGTGTTCTATAAACTTCCAAAACACTATTCCTGTAAACTCTCATGGTTGTTATTTTTGGGACATCTAACACAATAAGCAGTAAACACTTCTGCAATAACACGAGTGACAGTCCCGCAAAGCACTTACTTTAAGTACTAAACCACTAGTTCCCATACTTTTTTTCTTTTTAGTATTTGTTTTATGTCGCATCGACACAGATAGGTCTTACAGCGACGGTGGGATAGGAAAGGGCTAGGAGTGGGAAGGAATCAGCCATGGCCTTAATTAAAGTACAGCCCCAGCATTTTCCTGGCTTGTTAATGGAAAACCACGGAAAACCATATTGAGGGCTGCCGACAGTGGGGTTCGAACTCACTATCTCCCGAATGCAAGCTCACAGTTGCGTGCCCCCCAATTTACTCGGTACGTTCACATACTTCTAAAGCTTGTGCACTCCCCTCCCCTCCGCCTTTCCTTGCTTATTAAACTTTGAAAATTCAATTTGCTCCCCTCTTGAGAATAATGTGGAATTAAGTTGTTTCTTCTTCAGATGTAATTCAGTTTCCGTATGTTTTCTTTTTCGGGCAGTTTATAAATTTATTTATTCAAAATTAGTTTCGGTAGACTGAAAAACTTAACAGTTATAATATAGAGAATACAGATAGGTCTTATGGCGATGATGGGATAGGCAAGGGTTAGGAGTGGAAAGGAAGCAGTCGTGGCCTTAATTAAGGTACAGCCCGAGCATTTGCCTGGCTTGTTAATGGAAAACCACGAAAAAACCTTATTCAGGGCTGCCGACAGTGGTGTTCGAACCCACTATCTCCCGGATGCAAGCTCACAGCTGCGCATCCCTAACCGCACTGGCAACTCGCCCGGTAGAATGCAAGCTTATTGAAGCGAGTAACAAGTATAGTCTACCTGCACAAGGCTTATGTTATGAGTCTTGCATAAACTTCAGAGGTGCGGTCCATTCCATCCCCTAGAATTTATGTTACTCTCGCTACATTAGGGAAGAGCGGAATGGTGGACAATTAGTTTGCATTCTGACCTAATACTGCCTAAACAACCGGACTCTAGTTATAAATTAAATGAGAAGATTTCGGAAGTTACAATAGTGCACTGACTAATCTAAACAAAAACTGGGATGTGTGCCTGAAACAAGATTTTTCTTCGATGTAGTTGAAGCCATATCTTCTCAATTTCGACTTCGTTAATCTATAACTGTCACTTGTTCAGTATATCGAAAGTAACTTATTATTAAGTAAAATTAACAAAATAACTGAAAAATAAAAAATAACAACAAATTGTACCTGAAAAAGAACCAAATTCATTCTTTTTAAACTGTATTTAAAATATAAATTAATTTTAGTTTATTTCTTTCTGTCTTAAACTGTTTACCCTCCAGGGTTATTTTCCTCTCGGACTCAGCGAGGGACCCCACCTCTACCGCCTCACGGGCAGTGAGACTTTGGGTCGGGGGATAAAACTGGGGAGGATGACCAGTACCTCGCCGAGACGGCCTCACCTGCTATGCTGAACAGGGGCCTTGGTAGGGAATGGGAAAATTTGAAGGGATAGACAAGGAAGACAGAAGTAAGCGGTCGTAGCCTTAAGTTAGGTACCATACCGGCATTTGCCTCGAGGAGAAGTGGGAAACCACGGAAAACCACTTCCAGGAAGGCTGAGGAGTGAATGGAGCACACCTCTACTCAGTTGACCCTCCGAGGCTGAGTGGACCCCGTTCCAAGCCCTCGTACCACTTTTCAAATTTCGTGGCAGAGCCGGGAATCGAACCTGGGCCTCCAGGGTGGCAGCGAATAACACTAACCACTACACCACAGAGGCGGACAAGTTTAGTTTATAATCTGTTTAATGTTTTCTTTTTCAGTTATTTTCTAATTTTTAAAAATCATAAATTACTTAAGAACGTAACAGTTAATGATGAAAGACAAAAACGTAAATTAAAACAATCATATGGCAACAAATTGTCAAAATGAAGCTGCTGCTTCACATTTTAATTGTTAATCTGAAGCGAAATTCAAATAAACACCTAACTATATTGTCACTTTAATTTTTGACATTTTTGTCTTTAAGAAATGAGTGCTTCAGTACTTAAAGACACAATGAGACTAAATTGGAAGAGATACGGAAACAAAACACTAAAATATGTCCCCACTGAGGTCTACTGTACATCCGATGAAGCGATAGACAGAGGCAGTTTCATATTATTGTAAATAAATTGCCTTTGGTGCCCTTGTACTTTATACTCTACTTAAAGCAAGCAAATGTTTTGCGGGATTGTATTCTCTGCCTGCAGGTAACAGGCACCCTCTGTACCTTGAATTTCGCCCATCAGAAACCATAAACGGGGTTAGAGACGAATTTCCAGGGTAGAGTTAATTCGTAGCCTTCCTCATCGTCGTATTTAGAGCAAAGGTTTACTTTCGTAGTGGAGAGTAATATTTGTTTTTGTTTATAACTTGCTGTACGTCGCACTGACACAGATGGATATTACGGCGAAGAGGGGATAGGAAAGGGCTAGACGTGGGAACCGTGGCTTTAAAGTACAGCCCCAGCATTTGACTTGTGTGAAAATGGGATACCACGGAAAATCATCTTCACGGCTGCCGACAGTGAGGTTCGAACCTACAATCTCCCGAATGCAAGCTGATAGCTACGGGACCCACACCACGCAGTCACTTCTGAGAGTGATAAAAAGGCAGGGATAGTATTAAGCTGCAGATTTACTGTAAACTGGACTAAATGACCCTAGGAACTCTTACAAGATAGTCATCTAATTTATTACACCATAAAAAACCAGTCCCAAAGGCGAGGTATATACACAGCACAGTTTGAAACGAGCAGGCTAGCTGAATAGTATAATTGAGTAGTAGCTAACTTCCTTTGCTATTCAAATCGAATTCAGAGAAAGCGTCGTAGCTTTTAAGAGAGCTGAACTGATGCAAGATCCGAGCAAATAGATTCCTACCGCGTCAAAAGAACCCCTTCTACAAGCAAAAATTATCGCGGTACGTATGACGCATTTGAGCACAAGCACATGAAACTCTGGACGTAACAATTTTCAACAATGATTTACAGTTCTGTTTTCAAAAAAAAACCCGTAAGAGCGTCACCAAGATTTGATATTTATGCCAGAAAAAACAATGATAATTTATGTGCATTCTGTACATTGATTCAAGTTGTTACTATGCACACAACATATTATTTTGTGAAACATTCAGGAATGAATTCAAATTAAAAAAACCAAACCACTCGTGGTGGTACCTAACAATTTTTCTTACCGAAGTTTTTCTTCTTTTGCATTTTCCTCCAAAGTGAAAATTTCACAAAAACTTCGAACTTTAAATGTTTCACTGGTCGGAAAAAAGTGTAACAAATACAGATTTTTATTGAGTCAAGAAATATATATTCTGGATGACCTATTAGTTTATAAATCATACCATTCTTATGGTACTTTGTGTGTGTGGTTTACCCGTGGCTGTGTAAATTGTCAAAATGCTGCAAGGAAGACTTAAAGTCTATTTTTCTCTGAAATATGCATAGAATGGCAATGACTACCCAAAAAAAAAAAAATTAGAGGAATAATATTTTGTTTTTGAGAACCCATTTTAAAAATGTAAAATGCTTTCTATATACACCTGTCTCTCTTATATGTACGAGTGTTATTAATTTCAACTAAAAATAATCTCTTCCGTGTAAACTATACCTAAACTTGTGGAAGAAATTTTAATTTTTATAAGTGATGTGTAGATATTTGCATCCCTGTTGATGAAATATTGGAGACCGATAATTGATAATGTGCATGCATTTTGCCCCAGTTCATGTTAGACGTTAGAAGTTCAGCAGCTGATAAAATGCCAATGGCGCGAGATAAACGAATTATATTTTTCAAATTATTTATCAGTATGACCAATCCTCTAACGCTCATATACCCGCTTCACGCTGTTTTCGACCACCCTGGATAAACGCCCTTCCAAATCGTAGGAGTACGGTATTCCACATATTTTCCTTCGTTTGGCCAATTAGACAATATAATTTACGTCATGTGTAAGTAGTAACTTCTGCAATGAAGAGTTAAGCATGGGAAGTTTTTATCGGCCGTATTTTTCAGATAACGATACGATCTGCTTCACACGCTCTGCTAGTGTGAGAGAGTGATGAGTGTGCCAAGAACGTGTACTTCAATGTCAAATTCTCCGAACGAACATCAGCGAAGAAGAAGTGTTTCTTTGAAGAGTTCTTTTGTTTTAATACTCATGAAGACAGACAAGGTTGATTATGACACACCTGTTTGAGCCATGCAAATTCCTCGAACACCACTTCCATTATTGGAACCACTGCTGCTGAAAGTGACAGATGTACTAACGGGGAGGGGGGGGGGCAGATCAAAAATTCTGCATACATTGTATTCAATAATTACGAAGCTCGACGGTGAACATCCACCAGATAACCTTGTGTCACAGGAAGAGCAACTCAATCCATGGCAGAAAAATTAACAAGGTGAATTATGCAACGATTCAAAATAAAAGGTCAGAAAGCCCTACAGCACTATTTTGCGCTATTAAAACTCGATGAGTCAAGTTTTAAATGTGTATGTTTGAAACGGAATTACTGAGGAAGAGTAGGTTTTGAAAACGTGATGGAGATGCTGTGGCAGTAGTGATTGTAACAAGAAAGAAAGAAAGAAAGAAAGAAAGAAAGGAAGAGAAGAGAAACACAAAATCAATCAACCATTGATCTGCATTTAGGGCAGTCGCCCAAGTGGCAGATTCTCTATCTGTTGTTTACCGGGTCTTTTCTTAAATAATTGCAAAGAATTCGTAAACTTAACGAACATCTCCCTAGGTAAATTGTTCCAATCCTGAACTCCTTTTCCTATAAACGAATATTTGCTTCAATTTGTCTTCTTAAATTCCAACTTTGTCTTCATATTGTGATCTTTCCTACTTTTAACAACACCACTCAAACTTATTCATCTACTGATGCCATTCCTTGTCATCTCTCCACTGGCAGCGCGGAACTTACCACTTAGTCGAGCAGCTCACCACCTTTATCCCAAGTCTTCCCAACATAAACTTTGCTGCATTTTCGTAAGGATACTCTTTTGTCGGAAATCAATCAGAACAAATCAATCTGCTTTTCTTTGGATTTTTTCCCAGATCTCGAATCGAATAATCCTGGTTTGGGTCCCATACACTGGAACCATATTCTACTTACCACAGACTTGAAATAGATAAATAAGAAGATGAAGAAGAAATGTCCTATGCCTACTATGTTCAAATCTGTGGTATCAAGTCCATACACAGTAGACGCTTCAATGCGGAAGGCCTAGTATAGCCTGTTATTCTTAAGCCACGACGTCAGTAGTCTTAGGGGGAATCCGAAAAAAATAGGACGTGACTTTCCAATGTCGAAAATTTCACCTTTATTGATCGCTAACAAAAACGGTGATCTTAGCGCATGGCTACTCCACTCGCGTCTTGTAAGGAACAGTTGAAATTTCAGTCAGGTTGGCATTGTGAAAAGTGAAGTGGTAAAAGCATCAGATTCACTCTCTTTCCCGTGAACGAACATGATGTAACGATAATTAAGAGCAGTAGTAGCTAGTAATTTGCGCTTCCTCCCACAATTACACAAGAACTGTGCCCGTCTTCACGCAGGTGATGAGATGAAAACTAACAGTAGCATGAAAACACTCAGAAGGCACCAGCGAAAACTGCTTTCACAGTCAGCTTCAAATCTCTAAAACTGTTTTTACTGGGTAGTCCAGTCTGATGTTTCGTCATCAATACGAGTTTGCATTTTCAAGATTTGTTATGTTCCCTTCTGTGATGGTGCGTCTGCATGGTTTTACATTCACCGCAGAAACCATGTAAGTTTCTCGATTCGTCCAGGGATTTAATTCCATGCCTGACGTTTGAAATTTATTCCACCCTGGGATGCTGAGGAGACAAGAAAATAGCTGAGAAAATGGCCACACTGGCTTCATATCTGCAGGTCACCTGACGAAAAAGACTTTCCTTGGTAAACTCAAGGCCCTCCATGGGATCTAAAAGAAGACTGTGATAATCTACCTATCCAATGTTCTTAGGTTCAGCGATTTCTTCCTCGGCGTACGGATATATTTAAACGAAAGGAAATGAGGGACAATTTTGGCGAATTCAGAAAGTGTTTTTTGTTACACTATTCTATTTTCTTAATTTTTAAAATTTCGAAGAAATTTTATTGAAAAGGAACTTATTTTAGCCCTTTTTAACTCTAGAAGGAAACGCATCACGAGGAATATTTACAATATTACACATTATTGCCGGAGTTTAGATAATATTTATCGTAACGTGTGATACAGAAACAAAGAAAATTAGCAGAGTATATTGAAAATACGGTTGGCTGCACTGGCAAGAGCCTAGTCGAATATGTTAAATCAAAATTAAAGTTGCTGTAACTATCCAGTTAACGAAGACATGTTAAAACAGTTCAGTGGTATTCAAAATAGACAAAACAATCAAAGGGCCATCTATAGTCCTATACAGAAACAGAGGAGACAAGATGAATCATCAAGATTTACAATAACCTAAGTTCATTTTGACAGTTAAATTTTGTCGGTAGGTCTGCTGTGTTTCGGCAGCTACTATGAGGTATATTCATGACTTTTAAATTATTATTATTATTATTATTATTATTATTATTATTATTATTATTATTATTATTATTATTATTATTACTTAAATATAGTACACTAAAAGACGGATATCTTGACTGTGCAAGGAAATGTTGAGGTCTCTTGAAGGGATTTTCCCTTCAAGGGTGCTCGCAATACTATTCTGTGCTGAGGTATAGAAAGACAGTAAACCGGCCGTGACAGTCAAAATGAAGAAATGGTCTCGCTGATCAGGTAGTACTCCAATAACTGCAGGTTACCCGATGGGCCAATTGTCGTCCTGTCGTCCTGACAATCTTCAAACCACCTTCCAAGGATTTTTTTTTTACAATTACTTTACGTCGCCACGACGACGACGACGACGACGAGGAAAAGGAAGAAATCGGTTGTGGCCTTAAGGTACAGCCCCAGTATTTACCTGGTGTGCAAATTAGAAACCACGGAAAACAATCTCCAGGGCTGCCGATAGTGGGGTTCGAACCCACTATCACAGCTACGCGACGCTAACGGCACGGCCAACTCGCTAGGTCCGAAGAATCTTATAGGCTGTCAGTCTGGGGAAAAGTTAGATTTCTTCGAAGTAAGAATTTAAAGATCTCTGGAAAACTTTCGTACTTGTTCGAAGAATAATCTACCATTGAGTCAAACACCTAAATATTTCTTTGAAATCGTTCCTGAGGAGTTTTAAAAAGATGTTTCTTTATGCATTATAACTTAGCAGGTTAATAATTCAGCTTCATTTCTGACATTGTGTTTGTTGATGTATACTTTAGTTTGGTTGTCACAAACACAGGGTTGTGGGGAAGGGATTTTATGATAAACATAAGCAGCACTTTCACAAATCAGGAGATTTACCGTCATTAAAGCGTATTCTTGAAGAGTTTGGTGCAGACCTACAAGCAATCTGAGAATCCTCCACTTTGCGATGTATTTTAAAGGACAGCCAACTAATGTCCTTGTTTTTTAAAAACAAGAAAAAATATGTGAATATATCATCGGCATTTATACTGTAAAATATGACAGTGATTTACTTCATTTAAATTATTTCAAATGTACATTTGCGTCACTGCCTTTATGTCCGGCTTCTTGGCTACATGGTCAGTGTAGAGGCCTTGGGTTCAGACGAACCTGGGTTCGATTCCCGGCCGGGTAGGAGATTTTAGTTCTAAATGGTTATTTCCCTCAGCTCGGGGACTAGGTATTTGTGTTGTCTCCAACATCCCTGCAAGCTCATACACCACTCGCAACAACACCACTCAGTTTCTCCATACACGGCAGATTGTACCCACCCTTGTCGGAGGGTCTGCCTTACAAGAACTAAATTATTATTATTATTATTATTGTTGTTATTATTAATAATAAAGTCTCAATTTGATGGATTGTTTTTTAAATTAGGGATAAGGTTACGGTATGTCACTTATATGTGACTCACTAAACACAGCAGAAAACGCTCGTAGGCTGCAATAGTGACACAACTCAAAAGAATCAAGTTCTAGGATGCATAACTTCAAAGTTTACCTTAGTAGTGAAATGCAAAAATCATGCGATTAAAAAAGTAAGCGGTACTAAATGGCTCGAAGGTTCAACTAATAAACGTATTACTTAAACATTGTTCCTTCATTCCCCTTTCCCAAGCCATGACATATACGTTTTGAGATGTGTCACTATTGCTGCAATGATTTTAAAAGTAGATTATGCTGGGCTATCTTGGGAGTTTGCGGCTTGTAATAACGAAACAACTTTACGGAGAATGCTAGAGTATGCAATAACTCCGATTTCGTATTTTTCGAGTTGCAGCCCACAGCGAAAAAATATATCCTACATTGGTTGTCAACTTCCAGTTATGTGTTAACATTCTTATCAAATTTAACATTAGCAAATCGTAATAAATGAAGAATTTCAATCGGGAGAAGTTCTTCACCTGAAGAAGTTTAACCAAATCATACAACAGAGAAAATCCATTAAGCATAGCTGCCCACTGATTAATGCATAAGGAAAATCATACATTTAATTTTCATTTGGATTTTTAAAAATATTGCAGTATTTATTCATTTTTGGGCACCTACATCCCGATGGATTCTATTTATTTAACTTTTAATTTATACATAAAATTTTGTACTATTTTGAGTCAATCCTTCAAAATCGCAATTACCTTGATCTGCACATAACTCTTCTTGTGATTCTAATGTTCTTTAAATTTTGTTCACCAAACAAAATGATACAAAATATTATATATATATACATATATATATATATATGCATCATCTGATTCACTCGATATAAAGTGCACATACAGTAATCTTGCCACCTAAAAATGCAAAGGAATATGCAGATTTTCTTTCACAGTTCATAAAACTTAGAGGATTTTTTTATTAACAGCTGGATTTTGCACAGTACGTTTTATACAACTTAATTTTGAGTATGCAATTTATTTCAATCGTTCTTAAGATGATTTATTTGAATAATGTATAAGTTTTGTACTAAATTCCATGCAATACACAGTTCAGTGAATAGTTCACGAAGGTATTTCTGTCTGGTGAAGATTTCCATACAATATACTGTAAGTTAATTTGTTTGTAAGCAGAAAGTTTGTAGCTATGTAAGAAATTGCGATGGACTCTAATATGTTCTGTTCTATTTTACTAGCGTTTTTATGTGAACAGTAAACTCATTAAAAGTTCACAGGCAGACTTTACTTTGTACTGCAAGCTTTTCAAAGTAATTTGTATATAAATGAAAGTGGATTTGGCATCACTTTTTGGAAGATCTTCTTAATAGTTTTCTTTGCATTTCTCGCAGATTTCACAAGCCTTTAAAAAAAAAGAGTGTGATTCAGAGAATTTATTTCTGAATTACTAATTTCTGTTCCAGGAGGAAACAACGCAACAATGACAGCAAGATGTCCATATTTCTGACAGAATGGGTAAACCCACTGGTGCGTGAATCACAGGCGCAAGAAGAGGAAGCAAGACAAGTCTTCTGAAAGAGGAATTATGGAAACACAAGACAGTTTAGAAGCACGAATGAATTACAATATTTTTGGAATGCAAGGGAGAAAGGTAGAGTAATTGGTATGGTATATTCAAGGTAATGGTGAATGATTGAACGCACTAACGAACAGATTAAACGGAGTATATCCATGCTCTTCTATCCTTGCAAACTTTCTAATATTTTCACAAACAATTCGGAGACTAATTATCTCCACCTTATTTGACGGAATTCTATTTAGGATATTAGATAAGACAATGGAAGGTACAGATCTCGTTTCAGCTTTTTAAACATCGTCAGCTGACACAAAAGTAGCAGGTTGTTTTCAGTTAATTTATATCTTCAGACTGTGATTTTGCGGGACCAGGTTCGAAGGACTAGTAGCCTGAACTTCGTAGTTGCAGGAAGGTTTGCATACCCGACAGGAATTAAAGAAAAGGAACTTTTCTCTTTGCGAAAAGCTAATGATCATGTATATGTATTTCAATAAATGAAAATGAGCTATTTATTTAATCATCATTTCAGCCGCAGCATCTCTGATGACCAAGGCTTACGGTAACAACTAATGTGACGTCACGTCACGTTATGTTACGCAAATTTTCGGTTGACCCCCAGCCTTAAGACAATATTCATGTCAAAAAGTCTTTGATGCAATTTGCTTCTGAAACCCCGAATGTTCGTTCAAGAAGATACACTTTCAAATGTACACGAATGAATCGACAGGTTAAGAAGATCTTTATTTGTAATTTTCTCAATATGGATTAGTTTAATATAAAAGTGTCCTGAAAAATGTATCAAAGGTTTGTAAGCTCTCATAAAATGTCTGTATTAAAGATTATTAAATTCATATGTACTTAGCATATTAAACTAAAAAGGGAAACAAAAATTCTGGAACATAGAACCAACGAACAATAAACATGGAATATATATAGATCACCAGGACCTATGCTATTCTCTCACGTAAGAACAAATTAGAAAGGGTTTCGAAAATATATGTAGCATTGAAAATTTATTAACATGTTAAAGAAGAAGAAATAATGTAAAGTATTATTAACACAAATACACATTACTTTTCAGCCATGTCTTACTTTCAAAATCACGCTCTAGAAACACTGGATAATGATCGAGAAGATTTGTTCTGTGCAAGATCCCTAGTGCAATTAATTACAACAATACCTTTTAGATTCGCAGTTATCAGAATATGAAAACTTTACATAATGAACCAGAATTAATAGCTAGAAGTTTGAGCAGACGTTTTATATGGTTCGGACATTCATTTTGAAATAAGGGTTTAATATCTCAGTCCTAAATTGATACTCTGATGGAGAATGACCAATGGATGAGCCAAAATGGCTTTGTATTTTCAGGGATGAAGATGGAGAAAAACGTTCTTTATTCTTGTATTATTAAAATTTCCTTTTGTTGTACTGTATTTTTATTTCATCCAATTGTTCATAACTAATGTAGGTATTTTTTGCAGTATTCTGGATACTGTATTTTCAGGCATATAAAAAATGAAAAATATTTAAAAGCTTACTTTGTTTCCCACCTATAATATTTGGTGATGAAATTGCTAGGTCTTTTGTGTGGGTTGATATTTCAAACCTCACAACACAGAGGCTCTACTCAATACTCCCTTGTAAGGCTAGAAAATATAAAATCTGACTGGGTACATTCTCTCTTTTTATCTTCGTTGAGATGTGATGGATCTTTCTTACCAATCTACTGGTGCACACAGTAGTAGCTCCAGTAGCAGTCGATGAGGACAAATCATCACATTTGTGCCAGAAATGTGATTCACAATAACTGACGTAGCTGATGATAGTCGACCGGATGTTGCATGCGACAGAAAACACCCACCCACAACCGGATGTTACTATCTATACAACCAGGCTGCCTTTTCATTGTACTCGTGCTTTCGACACTCGAGGATAAATTTTTAAAGTTTTATTTTCACAAGCGATGTCTCCCGTTTTTATTTCGAATTTCGTTTCTTTAATGTTCTATCTTTAAAAAGAATCATCTTGGTTGTTAGAATATACTTTTGTCATGGTAACCTGGATATCAACGATGAGACGAATTATAATATGCTGCAGTAGTTTGAATGCCGTATTATCAGTTACACCTAAACAAGCTCGAGAGAATTCAAAACTGATTTCTATGGTATTTGTATTACAAAACGCATAATGTCTCATTATGCCACGAAAGAATGACTGAAATAAATTTCAGTATGAAACTTTGTATCAGAGCAGGAAAAGTTTGTACAATCACCATGATTTACAGAAGTGTGAAAATTATTTGACGCACGTTTCGATCATTGCAGTTGCAGAATTACTTATTACTGCCTGCCCATACAAATGACCATAAATATTTTGTTAGTAGAGCTCTTTCACTTATTACCCGTCTGTTTAAAGTAAATTTTAGTACATATATTGTAACTTTTTTAAATTACATCTGTGATTATTTTCTAGGTAATGTAGACTCATATATCAATGTTAATGTTGATAACTTAATTTCTCTGTTGAGTGCAATCAGACACAACAGGATCACATCACATGGTTCCGTAATATTTTGTTTTACATGAGTATTAATATGATTCGCTTTGATTTGTATTATTTACTTTTCAAACACTTGGAAACTGATGCTGTTGGACTGTGAAGAGACAAAACAGAAAGTCATGATCTCAAAGTAACTTTTAAGCAATTACGAACAATACTGTATTTCACAAATTTTAGTTGGTCGGATTAATATTTCACTGAAAGACAGGGAGTCTTAGTCTAAATTAGAAGGATAAGCGAGAGCAAAAACTAAGGCAATTTTTTCTCCTGTGAGCCTAATACTTTTCGCACCTCTGAATTCCTGAAAAATAAGTCAACAGCATAATTGATACTCCTGAATTTCTTGGAATTTCAACATAAAGAAATTAGTTTAGGAGTATATCAATTAATACTGGCAACATTCAAATTCCTTATTTTATAAGAAATCAGTATGCATGACACCTGAAACAGCCAACGTTTCAGACAGAATTCAGTAGACTTAACGCTACTACTTACAAACAATTAAACAAACTAACAGAAATTGAAAGTGCAGACAAAGGAGACAAACAAGTACGTTCTTCTTCTTCTTCTGGCTCCCCACAGAAACACTGAGGTCCTGCGCCATGGATTATCATCTTCGTCTACGTCCACGGCCAGTATTATCCAAAAATTCGGAATGTACTGACAGAAAGACAATTATTTTACGTACATAGATAATTCTTACAATGTAAACGTTCAGAGCACTGCAGAGATTAGGAATTGAATTAAAAATTGAAAATTCTTAATCTTGAGATATCTGAGAAGCAGCATAGGAGGAGGGTAGGGGGAGAGCACAATATAGTGGAATAAAAGAAATGCAGCTGCTATGATCAACTCCAGTCTGCCCTGCGAACACACAACTTCCGGTCCGACTGAGTGGAGCGGAAGTGGACACAATACTCCTTTCCCCGCCACACCTGTGAAATGTTAGATTCCACCGCCAGTCCGCGACACTCTCCACAAGTCATTTCTGCTCTGGTTTTGATCCTACTCGTGATACCACCAGAAACTTATGTTAGGAACATGATATCTGATGCACCATCAATCGCTTGATTTTAGCGTTAAACACTTGCTCATGGTATATCCATTATAAGTAATAACTGAAAAATAATCTAATAATCTACATTTACTTCTTATTATTTTAAGTGTGAATGCAGAAAGGAACGAGTTAATATTCTGTGTCATACTTCTAGCTGGCAAATCTTTAAGGAACATGCTAACGTGAAGATAACTGCAACACCAAATCATCTTCCAAAATGTCTATAAACAAAAGTAACACAATCGTTATAAAGAAAAGATTTTAAACAACAAAAGGAGCCAAATTTTCAATAAAGTAACACAATAGTTTTCCTTCATTATTGTGAGGATATATATATCGAGAGAAAAATATTTCACCTTTCATTGGATATGTTTAAAGACTAATTATTACAGAACAAGGAAAGGTACCTTAAAATTACAGAAGCTATATAATTATGAAAGACTGCAAAGATACTTCGTTCAAAAATCAACGAAATTACGAACTATACTTCTCAGTGCTTGACATATTTCAGGTACAAGCTTGTTCTTTCGAAAACCAGATTAATTATAAGTTAAATCATCTTCGTACAAGACTTTGCCCGGAGGAATGGAAGATGCAAGACTTCCCCTGTCAACAACCTCAGCACCAGATAAGATGGAGTGATTAACCAAGAACTAACTTGGTACTCATTTGTTTGTTGTACGCTGACCTTAGGTTCGTGTCGTATTTCATACTGAGTCGTTGTTAAACTTCTCGAACCCACGGTCTTCTTAAGTGAACCGAGTACTATTTAATTAGGTATATACTAGCAGTTTCCCGCTGGCTCCACCCGCAATGTACAAAGTATGGTGTTGTTTGTTACTAACCTCACGGATGTATTTGCAAAGTTTCGAGTTAATGAGATAAAGCTCATGATCTGCTGTGGTAATAGAATGTAATATTATGTCAACAAAACACTTGAAAATACATCACAAAGAAATTGAATTAAACGTTCCTTGGAACAACACTACGCGCCGAACTGTTAAAAAGTCCTTAAAAGATCTTCGTCATGGAGACAAATGTACTCATAACTTTTCTGAGAATCAACCAATTTGAATAGTTCAGAGCTGAAATGAAAGAGCTTGATCCACTGAGTGTTCTTAGGCCAAAATGAACTCCGTACCTCAATTAGAACCAATGATATGATTGCTTCAAAGAGACAAAAAATTGAAAAAATCAAATAATTTGAGGAAGGCGGAAGTTAAGTGATTTATAGTACCTGATGACAAATTTGTGCGTGAATACCCTTCAGTTAAAAAGAGAATGAAGGAAATCGACCGGATAGAATGGCCGGACTGACTGACTTTAGTTTTCGTATTTTTTAAATATATAGGTGGCATGAACATTAAGAAAAATGTTTCCCCAACACAACTGCAACATCCAAGCAAGATTTATGGAGGATTCATTATCTATGTATGTATCAGAAATTCAAGGACTCATTTCCTCGACCCAAGTTGCGCAACAGTGCCCACGGAAAACCAAACAACCATTGTATCCCTACAATTATACTTAATTTGTATTAGCCTGGAGTATACTAAACCACACCAGGTAGCCGTTCTTTTGCAATGCTACCTCATTCAAATTCCTGACACTGCTCTAGGGAGTACTTAATTTGGTAATAATGTTGATCTCTCCATCTGTATTTTAGCAAAAAAAAGTGTACCGGAAATGACCTCAAACGAAGTTAGTTAGGTCACGGCATTGTGTATGATCTAACTGTATCAACAGAAACAATATCCCCTACAAACAATACCGTCGAAAAGGAGAGAGATTTCTCTTGCATACAGGAACACGCCATTCTGCTCCTTTTAATGATCGGTTGGTTATTAAACACGCAAGATGAAATACACAACAGAAAGAAGACCTATCTGTTTCGCTTCGCTGCACAACTTTGTATAGTATAGTCCTAAACAACTATCAAGCTGATCAAAATCTCTTAAAGTACTTCTGTCCAAATGAGTATACTGTGTATTCTTTGAGTCAAGAAATAAATAAAACAGTCTTTAATTCATTGTGGACATGCTAGTGTTGTTTTCTTTCTCTTGCTAGAGGTTAAAGGTACTACAGGGTATCGTGGGAACTAGCCTGCTTGCATGTAATTGAGTCTGAACAATACAATGTGGGACCAGTAGGCGCCGTGACGGGGAAGGGAGTGGGGGAGGTTGGAGGTCAACTGTCCTGAAGTCATCACAGGTAGCGAGGTAAAGTGGGGTCCCACAGGGATCCACAATATTGTAACCTCGAGTTAAATCCGCCAGACATTTACTATATACTTCATATTTTCAAATATGAAATCAATATTAGAGAGGTCACCTCAAGGATCTGGGTCGGAACCCTCGTTAATTTGTCTATACACTGCTAATAATTTAATGATATCGATGGCTTCTGTGACGATGTGGTAGTCATCAACATCTTGCATAAATTCATAATGCTTTGAGTTGTGAATGAATCTGTATTTAAACCAAACGATGCAAGGTCCAGAAATAATGTCAAAGTATACATCGTAAGGATCACTCAAGCCCTTGGGTCTCTCAACAAGTAGCGGATGCCATAGAGACACACAAAGAAGGAAACGTTATTCGACAGGATTTTCAATAGGATTTGTTCGTCGTACAGTAGGCGCGCTACATGTGATCATATTTTATGGTATAGTTCACAGAAATTTGCAGTACAAAGTCTAGCACTATTTTTTACTCTTCTACTGCTAGTAGATGCAGGGATATGGGATTCCCTAATGAAAGAGAATCGTATGGGGAACGAGAAGTGAAAGTGGTGGAGACTAGAGATCGTGAAATGTCCGCATAATGAAAAATATTAACCCACATGGAATTATTTCTATGTTTACAGATTCACAGTCGAGTAAAAGTGTTCCGAGTTAGCATTTTCTGAACACTAGTGGCGGCTAATCTCCCTCGGACACGACAAAGAGTGATATTACTATTTACTTTATGGAGTTTCTCCGAAAGCCCCAGTGGCTTAAATTCGTACTTTTGAAAACTGATTCCGAATCCCATAATTTTAACCGAATTGAGTTGTACACCGGCATCTTATTTATGGTGTGCTTAGCCATAAGCCATAAACAATTAAGTCATTTGTATTTCGGCTGAGATCTAAATAATAAACGTGTAAAATGACTCCTTGCTTCTCGCTCTGGAGAGTAATGCGATGATAGCATTGAGATATTTTGACCTGCAACCATAAAAGTACTGTCCCTAGTCCTGATGATCACCTTAAATTCTACACCTAGCAGAGGCTGGAAACTAGGGTTTAGCTGCAAGGCGCTGCACTGTAACTGCGAGCAGAAGACTTTAAAAATAGCCTCAATGTGTTGATGTACAGAAGAACACATTACATATTGGCACAGGTCCCTACTCCCTCCTCCTAGCTTCTAGAGAACAGTTTTTCGAACTTTTTTCCTTATCATTGTTCCGCGTTTTCTGATTGGCTCCCTCCTCACTTACAGCGTTGACCAATGGCCGGCTCCAACTCGCCCAGCTTTACTTACTTATCGCTAAGGAGTTCTCTTAGAATCCTTCTTCAACTCTGACGTAAGCTAAAAGTCTTGGTATACTTGGCCTCCTCGTTCAGTACACGCAGTGCACAACGCTACGAACGCCAAGTGACAGAACTTGGAAACTGAATACAGGGCAGAAAACCTACGTGACACTATTTTCTGACACAGTTCCAAGGAGGTACACGTGATACCAATAATGTTACCAGTGCTTAGGCGCCTTTGTATCTCAAGATATGTATTGATACTCTGATCACAGGGTATCGGGTTCTAAGTCCAATTCTGTCAAAGATTTAGAATCATGAACTAAGTCCAGTTCACCTCGTAAGGACAACTACGGTGGTAGATGGGGATTGAAATCCGGATTCCAAACCACCATCGAACTGGTTTCTCCCTCTTCAACTCAAGGCAAATGGTATCTATCTTAAGTCCACGGTCACCTCTTTCCAAATTCTTAAGAATTCAATCCCTGAAACGCACCCGTTGTACCCTAGTTTTAGTCGTAATCGAGTGTGTCAAACTCCGAGCACTGTATTACTGTGGTACTGAAATGGGATTTCCGACTGAGTGCCAGGCGATTGGCCAAACCACTTTTAATATTTCTGAGAAAATGCCTATGATAACAGGTTTATTAAAGGCTTCGACGGCCTTTGCCAGCTAATATAAGCGAAGGGTATCACTCAAAATATCCTCACCGACTAACAGCACAGATCAAAAGAAATTTAATTAGAACAGTCAGTACATACACCAAGGAAATAACATTAGGCACTGAAATAATAATAATAATAATAATAATAATAATAATAATAATAATAATAATAATAATAATAATAAAGAAAATAAGGCCATAATGTCTTAATGCCCATATTCCTATATTCAAAGGCGATCGAGAGAAGCATTTCCTTTAAAGTATTTTTTTCGCATCTTGAAAAGCAATATATCTGTAACAAAATCCATAAACCGACCAGAAATTCGAAATAATAAAACCTGGTAAGTAGGCAGCCTGTCTTAAACAAAATGTCATTAAAATCGAATGTTCTATTATAGACACAAGAAACTGGTGTATCAGTAACAATTATCAGTTAAAAAATGCCTGAAAAACAAGACAGTTAAGGATACCAGCAGGAAGTTCGCTATTTGCTTTACGTCGCACCAACACAGATAGGTCTTATGGCGACGATGGGATTGGAAAGGGCTTGAAGTGCGAAGGAAGCAACCTTGGCCTTGATTAAGGTACAGCTCCAGCATTTGCCTGGTGTGAAAATGGGAAACCATGCAAAACCATCTTCAGGACTACCGACAGTGGGGTTCGAACCCACTATCTCCCGAATGCATAGACACTTGCTCTGTTATATAGGCTGTATCCGTGATGATGTTACTAACTTTCAGGGATGATGGAGGACGGCAAATTGATCAATTTGAGATAAGGAACCGTAGTCCGGAAACGTTCCAGCCAGAAGTTATTAATAAACTCCGGATTTTTATGCAGTAACAGGATAGGTTGCAAACTAGTTTGGTTAGTAGGCAGTGTCGGCCACCCGCTCTTCCATAATGTAGCAAGAGTAACATAAATTATAAGGGTTCTGATGGGCCGTACCCCTAATGTCTATGCAAACCCCACAGCACAGTCGTTGTGAAGGTAGACTATACTTGCTACTCGCTTCAGTAAATTTGCATTCTAACCTATTAATGCATAAAATTTCGGGCTCTAGTTATTAATAATCTAAGTTGTTTAACGTTAGTCCATTCTTAAAATTCGCCGCGATGTCGGAATTTCGTCCCGCAGTAGATCCTTAACGTGCCGGAAGCCAACGACATGGGGTAGTCACCTTTAATCACCCTTAATAAAAGACACCGACCTCAGTCGGGTTTGACCCGCTGCCTGCGATGCTGTTCAAACGACACCGGTGATACTCGAACGGGTCCGACAAAACTTTGTGTGACGATGCCATGTCTGCATTGACGCAGGGGGACGCCATTTCGAATATTTCTTGTAAATGGAACAGCTTGTGAAACTTGTTCAGGTAAACGGACTTAAATGAGTAGAATTTTGCTTAACTTTTGAATCGATCGTTTTCGGAATATGGTTCCTTATCTCAAATTGATTCATCTGCCGTCCATTATCCCTGAAAATTTGTAACATCATGAATACAGCCTGTATATACATATAGTGGTATAACACATCTGTTCATATTTAAGGGACCATACCATATTTCTACTATGTTAATACATGTACTGTTAGTATTTTGAAAATTATTAGGAGAAATCCTAGCACTACTTATTACTGCTAAAAAAAAAAACCTTTCACTACGAAGTTATTAAGAATACAGTTAGGTGGTTATCATACAAAGCGGTGAGGTAGCAAGTCAAGAAAAGCGGACTCTACTCAGCGAGCGACCTTGGGCTTCCTCGTATCACAATAACCTGAGCAGCCGAGCAATTACAGTGTCACGCAGGCCTAACCACACTAATGAAGAAGTACTGTCAAAAGACAGGTGTGTTTCAGTTCTCACAGGTAAATCCCATCCACATACAGTCAACTCAACTCAAGGAAGAATTTCATGGTTGCCCATGTATTTGTAGAATAAAATTGATCAATTTTAAAACAGAAAGGTAGACAAACCTGTTCGAGGACATGAAGATCTTTGGAATACAGAGGATTCATTCATATTTTAAATTTTAGCCTTCCCATTAGGAAGGATCGTGTGATTGGATTGTCTGGCAGTCAGACTAAGCAGCGCATTTGATCAGGCCCTCGTCTTTCCCTCAAGGTTACTGGAACGAATTCCAGACCATTCGATACACAGCAGTAGTCCTCTTATGTCTAGCGAGTAAATTTACAGGCATGTCTGGAGATCGAGGACTATGAAGCGTGATGACGATAATAATAATAATAATAATAATAATAATAATAATAATAATAATAATAATAATAATAATAATAATAAGCCAGAAGCATTATACGCATAAGAAACCTTGATCACTGGGGAGAAATCACTAACTAAAAATTTAGAGAAATGAGAAAGGAAACTCCTTATGACATTTCTTGGCCCAGTAAGTATAGAAGAAGCGTTGTGAATGAAATGGCGTCTCCTTACTAATACCAGAATTCTGAGAAAATATCAGACATTGTTAGAAAAAGACGATTGAAATTGTATGACTATATTCAAAGAATGGACAGTGAAATACTAACTAAAATCATTTGCAATTATGCCTCCTCACTAAAAACCAAGCAAAACTGGATAATGGAAACTGAAAAAGACCTCAAGAAATGAACACAAGTGAAGTTATGTGGAACAGACCTAGCTTTAGAAGTTGGTGAACAAACACAATTTTGCTGAAAAACCCAAGATGAAAATCCCACTGCATGGACGGAAGAACAGAAGAAATATCACATTTACAAGGATGAAGAGATTCTCGGAAAAGAAGAAAGCAAACAATACCGTCGGAAAAGGAGACAGATTTCTCTTGCTTATAGGAATACGCGATTCTACTCCTTTTAATGATCCGTTAGTTATTAAGCACGATAGATGATATACAAGAGGATCAGAATCTCTTAAAGAACTTCTGTCCAAATAAATATACTGAGTCAAAAAAAATTAACATTTATTCTACTTATTACTGCTGTTGTCTTTAACTGTTTGCCTTGTTCTTCGGACGTTCTCCAACTGATAATTTTTATTGATAAACCAGTTTCTTGTGTCTATCATTGGACATTTGATTCAAATGACATTTTATTAAAAACAATGTCTTTTTACTATGTTTTTTATTATTTAGAATTTCTGGTCAGTACGGATTTCGTCACAACTACATCGCCTGCAAGTTAAGAAAAAATGATATAAAGCAAAATGTTTATCTCTGTCACCCTTGAATATATTATAACATTATGACCTATATGAATCTGAACATTGGTTCGCCTGAATGCGGCATACGACGGAGATAGTGAAAGTATCATAACCGTACAAACTGCAGCCTATAGTCGTATCTCCCCTTAAGCATTAAAGGGGTGGGGTATAATGAACAACTGGTACGTCATTATTACGTATGCAGCATGGAGTGGAGATGAGGAGACAGCGGCCGGTTTATGTTAGGGCTCAAGGATGGTGGGGTAGATATTGCTCGTCTCACCTTTCTGCAGGATCTCCAGATGTTCCCAGAGGATGTCCCCCATAAAGGGAGGGGCACGAGCCAGGAACGCCTCCTTGCCCATGCCGCAGATGTCTTTACCGCGCATGTGGAACTGTTGCATCGTGACGCCTTCCAACGAGAACTCTCGGATAGCCCAACACAGCCAGTGGGCCACGTGCGTCTCGCTCCACTGGCGCGGGTCTGAAAAAAAAAACACAACACGTTACATATTACAGGAGCAGGAAAAGTATATTTGCTTTTTCATAACTTATAGGCGATTAGAACCAACCAAACATCGTGCTTAGAATAGAAATCGTGAAAGGTCCTGCTGGATTCATAGAGAAATATAACCAGGAAAAAAGAGAATATCCTGATATGTACAACAACATTTGTGGAAAGTGTAAGTTTGTGTGCAATCCATTCGATCGCAGGACCATGTTGTCCATAATAAACATAACAGTTATTTAAAAAAATCTAGCCAATCATCTGCTCCATTGACGAATCGTCCTTGCACCTGGAAGAACCCTATGTGATATTTCAGCTTAGAACTCTGACCAGAAAGGTTCTGTCATCTAAGGTTCTGTACTGCATGAACTACTGTATATCAACGAATTTTTGTTCTAAAGTGATACTTGTGTTGCGGGTCAGTATCTCTCTCCTACACATTGTTACATAACGATATTTCTAGGCTCAACGACGAAATATAGCCTTTGAAACATCTCCTCCTGTGAGTGGGGATCCATAGAATAACGCCCACGGCATCCTCTGCCTCTCGTAAGAGACGTCTAAAAGGGGCACCAAGGGCTCTGAACTTGGGAGCGTGGGTTGACGACCACGGGGCTCATAACTGAGTCCTGGCATTACTTCCACTTGTACCAGGTGCCTTACTTTCATCTATCCTATCCGAACTTCCTTGGTCTAATTTTGTTCTTTTCCGACCCAGACGCTATTAGAGCATTCGAAGGCTAGGGAGCCTTTCATGGTTTTCTTTGGCCGATATATTCATTTTTCGAAGTGTTGGATCACTTCCATTCTTTTCCCTCTCTGATTAGTGTCATACAGACGATGGTTGCCTAGTTCTACCTCCTCTTAAAACAATAATCACCACTACCACTCTTCGAAATATCGCATAAGCACTTCAGCATTATTACATTCGTAATCCAGGTCTGAGCTGTAATGTTCTTTGGTACACTGAGGGAGCTAGGCCAGCTCTTTAGCCGAGTGCTCAAGATAGTGGCTATCTTGTTCGATTCCCGGTCTGGGTGATTCCTCAAACTCGGGGCCTGCTTGTTTGTGTTCGACTTAATAGATATCATAATTTAGCTACAATACATTACAGTACCATCTAGTATAAAACAAGCAATAATGAACGCATTCCTCTACATTGGCGCCAGAAAGGTCTTATTTGAGAGACAGGGCGCAGCTGTAATCTCCTCCCAGGCTGTGAGAAAAGTGGCAGAATTATTTTGATTCTTAATTAAATGAAATAGGACAAACATTTGAAAGTTTGTGGATAAAGAATAACAAAAATAATAGTATAACGGCCCACTAACTATTAAATTATTTCTCTAGACATTTCTCGTTGTCTCTTTATGGTGACACGAGGATGCTGGAATTTTGTCCGGAAAGAATTCCTTTACGTGCCAGCACGAGCCTACATATTTGAGAACATTCAAATACCGCCATACTGGGGTGGATGGAACGCTGCCAATTTGGGTTCTAGCGTCTGAGCCATACTTGTAAAAGCACACACTGTAATGCGTAAGCTATCGATCAGAAAGAGAGAGAGAGAGAGTGGACAACTTTCAGAACTACAGCAGGCGGTATTCCAAAAACGCAAGGTATTTCTCTCCGCCACAAAGTGCAATGGTCTGGTGCACATATCTGTTATTCAGAAGATCAATGATGATGATAATGTGGTCACCTCGATCCATTCGTTAGATAAGCGCACTCTTCCACCTGTCAGTAACCTGTGGAATCTACCGGTCAGTAGGTATATGGAGTACTGGATGAATGGCAAGAATTGCGAGAGGGCTTTGTACTTCTCCAGTTGTTTATGAACGCGAGAGAGTGGACAGGTAATATCCCACAAGTTTAGATTTGTAATATTCTTGAACGAGATTTTACGCTGAAACTCGAAACACTTTTCTGTTGAGGGGGTTGTATAACGTCAGGGGTTCCAAACCGCTGTTGAATGCTAAACCCTAACTGCTTTGACGAAAAACTGACATTGGGTTAATTCTTTCTGAACTCATAATAATAATAATAATAATAATAATAATAATAATAATAATAATAATAATAATAATAATAATAATAATAATAATAATAATAATAATTGTTACCGTGTTTTGGTGGTAGGTAGAGGTGAAAGAAGGTGCGGGCGTGAATGAGTCTCAAACTACGGAATCAAAGTTACTGTAAAATTTAACAAGGTTATATTTTCTTTTCAAAATTAAGTAATAACAAAGAACAGGTACTTAGTAGCCGAAACACAATTTGAAATGTACAATTACAGAGATTACAGAATTTGGGCTTCGAGCCCTGAGTTCACAATTCTTGAGCAACTAGCCCAACTTTCCGATATACAAATTTTAACCAAGGGGCAGAAGACCCCAATCAAACCCTGGAGCACTTGCTCCAAATTACACAGTAAAGCCTCCTCGAGGCATACAAAAATTGAATTCCAAAAGCGCAATCTGTTCTCAAAGTGTAAGCCAATCACAGGCCACACCAAACTTCACCTTCAAGCTGTCCTCTCAGGACATATACACAGGGGTAAAATACCCAACCTACTGAGGTCTATTGAATGAAAAAGAAGGTTAATTAAATGACCTCTAAAATGACAATTTGGGAGGAGGCAAACTGGCACTCCTAGTACACTTTGATTAAGACCTACTTGGCACTAGGCCGTTAACACAAGGGCTAATCCCATACTAAAGAGGTGACTTAAGAAGAGAACACATTGTTTTACGTTATCGAAGAATAGGTTGAGAAAACTAAGTTCACCTCACAACAATATGAGTGGGAGCTCGAGAGGGATAGCACTCTCTATCCCAATATGAAGCTTTAAAAGAGAATATATAAAAGAGTAGTTACATTTAGGAAAATGTTACATGGTAGAACGCTTAGAACCCGCCCCGAAAGTTAAACTGCTGAGCTAGCAAAGAAAGAAGTTATTAATCGGCCATTACCTTGTTGTTGACCGCTGCCGAAGAAAGAGGCGCTTCCCGCCCCCTGCTATGTACTTAACACACTGAAAGATGGAACAGAAGTGGCCCGGAGACCCAAAAATCAGCAGTTTATAACCTCTCGTGGAAGGTTCTAGGCGTTAGGGGAAAGAAAACACCCGCCCACAACGTTTTTATTGGATAGGACCCCGCAACAGATTCAAATTGGGGGAAGATACCCCTGATAGGTCAGAAATTAATTAAAGAAATTCGGGATTGGTTACATTCATAACAAGGGGAAGAAAGGGGTAAATATTGCCAACTTAAACAATGACAGAAAGAAATTTAACAAAGAACAAACTCTTGAAATTAAATTTTCTCCAACAAAATAGTTCTTTGACTCCGCACTAGGTTGCACTATTGTAGATCTTCAGTAGTGTCCTCTAGAAGAGAAAGTTCACACTTCTTACTTCAAGCGAAACAAAAACACATCAAAAATGACACAGTTCAAAAACTCAAATTTTTCCACATGGTGACATCTTTTGAGAAAGTAAAGAATTAACAGCGTAGATAAAGTTCAGCCCTCCTCCAGCAGAGGAGTTCCAACAGGCGCACATTTTAAATTAACGGAGTGGAGGTGTACCGCCCGGTACAATAATAATAATAATAATAATAATAATAATAATAATAATAATAATAATAATAATAATAATAATAATAATAATAATAATAATAATAATAATAATAATAATAATAATAATAATAATAATAATAATAATAATAATAATCTTTACCTATTTAAAATATAAGACCCAGCCAACTTGCTTCAAGGCGGTGAAAAGGACCTATAGAAGATGGGAATCACTTACGAAGATATTCAAGATCGCAACCAACTCGGGAGGAAACTAAAAAGACCACCAGGGTATTAATGAAAGGCCAAAGTTGAAGACGGGAAAGACGCGGACAGAGGAAAGAAAAGAGCAACATCGGCAAAGAATTAAGGAGCACTGGGCAAAGATCAAAGCCCAAAGAAAACAGCTGAAATAACGTGGTCGTTTAGAAGGCCCCGAAGTTAAGCAACATTGGGCGTGGCCAAGATTTGGATGGGTTGCCACGCGCTGTTGGTGAGGGGTAAGGGAATGGAGGAGTGGAAAGGAACTGGCCACTCTACCGCACGTAAACTCCGGCTCAGGCACACCTCTGCGGAGGTTCGGACCTGCCTTCGGGCAGAATTCACCCTTACCTTACCTATAGAAGGCCAATACGAACAAAATAATAATATATTTTTGATCGTTTCATTTTTATCCCACATGCGCTGCTTGGAAATCGAGCCGCGGTCTCCTGGCTAATTATTATTGCTAATCCTGACATTACGGTTATCGGTCTCTGATGAAACCGACGATCGTGATAATTCAAGTAAATACGATAAAACGCTTGAAGAAAAGGATCGAGGACTTCATGAGAAGACCAAAGTAGGTCGTTTTGGAACAGCCGAATTAGATAGTTTGTCAAATACTTATCGGATAAAGAAAAAATGGACTAATTTTAAGAATCTATTGCATCTACCCGCCCTACGAGCTGGTAACACTAAGCTTTACAATGAGCGGTTTTAAATAACACCTTATTATATCTTTAATTTCTGTTACCTATTCAACCAGACTCGCAAATTATTAACGAAATAGCGTGGGGTCCCAAACTGTAACAAAAATTGCTTCTACCTGAAGCAAAAATTGTATGACATTTTGTTTTAACTTTCGTGTATTCTTTGTGTTTTGTAGCCTAACATCACGCCTCTGTCTTTGTCGGAATTGAACGTTACGTACTGTGCCAGAAGAGAATTTAATGTCGGGTTGGGAATACAAAACTGGAACAGTAAATAGTGCAGTGAACTCGCAGTTGCGATTAACAGTATTTTGTAAGAAAAAAGTCAGTTCCCGGACGAAACTAACTTTACATAGGTCTGTTTTCAAACCAATTTTACTGTACGGGAGCGAAGCAAGGTAGAGTCAGGGTATCTTATTGATAAGTGACACATGAATGTAGAGAGAATGATCGCTGGTACAAATAGGTGGGAACAATTGCACGAGGGAACTAGTTACAAACAGAGGATTGTGGAGGCTTTCAGTAAATTCACAGGGGCTTGCAGACTGAACGCTGAATGCCATGACAGTATGTAATTAAGATACATAAGATCAGAGAATCTATGTTAACTGGTTTTATTGGCAGTCAAAGGAAAGTTAAGAATCTTCCTCGAGTGGAAGATTTTTTTTTCTCTATAGGTTCTTCCATAATTATTTCATCGGTCAACGTATTGCAGTTGCCTGTCAGCCGTTTCACTTAGATTACTCCTCAATTGTCCTTCGAAATTCACTCACTATCCCGGTTTACGATTGTATAACCTTTAATACTCTAGGAGTTGAATGCCTAAGCAACAGTGCACTCATGTGGCCTAATTATTAATACTCTTTTTTCCTTCAGGTTTTTCTAACTCTTAGGAAAATCGATAAACACTGTTCAGTTTTGAATCTGGCCGTGGGCTTTAAATCGAAATTTTACTCCAACGTAGGAGTCACCGGGATCAAACATCAACCTTCTGAGTGGAAAGCCAGTGTTAAGTTTCAGCTCTAAGCATGCTCCCTGGTTAAAAACTGAGAGACTAACAAGAATTGCACTGAACAAAACGAATTTAAGACAGGTTTGAGAGAAATTTCAGCTTCGCCCGTGTCTCTTTCATTTTGTTCGTAAGAATACTCCATGGGATTAAATTCCCTTTCCCCCTTCCAAACTTGATCACCTGATTAAACTCCCTGATCCCCTGCTGAAATCAAATTAGGTAGATAATTGCTACTGAAAGACAATACTAAGTCCACAAAAAATCCCACGTAATTACATCATTCCAAACCAAGCTTTATCATCGTATTAGACATCGGTATTTCTTCATCTTAGAACCTAGTCAAAAGCGAATTCAAAAACTCCAAAAACATGAAGGAAACGTCCTTATATTCAAAGGCGAAAGAAATTTCTTCGCCAAACAATTCATTTTTTAAGATAAAAATGCCAACTACCAGAAGAAGAATCAGTCAACAAAACTTCCTTTCCTTAATCCTTCTATACTTTTAATTTTTAAAAAGAACTTGGAGTCCCACTCGAAACATAGAGAAGCTAGCTATTTTTTTTTCTCTTCCTCTACCGTCGTTTTAAATGGCATCAAACAGATTCCGGTGTTACAAAAAAAGCACATTAAAGCTCAATTCCATTCAGTTATTCATGCACGTGAAATCCCTTGATAATGGAGTTCAGACTCAGATTAACACAGCTGATGCTGCCATGGAAACTACAGGGACAAAAGCGATGAGTTTTGTTCCACGGCAACTGTATAGCCAGGGAGGAAGGGTAGGGGTGGTTGAAGTGAACACTGAACGGGAGAGAAAAATGTGTGTAAATAATACACAGAAGACAGAATTCTCGTAACTCTTAAATCAGACTTTCTGTATCTAACCAGCCTTTTCAGTAAATTCTTACTTTTATGCGGTAATAGGTTAGACTACTATTGTTTTCCTAGAAGGAAATATATCCGCTCTACGGTTATGCAGGGAGAGTTGGATATACGTTAGGAGTTCTAATTTGCTGTGTATGTAAATCTCGTGTTAGAACCATTGTGCACGGTACAAGATCCTGGCTGCTCCAATAACCTGAAGAAGGGACTGTTTCGAAAGCAAAATCGAAAATCGATTATGCTTATTGTCTAAAGGGATCCAAAAATTCAGGTCACCGGCCCTTCATAATGGTATTACCCGCTGGTAAACTAGAACCATGGCATTCCTCATGTAGCGGTACTAACAACAAGCAACGTAGACTCACGGTGTTCCTCACATAGTGGTACTAATCACAGATAATGTACTACTCACAGGTAACGTAGAACCATGGTGTTCTTAATCACAGGCTATGCCTAGACCTGTGGTGTTGCGCACAAAGTTGTACTAATCGCAGGTAACGCCCAGACCTGTGGTGTTCCGTATTTAATTGTACTAATCACGTGTACTGTAAACCCAAAGTGATCCACCCACGACGACACTAATCACAGACCAATGGTGTTCCTCATGTGATGGTATTAATCACAGGTAATCTCAAGATTCAAGATGCATCATCTCCTTATTGCCCCTTTTAGTCACCTCTTACGACAATGAGGAGGTACAATGGGTGTATTCTTCGTCTACGTCCCCCACCCACAGGGGGTTCCATACGACCTCTAAAAACAACATACAGCAACGCCACTTTTGATAACTCCCGACTCAAAGAATTGGTGATAAAAATCGAACATCTAAGGCGACCGATCTCTGGCAAATCTTTTGTCATCTTCCACGCCAAGAAGCGTGTATCACACAGCGGAGAGAAGGGAGGGAGGTCGTCATGGGAACAGGAGACGCCAGGACAATGGCACGAGATGTGTGGTTGGCGAGCAGTTAATTATATCTGTGGCATTCACTAGGAGGCTGTTTCTATAGGCCAAGGTCTGGATCACTGAGCACCTTCATTAGATACACGTGCAGCGACTGTGTGGTATACTGCTGACTTGCTTGCGTCCTTCAACCTTCTAAATATGTATACACAGGCCTATGATTTATATGTTCTGAAGTGTGCTAAACATATACATCGCTTTCCTCAAATTCGTGGGGACAGCTGATTCAAGTGTCGTTTGAAAAAAATTGGTAAAAACAGGTTGTTTCGCCGCCTGTAAATTGGCTCCTAGATGATTTGAATTGTCTCCTTTTTAAAGTAATTTTATAAAGAAATAAGCAATATAAGGTTTAGTTTTTTAATTAATATGAGTTAACGAAAGATCATTATTTGAAACTTTGGGAACTCCGATTTCATGTAAATTCCGAACCATAGAGGCGTGTCTAAGTTTTGAATTCCCACATCCACTGGCCGGGTTTTGAAATGTGGCTGCTTAGAAGAAAACGAACATGAGTTTAAAACTGGTTCGAGATTACAAAACTACATTAATGGGGGCGACTACAAACACATCTACCGAATTCTAAGGTTCCTGTATCTTGTAATAAGGTTAGCATAAAATAGACCGTGCTCCAGATATCTATGCAAATCGTTACGCAGAAAGGAGAGGGCAAGAAGACACGTATTCTAGAATCTAGGCCACGAATGGTAAACCTCTTCCTACTAGCGTGTCAATTAAGGTCTTGTTTATTACTTTTTAACTGTCCAGTGTGCCACCGGTTATTTTCCTTTAAATTCATCATGAAATCCCTCATTTGAATTCATTTAGGTATTAGACTGCATTACATAAAAATACAGTACATTCCACTAAATGGTTCATGATTATTAAAGCCCGGATTTATATGCATTAATAGGTTAGAGTGCAAAATTACTGCAGCAAGTAGCAAGTATAGTCTACTTTCACAACGACTGTTCTATGGGGTTTGCATAAACATTAGGGTATGGCTCATCAAAACCCCTATAATTTATGTTACTCTTGCTACATTATGGAAGAGCGGGTGGCCCACAGTTCCTACTAACCAAATTAGTTTGCAATCTAACCTGTTACTGCATAAAAATCCGGGCTTTAAGATTATATTTTGCAAACATCACTGTGAATCACATTTTTAAAAACATGTACATTTTAAGAATAAGGGATATTTTTGATTTACTGTAACCTAATAAAATTCATAAAAAATATGGCCATAGAATTAATTGAGACATGTTTCTTTATTAACGCTTAATAATATATGCTATGTTGCTAGATTTCAGTCCTATTTATTACATGTTAAAAACACTAAAATATATTACTATGTTGTCTGATGAACGACAGAAGTTGTGTTGGAGTGTCACCCAGTGTCTTGGGTTCTCCACCCCTGAATTCTAGCACCAAGAAGTTAGAATGCAAACTTACCAAAGTGAATAACAAGTATACTCTAGACATGATAGGATTTTTGTATTTCGCCGTGTCAGCAAAACAAGGTTAAATCCATGTTTCGCAGAGAACTTGACGCCGCGTCTTCACAAGAAGATCTCGTCTGTTCACGAGGAAGACTTGACGATTCTAACAGTGAGAAAAAGGGAGCATAGAACCTAGAATGAATCGAAATCTTAGGCTTGCTAATCGGGAGTAGAGGCCACGATACCTCGAAAATTCGTTGAGTTCTGGAAGCCATTCCACCTTGAAATCTTCAATAAGCATTTTAAGAAACCATCTTCGGTGATTTCATTTAAAATTCAATAGACTTATTTATTTTTCCATTACGCAATATCAGTTGGTATTAAGTATACTCTGTCTTTTAGGCAACATCCAAATTGAGGAAGTGTAATAAATATATATAATCTAGCCTGTAGAACAGTTCTGCTATAAGATTTGCATAAACAGTATGGGTACGGGCTATTAGAACCCCTAGAGATTACGTTACTCTCCCTACACTACAGAGCAGCGAGCTAGACAACACTTCCTGCGAGGCAAATTTGTCTCCAATCAAACTTATTACAGCCTAAACATCCGATCTCTAACTGATTACACAATTCAGTCTAATTCCTGTGTCACTTTATAACCCAATGAGGTACACGAGGAAAAGAAAACAACAAAGATATGTATCTTTTGAGAAAAGGCTTTATATTCTGCAAAGAATTGACTTTAGAGAAAAATGTATCTAAAAATGTGGTTACCATATTCAAATATCATAAATGTTTAGCCTTTTCTCAAAAAACTATAAATCCCACAGGTATGAATTTTCCACGACTTGTGCATTACTCATTGTGAAACTATTATTGTGATGACTTATTTACATGTTTACTTATAGGGTATTATGTGATGAGAAAATGTCTTCTTTTTGCAATGATAAGTTCAAAAATTTTAAGTAAAAACTAATATAAATTGATTTTTGACACAAAATTCATTACATGCTCCCTCAACGCCAATGATCAGGGAACTATTTACCTTCAACACATGAGAGCAGAGACGATGGTAAAGAAGTAGAAGGGCTTGATTTCGAAGCCCGAAATTTTGGATTCGATCCCATCTCGACCCGGAGGTGTTTGAAAATACTCAAAATATCCCACGTTCATGTCGACTGGTACGTAAGCGAACCCTGCAGAAAAAAATGCCAGCATCACGGTGTCTCAAATACCCATAGACGTAGTAGTGGGACTCATATTATAAGTAGCTGCCATTCCGTGCCCCTCTCTGTATACCATGCAATGTAAGCTAGGTCATCTTGTCCATCGGCAACCAATAGATGTCTTTGTCGCTACTAGTTTTATCACCCCTGGAGGCAGACGTCCAGCTCGTTATTGGCTGATTGTATTGTCCGGGAGCGAGGTGACGGGAGGTAATTTTAGTGAGCCAATTGGTGAACGGTGTGGGGGGGGGGGTATATGCTGCTGCAATCTCTGCACTCTGGGTGTGGGTGTATACAACATAGCAGAGCCAGCTGGTATCACTACAACAAAATTAAAGAGGAATTTCCCTTAATGCGTATAACTAAATCATTATCTCTTTATATTGAGATCAAACGAACAGATCTGCATATCCAGGCCGTCAATCCATTCGAACACTTTTAGAAGACGCGTGGTGGATGGAAGTTGTATGGAGTGAATTGGTTTAAGGCACAAAAAGCAAGTCATTCGTGATTCAGCCATAGAAAACCTCGCGTATCTTAAAGGGTAGAGTTAACTAGTACAAAGAGCAACAGTAACAATACAGCGCGAAATGTTCTACCCATACTAGTTTTACAACCCCAGGTCAGTCTAGCTTTAAAATGGACTTTACACAAGAGAGCCTGGATTTCTGGACAGGAGATAGGATACCACCCGCAGTACGCCGAGAATGCTTTGCCTTGATGTCTTCAGTCTCTTGATGCACAATCCACCAGAGGACTTTGCCGGCTGTAGTACTCTGAGGAAAATCACCTTTTGCCCGATGTGACCTAAAATGTATGTCATTTCCTTTAAGGTAATTTAGAAAGAGTGCTTCCGAGACTTTGCTACGTCACGGTATAATAATCGTATTGCTTCAGCTACAATGTGCAGGTTTTGTTATTATTATTATTATTATTATTATTATTATTATTATTATTATTATTGTTTAAATAATCCTAACAGCTAGGTCATCGTCCCGTAATGATACGAGTTGCAACGAAATGAAACGATAATTAAAACTTTAAAATATATCCACCGACTAGAATCTAAAAGCAATGACGATGAAAATTGACTATGCATTCGAAACAATCAGTGTGTCCGATATGCAATGCCTTATTTTCCGGAATGATGCTTGTTGTCCAAAGGAGTCGGATCCAAAATCCAGGTCACCAGCCCCTCATAATAGTACTAATGAAATGACGTATAGCTTTTAGTGCCGGGAGTGCCCGAGGACAAGTTTGGCTCACCAGATGCAGGTCTTTTGATTTGACGCCCTAGGCGACCTGCGTGTCGTGATGATGAAATGAAGACGACACATACACCTAGCCCCGTGCCAGCGAAATTAACCAATTAAGGTTTAAATTCCCGATCCTGCCGGGAATCGAACCCGGGACCCCTGTGACCAAAAGGCCAGCACTCTAACAATTTAGCCAGGGAGCCGGACATACTAGTACTAATCAATGGTAAAGCAAAACCATGGTGTTTCTCCCATAGTAGTACTAACCACAGGTAATGTAGACCCATGGTGTTCCTTACATAAGGGCACTACTCACAAGCAACGCAAACCCACGAGGTTCCTCACACAGGGGTACCAATTACAGGCACCGACTAGATCCATGGTGTTCCCCATATAGTGGTACTAATCACAGACCACGTATACTCGTGGTGTTGCTCACATAGTGGCACTAATCATAGGAAATTTAGACCCACGTTGTATCACACATTATGGCACCACCCACGGTGTTTTTCACATAATGGTACTACTCCCATAGTAATCCTCCCCCGATGATACTAATCACAGACCCAGCTGGAGACCGTAGCGGTTCGCTTTCCTCAGCTAGCAGTGATTATTGCTCTAAAAGGGAGCACAACCAGATACATGTAGTATTAATCGTAAGTAAAGTCGACCCATGGTGTTCATCGCGTAATGGTGTTAATCACGTATAGTTTCATAGTTCCAAAAGTATTATCCCTCGATCGCCCCTTTTCTTCGCCTCTTACGACAGGCAGGGGATACCACGGGTGTATCCTTAATACACGTCTCCCCACCCACAGGCGTGCAGGCATTATGATTTGATGTCATTTAGCTGAGTCAGTTTTGATGTTTTCTTTTACTTCCAACAGATGGCAGAGCTCCAATGGAGGAACTTTTTCAGAGTTCTTTCGGGTAAAATCAAACGTTACACTCTACATCTTTTAACAAACAGGAATGCCGATGGAAATTATTTTTACTCTAATACGTTTGAACCCGCGATATTCAGATCTGGAGGCTGATACATTTCCTGTGATCCAAAAAACAAGAAAAAAAAAAGTTATTCAAATTTGATGATTCTTTTTCGTTTAGTCTAAGAATTATTCTTTATCTTTTTTCAAAGATTATAATTACATTGCAATTATTAAAAATGACTAAAATGCATGGATTTTAAGAAGTACCCACATGAACAACATCAACGGCGAAGAAACTGAATTAATTCTACATCTTTTGGGATTGGAAAGCAAGAAAACGTTTGACAAGGACTTGGATAATTTCATGTCCTTCTGGGTATATACTGCGCAGTAAAGGAAAAGAATAGGTATTAAGAAAGCCATAAAACTTGACAGTCCATGTGTGGGCTCACATTTCACAACTTACCTGTCTCGTTCGGAGTAATTGGTGATGAAACCACCTTTCTATCGGCAGTTTCAAGTTTCTTACATAAAAGTCTGCAATACATCAAAGGTCTTACAAAGTAAGGAACCTTGCTCTTTGCATCAAGAACCGTTAAGAATTGTAATTACCACAGTTTACGTCAACGGACAATTAAATTACTTGAGGTTCCATCGGTACTAAGAGACACTTTACTTAATAAAGCTTTGCTCAAACAAGAAATAATAAGGAAGGCGAGTTCATATCGGTGGTGGACGAGAGATTATGTCATCCATACTCAGGCCATAAAAATTGAAGGTTCTAAAATAAATGTTAGAATAGAAATCATTCTGATCGTAGGTGCATTGGAAACACAATAAAATGTCTTAGTTTTTAATACAATTACAAAATATTCTCAGTGGAATCCTGAATTAAGATAATTATGCATAAACAATTATTTTTAAATATGATGGAGCATTGAAGAAGAAAAAGAAATAAAAGAAATTAGGCTAGAGAATCTAACCATATGAAGCAAACTGTTGGAGGAACTAATGAAAATACTGCAGTGCTTTAAAATTCAATTTAAAAAAAGTCAAATTATAAAGCCATCACCCAAATTCTCAGACAAAACAAATACATAGTTCTAGCCCTTGAGGCACGCAACTTAATGTTGAAAATATCCCAGGGATATGAGCTACGAATTTTAGGTAACTAAAAAATGAGAATATATTCTTTATTTATTCCCAAAAGTTACAAACCTTTTCTTAAACGTTATCCGGTCGATTAGATTAGCAGTTTGCCTTTTTCTACCACTACGAGCGCTAATGAGAGTCAATACGTTGTTTCACTAAAGTTCTACTATGAGCGCTAATGTGAGTTAATGCAGAGTTTCAATTAAGCCCTTATGACTATATTCGGTGTGGACATTTTTCAAAAATAAAAAAAAAATCCTGAGGTTATTGAACCAAGGAACATATTACTGGAAGAATTATGTATAGAGCCCGGATTTTTATGCATTAATAGGTTAGAATGCAAACTTACTGAAGCGAGTAGCAAGTATAGTCTAATCTGCACAACGACTATGCAACGGAGTTTGCATAGATATTAGGGGTACGGCCCATCGGAACCCCTATAATTTATGGAAGAGCGGGTGGCCGACATTCCCTACTAAACGAACTAGTTTGCAACCTAACCTGTTACTGCATAAAAATCCGGGCTTTAATTATGTAAATAAGTTGATTTGGCTAAGATTTGAATAAAAAAAGAAACCGAGTAAGGAAACAAGATAACTGATTTTCGAATTTCTTTTTAGTTTGATAACGCTATCGAGGACTCAATTTGTAATCTTTCCGAGCCCTTTAGCCCTTCAACTTTAGACACTATTGAGGAAATTGTTTAATTTTACGTTTTTTGTAGTATGGTGACCCCTACTTTGTCTGCTACGAAATGTTTTTTAACATCAATACTAGAAACATAACATTTAGGTTGTATAAAACAGTTATTAATGTCAATGTGTAAACGTCAAACTAAGGCTATAACATACCTCCAAATAATATATTACCTAATTGTAACATTGTATTTTATCGACGTGTCTTGTAAACATAGTGATGCCATAATCATGTGAATCATCTCGACCGATATTCCTCCAGACGTCTTTGATCGGAATCACAGCACTTCTAGAAAGGAACGAAAAAAATCCAAGCCACAAGCGTAGGTCAATATGTACCCATACCAACAGTGCTCAATGGCCCGCGGTTGACAAACCACACTTGTGTAAGCAGTCGTCAATATTGACTCTTAGCACGTCCATTCTAGTGGTACTAATAAGTCATAAGTGGAAAAAGAATATCTTACAACATCGAAGAAGTGTTCAGATAATTTACTCGACACTGCGAGGAATGACTGCATTTTTATCTTCAACTGAGTTGTGCCAAGAGATTAGAAATGGTTTATTTAAAAGTTCGATGTGACTATAATTGTCATTTCCTACAGGTAATAGTTTATTTCTGCAATATTTCGTCTTCCCCGTTGTGTATCCTTTGCACTGCTTGGTGGCTTCATTATCTCATCGTCTAAGTCCTGCTGCCCCGTTTCTTCTTGCTCAGAACTTAGCGTTCAGAATGTTTGTGAGGAAATTATATAACGAAGGAGGTTGTATTTGTTAAGAAAACCATAGTTTTCACCGTCGACTCAGCTAAGATCGTTAGCATTTATTTATATTTCTTGATGCTTCCTTGAAGGAATCGTAGTTTAATCCATTGATTGGTCGGCTTGGTATGCAGACGCCTCGGAATGTCTGCGTCACTTTGAGAATGTGTGTCAGGTTGCTTCAAGGCTTCGGACTCCCCATCGTTCCTATAACATACCTCCGAATAATATATTACCTAATTGTAACATTGTATTTTATCGACGTGTCTTGTAAACATAGTGATGCCATAATCATGTGAATCATTTCGAACGATATTCCTCCAGACGTCTTTGATCGGAATTCCAGCACTTCTAGAAAGGAACGAAAAAAATCCAAGCCAAAGGCTTCGGACTCCCCATCGTTCCTTGAAGCAACCTGAGACACATTCTCAACAATGACGCAGACATTCCGAGGCGTCTGCATACCAAGCCGACCAATCGATGGACTGAACTATGATTCCTTCAAGGAAGTATCAAAAAATATACATAAATCGTTAACATTTATAAGGGGCATTACACAATCCCCTCCTTGTTCTTCTAGAGAAAATGCCACTTCAATGGCATTTCATTAAGAACGAAACATTTCATTCTTTGTTTAATAGTGTGTTTTACAGGTATGTTGTAGTGTAATATATTGAAATTATGCGTTCAAAAGACTAAAAAGCTGTAGAGTTACAGTTGAAGGAGGATGTATTCCAAAGGTGAAAAAGGCTTTATTTATTGAACAGCAATTCGCTTAGCATTATTATTTCCATTTTCCTTTCCTTTCAGATGATCTTAACTGTCAAGACGGTTACTTGCTGGCTGGCTCTCAAGATATCGGGTTCAATACCGTCTGAAATCGGTAGCATCTGATGGAGTTTCAATTCAACAACGCCGCGCTGTTAGCATTCAGGAAAAGATTTCTGCGGGATAAAACCCGATAATCCAGTGTATGCTAAGATAGTTAGCATTTATAAGGGACATTACACAATTATTCTTCTTTTTAGAGAAAATGCCATAAGTGAATCATTTGGTATAGAAGTGGTTTTAGAACTCTTCATTTTAGGAAATGAAAGTGCTATCTGTCTGTTGATAAGAATTACAGTTTGGTCACAAAATACCTCGAAACGAAGGTCTGCACTGTCATTAAATTTCCCCTCAGGATTTCGATATTTTTGGGGGGTAAAATGTTAAATATCTGAACATCTTGCAATGTCTCCGTCGATTAATAGCTAAAAGCTATAACTTTGTGAAATTTTAATTTTCTAGCGCACTGGACGATTGCGTCCACCATTTTCTTTTGGAAGGAGGGGGTAAAAATTTAAAATTTGAGTCGGACATAGAAAGAGACCTATCACAAAAGACTCCCAATTTCCTTGTACTAATTTGTATCCCCATTCGTATAGAGTCAGATAAGAGATCCCATCGAACAAGAATAGATTCTAAAGGCTACCAAGAAAATATGAGGACGGAAATTCGTCCTGACTTTTCTTTGAAGCGCCTACAGGAAACCGAAAACAGCATTGGACTAAACAGAAGTATGAATCCGTAAGAATAGGGTCCCGAGAAGTGACGTACTCTGAATTCTCCATAATAAAGAATCTGATTCATTTTGAAAATGGAGTGTGGAGTGGGGATCACACATTGTGTTAGTAACAGGCTCCTCTTTTTATTACGTCATGCGGGATGATTTTCTCTGCGCTATTGTGACGTCAGAGAACGGCCTGAATTCCTTGAAGCAGAAAGATGGTCAAACGTTGATACTTTCAGGCGTCACGGTGCAGAGGGACGGTAGAATTACAATTGCAAAGAAAAACAATTTCCTATGTTTAAACATTAGCTATATACTGCGCTCGTCATGTCTATTATTATTCATGTCGGAGTCAGCGGAATTTTAAGTTACTAGGGGACCCGTGCGAGAAATCTCGCATGTTCATAAAGTATGTGGTGGAGTAGCCCCCTGGTGAACTACTGGTGAACTAAGGAATACACAGAACAGTACAATATTAGAGTCTTACTTATCACTTAATGTAATCTCTGATGTTTTAACATTTATGGCATCCACGGGATCGGAAGCAAATGCAAGCGCATTATTATACTGAAGAATGTTCCGGAAGTAATTTTTGGATTTACTATCATTCTTTTCTTAACTGATAATTACAGCATATTATAATGACATAAAACAGGCGTCCCAGCGACCAAAATGTGAAGCAGACAACAATGATGGCGCGTATTTTCTTACAGCAACAGTATTTGCAAATCGCACACTTCGTACAATTTGTATCTCATTTTAAAAATAAATTATCCAAATTTATGGCATGAGAGTGCAATTCGTCGCTGCTAACGTCTATTCACTTTCTTTTGAATGCTCATTTGTCATTTTGCTCTTGTGAGCGCCGCAAAAGGGATCTATACAACTGAAATAATATATATGATGGAAAACATTTAGTTGGGACATTAACGATGATCTGATGATCTCTTAACTCAAATGAGAAGAGAAAAATGAAGTCCGACAATTCGAAGAACGAAGATATCTGCAGACGGAAGAAAAGGACCACACAAAGGTTATTCATTCATTTCCGTGTCCGGATCAAACACTATTCGTCCAGAACTCAGTAGCGTGGACACCTCTAGTACTCCAATTCATATTCGGGCAGACTAGCAAATGTTCCTTATTTTGAGTGTCTCCATACTCATGAAGGATGAGGAGGAGGAACTGTGGAGATCTTTTACTGCACATCGCTCTCATTATTGTCATCGTCATTGTCATAATCATCTTCGGTTGACAACTATGTGTCTCTTTCTTTCTTTCTTTCTTTCTTTCTTTCTTTCTTTCTTTCTTTCTTTCTTTCTTTCATTTTTTAATAAGTTGCTTTACGTCGCACAGAGAGGTCCTATGGCGACGATGGGACCGGCAAGGGCTAGGAGTTGGAAGGAAGCGGCCGTGGACTTAAGGTACAGCCCCAGCATTTGTCTGGTATAAAAATGGGAAACCGCGGAAAACCATATTCAAGACTGCCAACAGTGGGGTTCGAACCCACTACCTCCCGAATACCGGATACTGGGCGCACTTAAGCGACTGAATTTATCGAGCTCTGTTTTATTTATTTCTTACCTTCTTTCTTCAAGCTGTCCGCCTAGTGTACTTTCATATACAGAGTGGTCGCAAAAAACGTGAAGCGGGCATATGAGCGTTGTAGGGTTGGTAATACTGATAAATAATTTGAAAAAAAGTAATTCGATATCTCGCACCGTTGTCATTTTATCAGCTGGTGAAGTTAGCCAATCAGATCACTCCGCAGGCCAGCTGAAATGGGCTTTGTGCGGTATTGTTGCTAAATCTGTACGAGACTTTAGAACGGTTTGAGTGTTATGCCGAGAAATCAGCACCACACACAAACATACCGTTGGTTTCAGCCGGTGTCATGGTAGCGTAGTTGCTAAGGGGGCGAGGCTGTTCGCTCGGAGGTCTATATTCAAACTAAATAAACAATGTGTTTTTTTTTGTATTTTTGTTTTACGTCGCACCGACACATAGGTATTATGGCGACGATAAACAATGTTTTTAATAAAGTCATATTTATTCGGTAATAACTAGAGCCGGATTTTTAGGCAATAATAGGTTAGACTGCAAACTTTACTGAAGCGAATAACAAGTATACACTAGCCTGCATAGTCTGCTTGAAAACTGGCAAATAAGTAGAGGAGGATTATCCGAAAAATTCTTTTCTTCCCAACCTCGAAGATGGTGTTTACAGACTTCGGAGCAACTTACCCACACCCAAAAGATATCAAGCGTAATCCGGAAGAGAAGGGTAACGTTTTACGACGCTCACCTCTTCAGATTGCCAGATGAAAGAATTTGTAAACGTTTTGTTATCCAACTTCAGAAGTCTCAAAACGATCCCTCCTTGGTTGGTGGGCATCGATAAAGATCTCTCAGAAACAGAAATTCAGCTCCGAGCACCAACCAAACATAAAGTTAGACAGGTTCATCAAGAAGTAGTCCCAACTCGACTGAAACATGTCCATTCTGATGCATGGAACAAAGGATATAAAACTTGTGAGCCCGCAAGACGACGAACACCTGAGATCTCGCGATCCTTATTGGACCTAACGATGAATAATAATAATAATAATACGAAAAGGTCTCAGATAACATACGGAAGAGCCATGTTCTTCGGACGTATCTACAGAATGAACCCGGGAAGACTGACCAATCAGATAGTAAGAATTTTTGAGATCAAGAAAACTAGTGCGCGCTGGTACCAGGAGGTGAAAAAGGACCTGGAAAGAATGGGAATACAAGGAACGGAAATCAGCGACAAATAGAGGATCAAGGCCGTGGAGAGGGTTCCAGAAAATGTTAGATTCTGTACCCAAGTGCCATGGACAGAAGAAAGGAGGAGATTGCAGAGTGAAAGGATGAAGGAGAACTGGACGAGGATTAAAGCCCAGAAACCAATGAAGCTGAATACAAACTCGGCCAAAACGAAAGAATAAAGAAGACGATGATAACTTTACTGTAAGACATTTCTAACAGTATTCGTGCTTGTTGGTTATCACCAGAGCCAGGATTTTTATGCAGTGACAGGTTAGATTGCAAACTAATTTGGTTAGCAGGGAGTGTCGGCCACCCGCTCTTCAATAATGTAGCAAGGGTAACATAAATCATAGGGGTTCTGATGGACCATACCCCTAATGTTTATGCAAGCGCCATAGCATAATCGTTGTGAAGGCAGACTATACTTGCTACTCGCTTCAGTAAATTTGCATTCTAACCTATTAATGCATAAAATCCGGGCTCTAGTTATCACTTGTAAAAATTGTTCGTAGTTGTATAACCCATAACACGGTAAGAAGTGTAATGAATGATGGAACGTTACTTTTGAATGTTACTTATATATTTATTTTTTTCGTAACTGAGACACACGTAACGGTTACAAGAAAATAAGGTTATCGACCAGCTCAACTGCAGTCAACTAACTACATGCTTTAATTTTGATTACAATAAATTAATATTCTCTCTCAGTAGCAGGTCACCCACGATTACCAGGGAGGGGCATTGTATTTATTCGTTCTTTCATACAAAAAAAATCCAAAAACATGAATCCTTACTGGTACGACATAAAGCTGTCACTGAGACTATATTGCGACGTTTTTGATCAGTGTGTTTCAAATGTGGTGCGGTGCGCCCTGTCTGGGTGTCTGACAATAGTAGAAGTTAAACAGGCGTTAAGTGTGTGAAGTATATAAGCTTATTGTGTGTGTGCTTGGCGGCCACTCAAAAGGACAAGTGTTGACCCAGGGCAAACACAGGGCGAGGAGACGCTAGAGTCAACAATTAACTTATGGAGGGGGAACGGACAAGCTTTTCTCAATCATTGACAAGCTCGCCTGTCAAAAGACGAATACGTCAGGCTTTCAGAAACAGGAGATTGCCTCTCAGTATCCCTACACGCCATCGATTTGCTTTCTTCCCCCTCGATTCATTCAACTGCGTACTGAATTACCCTTGGAGCGCCCTTCATAGAAGGTCGTAAGATCGAATCTTCGCACATTTGCTTGTTACTTAAGGGGACGTACACATGAAATAGATGTTTAAATTACAATAGAATATTTGCAGATACAATAATAATTAAAAAACGAAGGTGTCCGCCTCTGTGGTCTAATGGTTATCGTGATTAGCTGCCACCCTCGGAATCCCAGGTTCACTTCCCGGCTCTGCCACGAAATTTTAAAAGTGGTACATGGGCTAAGCCTCGGGAGGTCAACTGAGATTTCAAACTCAGCCATCCTGGAAGTGGTTTTCCGTGGTTCCCCACGTCTCCTCCAGGCAAATGCCGGGATGGTACCTAACTTAAGGCCACGGCCGCTTTCTGCCCTCTTCCTTGCAATATTCCCATCCCCCTACAAGTCCCATGTTCAGCATAGCACGTCAGACCCCTGGCGAAATAGCGGTCCTCCTCTCCAGCTGTACCCCCCCCCCCTTCCCCCAAAGTCTAACGTCCTAGGACACTGCCCTTTAGGCGGTAGAAGTGGGATCCCTCGCTGAGTCCGAGGGAAAAAAATCAACCCCGGAGAGAAAACGGATTAAAAAGAAAGAAAAAGAAGGTAATATGCGATGGCCATAGTCTCCAGTTTCCTATAAAGACGACCATGGATCGAATTCCGAGCAATTTATGTGATAATTTTCGAGTCAGAAGAACATGACTTTGTTTAGGACTATTAACACTTGCCCTCCTCCTCCATCATAATCATCATCATAGATACACCTATCTATGGACTGAGAACCCACAACAGCCTTTCAAATTCCCTAAATATCTGGCAGCAGAGATGGCGTCCTTATTTAGGTGGCCTGCTCCACCCCTTTAGACGGGGGATGAAAATTTCAATAGACTAGGATAGGCTAGGCTCCCGACTTCCTACGAAACTGGTCCTGGGCAAAGTTAAGGTAGAGCAGCTAATTCAGTTCTAAAAGGTTCTCGCGCCCATGCTCTGAATGTAGGCAGTTCGATCCCTGCCTCTCGAGAAGTATTTTAATGAGTAGAACGTTAAAACTGTAGTAAAGTATTTTAGCTAATATTGCCATTTCTTCATTATTCAGGAACTTACCTACTACACTCATGAAGACTTGTATGAGAAGAAAGGTCATAGAAAATCCCGAACCATTTAATGTTTCCATGGAAATTGAGAGCGTATAAAACTGCTGATGGTGATGTCATTTCACGGTACTGGAGTACGAGAGGGAAGAGGAGCCGTAATTAAAGAATGCACAAGAATACACACACACAACTTTCGCTAATTAATATCTGCTCTTCAGAGCATGCGCCTACATCTTATGCAACCCTTCTTGTTCTTCTTCGTGCGCCGTGAAGCACGCCGAAACTAACCGAGTCACCGCCAAAACAGGTCATACCTAATGCGTCATCGCTAATTGTTTCTGACTCAATTCATGGTCGTCATTGTTGTTCTACTGAGGTTCTTTTTAACCCTTATAGAACCTAAATGGTCAATGGCCACCGTTGGGGTATAGACGATATATCGCCAATGGCTGAACCAGCTACAATGACCAGCTGGCGACATTTCGTCGATGGAATAAACCTAAGGCGTGATTTCAAATTGTCTTCTTCTAATTATAGATTTTTATTCTCTTATCAGAAACATGCCTCAGGTGGAATTTATATAATTTTTGACTAAAACTTAGCCACTTCCAGAGCATTTTCTGTGGCCTGGTAAAGGTCATCTCCCGTTCTCACCAATTCTCAGCATCACAATTTTAAATTTCCTGAGTAAAAAGGATTTTTTGTGTGGATATTTTGAAAGAAAAATCGTATCGTTATCTTAGTTACAACTTACGTTACTAATGAAAGGTGGAACTCAAAACACGCCAGGGTCATTTTTACCACAACACTTTGAAAACGGCTGACCTTCTTAAGCGAATTATTCTTAAAACATGCCCGATCCTCAAAGTGTTAAACACGCTCGTAAGAAGCCCAGTGTATTGAATGTAAAACTATTTAATTTGAGATATAAGAGGATTCGGGGTTCCAACTTGGCTACGTCAGTGGCACACTCAAACGTAACATAGTACATACACACGGTAGACTTCCCGATTACTCACTAGATTATGGACATGAATACAATCATCCCAATTTCCTTCCTTCGCCATAAGGGTCACAACCCTCAACAATCTATACCACAATATTTTTAATGAACAAAGCCAATGCAAACCCCCTGCAATACACGATCACATCACATAATATTGCTCTTCTTAACCAAAATGACTGCAACAGATTCAAGGCAACGTCTTTGTATCCCAGAAGTCAGCTGCTGCAGATGACCGTGCAGAAAGCAGCTGTAAGCGCTTCAACAATGCAGGGGGAGACGTATAAGACCAGACACTTCTTTCTGGAAAATTCTGGAAGATAAGAGCACTTTCTTGCATGTGTCTTCGTGCCTCCCTCTTGTCGACTAAATGTGAGGGAGTCTCTTCGCGTATAGGGGATTTTTTTCGGGTCATCGCAGCATTAAACAAGACATTACTGGTAAGAATCAGGTGAGGTATTTACTTCCACGGTTTACGATTATATCATTGTTTCATCGCCGTGCGTGTGAGCATTTCGGGTAATGCCGGGCACAGAAATACTTCATTAAAAGGAAATCGAAGTAACATGGGTACAGAAGGGGCTGCTGGTTGAGAGGTCATATAAAACTTGCCCTAACTGACGTTTTATGGTCAAAAACATTGGTATAGTGGCAACAAGACAATTCAGCATCCCATCAAGAGTATGGGTTGAGTTCATGAAAACTGAGCTTATCTGAAAAATGCACCTTGTATTATGAGTTGTGAAAAGTAAATTCAATGATAAAAAGAGATTATAAAATGAAACACCTAAGAATTACATTAATGACGACCTGGATTTAACTCTCCGACACTTACCGCCAGTGTACAAATCAGCAAAGCCGTTCAAGTTTGAAAATCTTAATTTACATCATGCTGTATTGGACAAGGTAATTTTCTACAGTACTCTATGTTCTTGAAAGTGTTTTCACACCATTATTGCTCAATTATTTAGTACAGACATAAGTCTTGTATTTTAAAACAGAAAAGTACGTGTCCAGCTCTACAAGATTCCCCACTAATTAATTTACTAACAGAAACGCTAGGAAGGTGTGACAGTAATTTTATGATAACTAGCGGACGTTAGTATTTAAGAACGAAACCTTAAGTTGAAGAAACTAGACAGCAGATTCAAATTTGCACTGGAGTAGAGGTTTAAAATTAATCTCCCACTATAAGTGGAAGAATTAATGGAAGGAGGTCCGGTCTCTAGCGATTATGAATGGTACGGGAGGGAAAAAAGTAGCCGAACGTTAAATTACTTACAGTCACCTTGAAACAAAGTAAGAAAAAATATAAAGAGACCTGCTTTGAATGGTGCTCCACAGTCTACGAGCCGCATCAAGTTTATGTATAATAATGAGTTAGTGGACCGCTTTTGCAAGATCATGTTCATTGAATTAACCAGCAACGTGCATGATGCACTTTCTGTATTCCTTGAATGAGAATTTATTCTTAACATTAAGTACACATCTCTGGTATCATTCTGGTGTCTATAACCGATATAATTATTTAAGACCGGCCATCGCAGAACTTTAAATACGATAAATTGCAGTTCCCGGCATTGCGGCAATGAAGAGACGGTCGCACCGGTTGTTAAGAGACGACAGAGTAGTAGCTCGGTTCACTTGATATGAATGAATTCGGAGCGTGATACGTATTAGGAAAAATTTGGCCTAATAAAATAGCTATTTAAGAGAAACACAACGAGTCAATAATATCCAGTTTTCGGATGAGTTTCATACAAGATTTTACCTTGGATATATTTCGATATGAATTATGGTTTTATAGCTGGGGGTCATCCGAAGATTTATGTAACGTAACGCGACAAAAAGTGTGACGGAAGTGTAACCATAGCAACCGTGCAGGCAGTGATGCAAGGCATGGATGGACGGCCAGACAGGGTTACCTAGCAACCGTGCAGGCAGTGATGCAAGGCATGGATGGACGGCCAGACAGGGTTACCTAGCAACCGTGCAGGCAGTGATGTAAAGTATGGATGGACGGCCAGACAGAGTTACTTAGCAACCGTGCAGGCAGTGATGCAAGGCATGGATGGACGGCCAGACAGAGTTACCTAGCAACCGTGCAGGCAGTGATGTAAGGTATGGATGGACGGCCAGACAGGGTTACCTAGCAACCGTGCAGGCAGTGATGCAAGGCATGGATGGACGGCCAGACAGGGTTACCTAGCAACCGTGCAGGCAGTGATGTAAGGCATGGACGGACGGCCAGACAGGGTTACCTAGCAACTATGCAGGCTGGTTGTCACCTGAAATTAGCAACCGTTGATGGATGGTCATAACCGGGAGATATATTTATGATCATTTGATTTTCGAAAAGGGAAAAGGTTTTTATTTTTTGGTGTGTGGTCTATTTGGAGTTTGAATTATCAATTTCCCAACACCCTTGTAACCATGGCAACCAGTGTTGGTCTATGTACACTAGGTCAGTAGCGTCATCTTCTCACTGTGCGCTTTCTTCATGTAACCGAGAGCTTCGGAAAATGCATCAGGTGAACCCCGTTCTACTCCTTAGGCAGAATTTAAATCATTGAACTGAACGCTATGGGCTTTACGTCGCACCGACACAGATAGGTCTTATGGCGACGATGGGATAGGAAAGGCCTAGGAGTTGGAAGGAAGCGGCCGTGGCCTTAATTAAGGTACAGCCCCAGCATTTGCCTGGTGTGAAAATGGGAAACCACGGAAAACCATTTTCAGGGCTGCCGATAGTGGGATTCGAACCTACTATCTCCCGGATGCAAGCTTCACAGCCGCGCGCCTTTACGCGCACGGCCAACTTGCCCGGTGAACTGAACGAACCCAAGGCCTTGGAATGCGAGCGAGGCAAGCTACCTCTACACCATAGCGCTAGCTAATAACAATAACACAGAAAGAGGTGGGCGTCACCAAATTATAGTATCCTGGAGCGCAACCCACTCAAAGAAAAACTTGAAGATCACAAGAATTTCCAACAAAAGCCGAAGCTGAAAACAGGGAAGGCGAGGACCGAAGAAAGGAACAACACCGGGAACGAGTGCGGGAGTACTGGGCAAATATTAAAGCGGGGAAGGACGGTGAAAATGACGTGGCCCTCTATTTTCCGAAACGACATGCATGAATGAATGAATGAATAATATTTACGAAGCCCTCAATGTCTCATTTTCTCACAATGCATCAGTCCTACAATATTCTTGTGTGGATACACTCATTTTTATTTTCGATTTACCGCAACTCTATCTCTCCTGTAGGTGAAGTCAAAGGATGCATTTGATCTGTACCCCTTGCATGTCGTAAGAGGCTACTACGAGGGGAACAATCGAAGAATCTGTACTCCTCTCTCCTCTTCTACGCCCCCAAAACGTATCCAAGATTCTATGATTTTCCGTGTAGCGGATAAAATGTGTGATTGCGACGACTTTTCAATCCAGCCGAATTGCAATAGCTATTTCAGGAAAGTAAAATGAATAAATGTTTTTCGTTTACGTCCCATTAATTACTTTTGACAGTTTTCGGAGATGGCGAGGTACCAGAATTTTGTCCCACAAGACTTCTTTCACGTGCCAGTAAATCTACCGACAAGAGGCCGACTTATTTGAGCACCTTCAGATGCCACCGAACTGAGCCAGGATCGAACCTGCCAAGTTGGGTTCAGAATAGAGGTGTGACAAACGGTTATTTTTGTGTAACTGCTACATCTGTCACTGCTACAATGAAGTAACTGTGAAAAGTAACAGTTAATAATAACGCCCAACGTTACTCATCTTTTATTGGTCACGGCTTCAAACCTGTCTCCTCACAGCTGTGTTGCAAAGTCCCATTCATTCACTCGCATATGCGCACACGCATCACTACATTGTTGAAAGTCGGTGCAGCAAAACACGCATTCCTATTTCCTGTAAGTTAACGAGAGGCAGACAACGGATGAAATGAGAAGACAACATAGCGTCTTTTCTGAAATCTAGAGGGGTGAGTTTGACAATGCCCCGATCAAGGATAGAAGACAAGAAAACATGATCTGGCTGCCAAACCTCGACACAAACCGGTACAAGAGGATCGACTAAGTAAAATGAAGTAATGTTATGTTATCTGTAATATCAAGATGGAAAGTTAGCATACTAATTTATTTATGGTACAAGAAAAATGATACGGGCGAAACTTATATTAATATTATAATGTAGGTAGCTCTGCGCGATGTCTGAGTCAACGATTACTCCTGAGCAGTTGAATATGTCATAATAACAGTTTACACTTTAGTTACCAGATGGTAGCAGCAACTTGAACAAGGACACTATAGAATATATTATACGCTAAAGTGTATTTGACTTAAAGCAATCTCCTACGTCAGCGCTCTCACTTGGATGACATGCGTTGGCCTACTATCTGAACTCTGAAGGTCACATTCTAGGTCTGTGAGCTGCTACTAGCGACAGTTCCCACTTCCCAGTCACTGTTTTCACTAGTACGTTATTCTGTTGTCGTTACTCGGTAACCTGTTATTTTTGTCCTCGTTACATTTGTAACAGTGACAGACATGTAACTGTGACAAGGTAACTGCTACGCCCAGCCATCTCTAGTTCAGAAGGCCAGCGCCTCAACCGGTCTGAGCCACTCAACCCAGCAAAACATCATATATGAAGTCCTACCCCTCGGAAAACACAAGAAAACCGGTGACATGTTGCGAAATTTCAAATGTAGACTGATACAACTGATTATAAAGGAAATAGAAAAGGGACACGTAGATGTGGGCTAGGAAACTCCAACAGTGGTTTGTTGTCAACAATACAAGATAGAGATGCAAATGTAAAGATATTAAGGGACAGATTATCACGAACAAGACGGTTCAGGTATCTTTGATCGTACATCGTGCAGAACGGAGGATTAGACAGAGAAATCAGTCACAGGATTCAGGCTGGATGGAAGAATTGGAAGGAGATGACAGTTGCCCCAGATGATCGGAAGATTGGGAAAAGGACGAAGGGAATGGTATTCAAATCAGTAGTGACATATGGTAGTGAAGAAAGTCCACAATAAAAAGCTGAACTTGACAGAAATGCGGATCTTGAGATGATGGGAAGGACACGAATAGGTGGGATAAGAAATGAGACGATGCGAGATATGTGTGCTGATTTTGGAAGCATCAAGAAAGATACAGGAGAAAAGACTGCTATGGTTTGGACACGTTATGAGACGAGAGGAGGACTATGGGAAGGAGGGTAAGTAGCCTGCAGGTGGTGGAAAGATTGGCAAGAGGGAAGCCTGTGTGGCTGAGGGCATGAGGGAAAAGGGACTGCGCAAAGAGGACGTACTGGACAGGAAGAAATGCAAGAGTAAAGTGAGGAAATATGATCCTAATTAATACAGCCAGGAATTTTAGGCAGTAACAGGTTTGACTTGAAACTAATTTGGTTAGTAGGAAATGTCATCTAGCCCGCTGTTCCGCGATGTAGCGAGAGTAACAAATTCTAGGGGTCGCAATACGTTGTACCCGTATAGTTTATGCAAATCTCGTAGTATAACCGTTGTCCAGGCTAGTATATACTTGTTACTTCTGTAAGTTTGAAGTCAAAGCTACTAGTGCCTTAAATTTCGAGCTCTGAAAAGTAGGGAAAAGCAAATAAGGAGGAGAAGAAGAAGAGATGGACGAAAAGTTTGAAGAAGCAAGATAACAAGACCTCCCACAAGATTACTATTATCCAACTCATGTAGCTAAGAGAAATATTATTTCTGTTCTTCTGGCGAAGTACTCACATATGTACGACATATAATTGTCAGAAGGTTATGAATGATGATAGACGTGATTTGGCTACAATATCGCCCCCACAATATAATCAAGCCAAGATATTTCTGCTGAAAGGTAGTAAACGGTCCCGAGAAGCCTGCAGTCATAAACAGTGTTTGTGTATTGTATGGGAGAGAATTGTGGGAATCCGTTCCGCTCGGTGCCCTATAGGCTGAGTCACAGCAAGGTTCTCTCTTGCTTCTCTAGCAACAAGACATTTACAAGTAAAATGACTCAGGAGGTTCTTTCGTTTTTACTACCTTCGTGAGTGCACGCATTACACGCACAGCTTGTCTGGACGTACCAGGGAGTAGTGTGCATATCAACCTCCCCTCGTGCACCCCACTGTCATGAGGTACAGTAACCACTTTGCAAAGAACCCAACACCGAAGAGTCTAGAAGTCTTTTTACTTGAACATCTCTCGCAGCATCACATATAGATTCCTTTGGCCAATACTTACACAAGTCTCTTTTTTTTTTTTTTGCTTTACGTCGCACCGACACAGATAGGTCTTATGGCGACGATGGGATAGGAAAGGGCTAGGAGTGGGAAGGAAGCGGCCGTGGTCTTAATTAAGGTACAGCCCCAGCATTTGCCTGGTGCGAAAATGGGAAACCACGGAAAACCATTTTCAGGGCTGCCAACAGTGGGGTTCGAACCTACTATCTCCCGAATTCTGGATACTGGCCGCACTTAAGCGACTGCAGCTATCGAGCTCGGTTATACAAGTCTGATACCTTTTTTGTAGGTCTCTGAGTATCCAGAAACCAAACTCAATTTTAGTGCTGTCTCCTGGCAGAAGATTCGGCGATTACCATAGAGAAAGTTTTCCTATTTTCTGTTCCCCGTATAGTGGATGTCGAATCCGCGTCCAGGATTACAATCCAAACCCACGCCCACACCCATTTAAAAAATAATGCCAGTGTTCTGCCGATAAGTGAGGGGTTTTGGAAAGATAACTTGTTGATGAACTGAAAAATTAATGTCTCAGTACAACAGTCGTACAAAAAAAATTATTATATACGGAAAAATCCACTACATGTATCCTTTTACGCACAGAATGAACCTGGTAAAATAATTTGATGGATGCGAAAGGGTTAGGACTGGGAAAGTATCATCACCGTCACCATCATTGGGGACAGATCATTGATTAAGGATGTAGAAGAACAAGAAAGAAAAATATCTTAAGGAATAGTTTTGTACCAATGTATACAGGAACAATTATGGTAATAAGGAAATCTCATGATTTACACCAACACTCAGAGAAAACCTCAGAGACATTAACGAAAAGACGTTTGAAATGTTATGGACATATTCTCAGAATGAGTAATCAGGGACTGGCCAAAAGAATGCTGAACCTTACCATATCAATGAAAGTAAAAAAAAAAAAAATGGTTGCTCAAGATCTTCAGGATTGAATTAGATAGATATAAATTCAGAAAATGAGTCGACAAATTACCGTCTCGTAGACCATCCAAACACTACCACCAAGAAAACCTTGTCAGAACATCGCCAAGGAAAGCAACATTAAGATTAAGAGATTTTGGGAGAAGAAAGAGGTAACGACATCAGCATAACGAAAAATAATGATAACAGTTTCACGCCCCAATAACTATTTTAACGATTTCCGGAGACGCCGAGGTGACGAAATTTTGTACCGCGGAATTTCTTTAACTTGCCGGCAAACCTTAACACAGCCTGTGCTCAGGAGGCCAGCCCTTCTACCGTTCGCGCCAACCAGCCCGCAGGCCACTTAAAACAGCAATCATCATCATCATCATCATCATCATCATCATCATGATAATATAGTGATGCCTTTTTCATTACCTAACCAAACTCTAGACATAAAACCTAATAAATGGAGGGAATAATAACTAGTAGCTTTAACATTCTCACGCTATCGGAGTTAACATAGCATCAAGTTAGATCAACGAGGATTACCACTTCATTTCCCAGCCTTGGTAACGCTATAAACAATCAGAAAGCGGAACGCCGTTTGCTAAATGTCACCGAACAAATGAAAGAGAACTCTTTTTCTCACGGCATTAGTAGCGGCCGCGAAAAACAACGAATATAAATCTGGAAGGCAAACGCCTCAGGGTACAATATTTATGCCATACACTCAGCATTGGTAAAGTATCATACATTCATAGCAACAGCTACGGCAAGAGTTTGTAACGAACAACAAACAGCCCCTATGCACCTTAGCCTACCAGGCGACCGCTACTCAAACTTGACGATTTGTCCTTCATTAAAAAAAATACATTTTTAACCATATTCAAGCGTTTTTGCTAATGGGTCTTATATTTTTCAAAATTTACTTTAAAATCCTCACAATTTGTAGTCTTATTCCGCAGATATTTCCAAATTGTCTCCGTAGCGTAGTCACTAGTGCAGTGACTTTGGGACACCCAAGGGTTTCGAGTTCGAATCCGACCTTGGTCAGCACATTTTTCTTTTACTGATATATCCCTTATTTTATTTTTTCAACAATTTATTTGCAGTGATCTCTTCTGTTTCAGAGCTATTTGCAACATTTTAAACCATTATTCCTTCCTGTCACTTGAACATGTCCTAAGTTGTACTCGTTTGTCGAGTTTAAGCGATTCATTGTCAGACGAACAGTGAAAATGTGGCAAATATTGTACATAATATACATAATAACGTAAACATTTATTGATATGTAAATAGAAAAAACAACAAATAATGAAGTATTCTATGTAATCTAAAAAATATTGTACCAAAACATTAAAATGTAAGGTAATGGTGTATTATGCCCGAAGGCAGGTCCGAACCTCCGCAGAGGTGTGCCTGAGCCGGAGTTTACGTACGGTAGGGTGGCCAGTTCCTTTCCGCTCCTCTCCATTCCCTTACCTTCCACCAACAGCGCGTGGCAACCCATCCAATTCATGACCACGCCCAATGTCGCTTAACTTCGGAGATCTCACGGGATCCGGTGTTTCAACACGGCTACGGCCGTTGGCAAAACATTAAAAGAAAAAATTAAGAATAAAAAAATCAAGGTCGGATTCGAACTCGAAAACTGCGGGAATAAGACTACAAAAGTTTGAGGGTATATTGTAGACGTTACATTTTTAACAAAATAAGGCCCACTGGCAAAAACGCTCCAAAAAAGGCTAAAATATGGTCATGTTGAAAACATGTCTTAGCAGACAAAGTAGTGGTCTCTATACAACGGAAAACGTAAATTAAGCAATTTCCTCAGTTGTGCCGAAAGTTGTAGGGCTAAAGGGCCCGGAAGAGTTTAAAAGTGAGAGTCTTGGATAACTCTATCAGGCTTTTAAAAAAATTCGACAATATCTTCCGGCCTAAATGCAGTTCCGGGAAAACTGCCTAAAATCACTTGTTTATTTACTCGTTTTCTTTTTTATTCAAATCCTGGCCAAATTAACTTATTTACATAATTATTTCTTTAATGTGTTCCTTGGTTCAATACCTTCACGCGATTTCTTTTTGGAAAATGTCCATACCGAATGTAGTTATAAGGGCTTAAGTGAAACTCTGCACCGACTCAAATTAGCACTTGCAGTGGTAGAAAAAAGGCACAATGCTTATGTAATCGACTGGATAACAATGATTAAGAAAGGGATTGTAATCTTGTGGAATAAATACTGTCTTACTTTATTATATTTTATTTACCTAAAAATCCGTAGGATAGTTGCTTGCTTGAACAGTTGATTTTTAATGAAAGGCAAATCCTCAAAATCTGAACAATTTTCTACAAAACCACATGGCGACCTATCCTTGTTAGCCTCAAGGCTGCAGATTACAAGGTGACGAATTCTCTCGGCCGTTATTCTTGGCTTTCTAGTGCACGGCCACTATCTCACCGTCAGATAACTCGTCAATTGTCTGGCTGACACGCAGATCGAACGGGCGGTGACCCCAGGTGTCCACCTTATACTCGTTACTGTACTCAACAAGAAAAGGAGTCCGGAAGTGAGTCTAAAGAGCTCCAGTGAGGAGAGAACACTTGGTGTAACATTACCAACAGCTATTAGACAGTACCTGGAACTTAACTGGCTGTTATCACGGCAGGCAGTGTTGTCAAGTGGTCACTTTACCGCTAATTGGGTATCTCCGTTTTAACATGGGACAAAGAAGAGGTGAATGTCGTCTGGCTGAGCAGCAGTCGTCTTGGCAGACAGAGATTTTTAATGGCCACGAGTCTTTTATATTATTATTTATATATAGTTCACAATTTCACAATAGGGGTTTATGTGCTTCTTCGGTACAATGTACATGGCAGAAGTACTAGTACATACACACATGTTCCATACATACCGGTATTAACTTACAATACTGACAAAAATATGACTGATATTTGCTATACATATAGTCAAAATCTTCAGAAGACAATTTTCATTAGTCCTCTATACATGGAGGGTGGTTCAGGCCAATAAACTTCCTTACTATATGGCAAGTGGTCAGGATTGCTGCTTTTAGTAATTCTCTGTAAGTGATGTGGTGGAGATAAAGTGTTTCAAAGCCCCTGTGTAGTGTCTTCGGTATCCTATTACTATTGGAATGATAACATTGAGTTTCCTCATAGCTTTTATTTCTGTGACCAGATCAGCGTACTTTGATATCTTCTCTGTATGTGTTGATTGGAGGTTGTGCGGATTAGGGCAAGGTATGTCAATTATGTAGCAGTTTTCCTTGTTTATACCTACAAAAGTTATATCTGGTCTATTGCAGGTATCAGTAATAGTACTTCTATCCAAGTAATGTTTATAATTTTCACGTTCCAAGACTGACTGGGGTTTGTACTTCCAATATGATGTAGTACAATGGATTAGGTTTTTTTTGTCGGGCTAATTTCTGATGAATAAGTTTTGCAATTTGGTCATGTTGGTGCTTTTAGTCTGTATTTGGCATTAATAGACAACCTGAGGTTATGTATTGGTGGTTTCTGGAGATGTATTACATCGGCACTGGTCTGAATATACAGATGGATCATGCAGTATATGCTTGCTGTAGTTCTTTGTGGCAATGACTTGATTTTGTATGGCGAACATGAAGTCCTCGTTTCTGGAGCATACATCTGAGTGTGTCAGCCACTGATGCGACGCCTGTTTGTCGATGTATGGCTATCTAACTCATTTGGATACCGTCCATGAACACATTTCTTCTTCCAGAGAACGACCTTATCCTCAGTTGTGGAGAGTGAAGTTGTAAGCGAAGCCGGGTTGCTTAGATTGAGGAATGTGAAACCGCCATCTGCTATAACCATTGCAGTACGTAGGGGAGAGGTTTCTGAGTTATGTTTGAAGTAGCAATTTAGTGAGACAAATTGTCGACGAGATGCAGGCGGGTTAAGGAGATGTGATGAAGAAGGGAGGTGGGACCAGGAACGACTGGGATTCGAACCTTAGTCTCGCTCGCGGAAAGCCATCAGCTAAGTCAATGCATTAAACACGCCACATGGATGAATATTACATTTGCTATCAAATTGGAGTCAGTCAACACCTACACCGATTCATATATGTAACAAGTGTTTGACAACTGTTGCTCTTTGGCATCTTCTTTGCTTTCAGCTTAGCACTTGTTGCACGCGTTTTATCGATTGGGGAGTGACAGGGAAACGGAGGGAGAGAGAATGAGAGGACGGGAGGCGTCTGGAAGTTTCCCACCGGGGGGGAGACGGCATGTCATGGACTCCCTAATCTCGACAGATTTGTCTACTTCGCTGATTGTTTCCATCCTTTTTTAAATGCCTGTCGTGTTCTCCTGGCTAGATAACGCTTTCTTGTTAGCGGCTCTCCTCCCGTGATTACGACTGCGAGTTCGAACATCGATAGAATCAGTTGGCGTACTTTAGCAAAACAGTTCTCGTCAGCAAATTTACTGGCACGTAATTTTCAGGCCGACATCTTTCAGGCGCTAGTTGAGGTGAGAACAAATATAAACAAAGTAACTTACTAAAGCGAATAACAAGTGTACGCTAGCCCGGACAACAGTACTGCTATGAGATTTGCATAAACATAGGGGCCCGGTCGATCAGAACCCCTGTAAGTTATGTTACTTTCGCTACATTGGGGAAGAACGGGCTAGACGACACTTCTTTTTTTTTTTTTTTTTTTTTTTTTTGCAAGTTGCTTTACGTCGCACCGACACAGACTGGTCTTATGGCGACGATGGGACAGGAAAAGCCTAGGAGTGGGAAGGAAGCGTCTATGGCCTTAATTAAGGTACAGCCCCAGCATTTTCTCGGTGTGAAAATGGGAAGCCACGGAAAAGCATCTTCAGGGCTGCCGACAGTAGGGTTCGAACCCGCTATCTCCCGAATACCGGATATTGGCCGCATTTAAGCGACTGCAGCTATCGAGCTCGGTAGGCGACACTTTCTACAAGGCAAATTATTTTGCATTCTAACTTTGTACATACCATTCAGCAGTTCCTCCAGATCTTCTGCAGAGTCCGGCATACAAAATTAACGTGGGTCCTCATTCATTGTGATTCAACACTTGTTAAAGACTGCCGATAAGCACTCAACAGAATGAGGTGCTAAGTCTGAGGTGAAGCACAGACCTTAAATCTCGCAGTGAACTGGAAATTAAGTTGTGTTACCGAAAGGTAGTGATAATAACAGGGCACTACAATTAAAACCCTGCCACTGTGCGGTAATAACACCACGAAGAAGAATACAGTAACAGTGCACCGCACCTCACACTGACGTCCGTACTCAGCTATGCACCCTACTGTTTATGCAACCCTCCCTACAGAATTCATGAGTGCACCACACAACTAGATGTGAATCAATGTAACATATGCTGCTTAATAGACAATTACTATTTCTGTATTATTATTATTATTATTATTATTATTATTATTATTATTATTATTATTATTATTATTATTATACGCACTTCCTACGACCTTGTAAATTAACAACATTGCAGCTAATTAAAATAGTGGTCCCAGTAACTCACATCACTTTTTTTTTCTCTTTAAAGAGAGGGTGTTAAGTTCCTGTTTGATCATACTGCGTATCTCCTTCCCGGACACGCATGCAGGCACTTCCTCCCTCGTTGGCGTGATAACCAATGTTTACCCTGCCCTTTACGCATAATGACGCAATTTACAATCCTCTTCTTTACCAATTGGAATATGTGTGACTCCAAATGAATCGTGCTATTTAGTATAGGAAAATAAAGATTACACCCCCCCCCCCTAATACTGTAGAAAACATCCTAAATTTAAAGAGTTGAACAGACGATGGTAAAAGGAAATAATAATGGCTCGAATTTATATGTCCTAATAACTCTCGAAATATGTGTGTTCTAGACTTGTGTAAGTCCAGACTTGAAGTCTTCGTCGTGAACAGTCGAGATTTACTTCTGAAGACGCGAAACGTATAGAGTTTCAACTGGTTTTCTTGAAACGACATAAGCTCGAAAGCCTGTATCATGTATAAAAGAAATTTTTCTGGAGTAGTAAATAGAATTCTTTGCCTGTCTTTAGTTAGACTCTTCGTTTTCTGGACTTTGTATCAGGGTGGTGTTCTCTATATTCTGTCTTAGATCATCGTGGAGGCATGTTTACTTGAAAAACATTAGGCCCGTTTCATCCCTGGAGTACTGAATCTACTCTTCAAAATGTATTACGAAATGGCAAGTAATTGCTAATGTACTACAGCTCGATCTATATTGAGAGCACAGTATTACTTTTATGGACCTACAAGGAGTGAACACACCCGATCTTGGTCACTCATAATTCCTCGCGATTAAGGGATATTAATATGATGCACTTTATATTGTATTATGAAAAAAAGAAAATGGATGAGGCATGTTTTTGCCCTCGAGTTATTAAAATAATTACTTAACATTCTCTGTTTGATAAATACATTCGCAGGGAGGAAGCAAAATGGCAGGAACAGCCATCGCTTTGTTTTCATTCAGAATTTCTCTGGTATACGCTGTGAATCGCCGGCAGCTTATCACTTTGAGCTTTGAGCTTCAATACTGAGGTCTTGTATGCGCAGTACTTTACCCATGTTGCTGTAAAAGTCTTAATAAGCCCACACCCTACAACCACTGTATCCTAGATTTTTTAAATGCAGCCACTTTCTTCCTTTTCTTATTTTGAACTTAAGTACTGAGATTCACCAATATATATGCCACGGTTTTTTCCGTGATGCTGTTCAGCAGAGTTGTTCGATATAGTAACATTGTTGCCAGAAGAGAAATACTGATTTCATAACATGGAATGAGCTATAGCTCCAGGAAACTTTCTTAATTATCCTGTCATATTTTGTTAATAGTGTGGAATTAGCCGTTGAGTAACGAGCTATCCGATGAACCCCACACAGATTAAATCTGTAATATTAATTTAGTCTCCACTTTATTGTTTTCATAAATGGTCATAATATTGTTTTGACAATGTAATTCACGATTAGCCTTTGCTTAATGGGGTGTCTGGTGAGCCCAACATATTGGTCTGAAAAATAAGTTGCACCTTTAAAATTTGAAGGAAGGAAGAAAGAAAGAAAGAAAGAAAGAAAGAAAGAAAGAAAGGAAGAAAGAAGAAAAATTGGATTGTGAGTCACTCTACCAAATGCCAAAAATAGATGCTGACATATTTACACAAACGAAAAATTCCTTATTTTAATTCAGCTTTCATGTGAAATACCAATAATAAACTTTTCTTGTTAATGTATCAAAATTAGCGACTTTAAAATATATTGTCATAATGTGATATTATGGCGCTTGGTCATTGGATGGTTTATCGTGGTTCCTTTAGATGTTTTGACTAGTTTATTCGCATAATAAATGTGTTCTGCTGCTTTCTATAGGTAGTAATCACGTAAGGAAAGGATTTTGGGGCACTCGTAGGATAGAATGCAAACGTATTTAACCAAGGCGCAAGTGTATGTTACCCGCACAACGGTTCTGCTGTGAGTTTTGCATAAATGTTATCGATCTGAACTATAAGAACCCCTACATTTTATGCAACTCACCTACATAGCTGTAGAGCGGCCAGATTATACTTGCGCCTTGTTCAAATACGTTTGCAATCTAACCTATTATCGGCCCTAGTAATCAGTCTGATTCTGCACTGCTTTGCAGTCAACTCGTTGCTGCCTAGGCCAGGACAGGAAGGACAGCGACCAACTGAGAAAGCAGGCATCTAAATCTTGATTTACCGTGCTATTTGAACCATATCAAGAGTGATGAGGCCATGCAGAAGTAGTGCCAGTGGATCCGGTCGGTCATAACCAACATATAATTAGCAGATGACCGGACGGACCTTGGATGGTCCTGCGCGCCGGATGCTGAGTTCCTATGACTAACTCTCAATACAGGGCGGGGTCCAGGCGATATGGTCCACTGTGTCCTACATACACATACGGTAGATAACAGAGGAAGTTCCAACACGCTAACCAGAACACTTGCTGTAAATGACCTAATATAGTTTTCCAGAAAAAAGCGGTAGGTTCACGAACCGGATCAGTCTCTTCACACCTCACTAGAAGAAAGTTCATGACAAAAACAGACGTCATATCCGCACAGATTGTCAGATGAGATACCGCTTATCTAAACATTTCAATCAAATTCTTAACAGACTGTTGCAGAGTGTAACTGATATGAAAACACCTGAATTTGACGCTATCATTTGTGTTTCCGTATTCTATGACATTAATAACACTCCCACGATTGCAATTCTTCTAAAATGTCCATGAAAGAATTTCAAAAACTTAGGCATTTCCTTCAATGAGAACTTCAATACGTTCTTGTGCTCAACATGCTATTTAAAGTTAGTAAGATACAGAGTGGGGCACGAAGAAGCCAGCCGTCAAACAAAAAAGCAACGTTAGCAGTTAGAACGTGTATTTCGAGCAACAGAAAAGGGGGAAAATATTCAAAGAAATATTTGGGGCCAAATAAAGACTGAAAATAGGTACTTATGACACAGGGGGAATGGAAACCTCTACAAAAATCGAGAAATTGCAAGAATGTCTGATACTATCAGGAAGAGGATTGTTACGTTCTTTGGTCACATACCATAATGAGGATGGATAATGCCACACTCACAAAAAATGTAATCATGTTTACAAGAGTAAGGATGACAATCAGTGGATGCAAACTATAAAGAGGAATATGGCAGAGAAAGGAACAACGGCAGATACAGTACAGGACAGAACAATTTCTAGGAGATTGATAAAAAATTTCAAGACTTTCTAACGGAAAGAAAAGAAGGAACGAAATAACATCTGGGCAGAAGAGAGGAAGAAAATACACAGTGAAATAATCAAAGCACGAAAGGAAGGAGGAAACAAACCGAAATGAATGCAGTGGCTTATTTCATGTGGTCCTAAGATGGACTTTACCGATCAAAGAAGAAGAATGTGTATTTGATGTCCCTTCTGGTATAATAGGTTAGGACACACCGAATGCCGGAATTTATTTAAATAATGAGTTCCTTAACGTGTTGGAAGTGAAAAACATATCATGTCGACGACTGTAAACCCTTGCTAGACTTCTTGGATTTCCAGTACTCCATCACCTTCGTGGAGAACACTGTTCTTCACTCTTCAGACAATTTTCTGAGCGTTCCTCTCTTCCTCATCATTCTTTACGAAAGATCCTGGATGTCTTAAGATGTGTCCCGTCATTCTCTCTCTTCTTCTCGTTAAATTGAGCCAAATCTCATCTCATCAATTCGACTCAGTATCTCATCAAGCATTTTTCTATAACACCGCATTTCAAAAACTTCTATTCTCTTTCTTTCTGAGTTTACTATCGTTAAAGACCGGATTTTTATGCAGTGGCAGGTTAGACTGCAAACTAATTTGGTTAGCAGAAGGTGTTAGCCACCCGCTCTTCCAGATTGTGGCGAGGGTAATATAAATTCTAGGGGTTCTGATGGGGCCGTACCCCTAATGTTTATGCAAACCTCATATCATAGTCGTTGTGAAGGTAGACTATACTTGCTGCTCGCTTCTGCAAGTTCGCATTCTAACCTGTTATTGCATACAAATCCGGGCTCTGGTTATCGTCATGTTTCACTTCCATACAATTCCCTGCTCCAGACCTAAGTCTTCAAAAATATCTGATTCCTATATTAATGCTCTAAGCGAGCAGATTTCTTTCCTTAAGAAAGGCCTTCCTTGCTTGTGCTAGTCTGCATTCTACGTTCTTACTTCTGTCATCGTTAGTTGTTATTATAGTAAACAAGTAACAATACCCACCTACTTCCTAATCTAATTAATATTTCCTGCATCACCTTACCTCGTTCGACTAAGCTCCATTACTTTTGTATTGGATTTATTTATTTTCATTTCGTACTGTTTCTCTAGCACTGTGTCCATATTATTGAACGATTTCTCCAAATTTTCTGCAGACTCGCGTAAAATAACATTAACATCGGCAAGTACGGCTCCATGGCTAAATAGTTAGCGTGCTGGCCTTTAGTCACAGAGGTCCCGGGTTCGATTACCGGCATGGTCGGGAATTTTAACCATAATTGGTTAATTTCGCTGGCACGGGGGCTGGGTGTATGTTTCGTCTTCATTATCATTTCATCCCCATCACGGCGTGCAGGTCGCCTGCGGGAGTCAAATCAAAAGACCTGCATCTGGTGAGCCGAACTTGTCCTCGGACGCTCTCGGCACTAAAAGCTATACGCCATTTCATTTGAACATCGGCAAACCTCAGAATTTTGATTTCCTCTCCTTGGATTCCCTCTTATAATTCCTTCTTTGATATCGTTTTTGCAGCCTGTTCTATACAAACACCGAAAAGGAGAAAGGACAAACTGCAGTCTTGCTGCTTCTTTTTCATAGCTCTCGATTCTTATCACTGCAGACTGATGTTTGTACCATCAGGTAATGATTACCTTGTTCATGATGATAAATAGAGCCAAGTATTTTCTCCCACTAACGAACAGATCTGAACATGTAGCTACTAACTAAAGTAAGTAGAAAGCCATACATCATCCCAGTAATCTCCGCTGCCTGCGAAGGCTCGTCTTCTTCAGGTCTAAGTATAGCGAAGTAGCACCTCCCAGTTTCCGGTGGCGCTTGTTGTAAAGACACTCCACTGTGTGAGCCTCTTGTTCGCTGTACGAAAACATGATCAACAACAACAGCAGGCATTGTCTTAATCTCCCAGACCGGCTGGTAAGTGTATCTCCTACGCTCGAGGATACAGGTCCGAGTCCCGGCACAGTCTTGCGTTAGTGCTTATATCAAGGAGAGCCTTCGAGATTTATTGGAACAATAGCAATATTTCGATTTCTTTATACAATATTCGTTTCTATTCAATATGGTGGGTTTTTAAATCGCTACTACTTCAAACGATGTATATCTTTTCCTTCGTCTCTATCCGTCATACAATTGTTACTGACGTTCGCACAGGATTTTCTTTATAATTAAGGAGTGTTTGTGGGGAACGATATATGTGCTAGGGGTCTCGTTTTCGTCTCATTTTCGGACTTTTCACTGAAAGATGTTTATTCTATCTTGCTAATACTGTGGAAACTGTTTTGGAGAAGCCAACGTGCCGTAATCTTTCCCCAGATTAGTTCCTTTACGTGCCAGTAAATCTACTGACACGAGGCTGACGTATGTGAGCACTTTCAAATACCACCGGACTGATTAAGGATCGAACCTACCAAGCTGGGGTCGGAAGGCCAGCGCTCTACAGACCGAGCTACTCAGTCCGATAAAAAAACAAATAATCACTACAATCATCTCTTCCTCTGTTGACCTATGAACTAACATGAAGCTTGATACAACAATCACCACTACAACTTTGCAAGAGCCTTTGTCGCCACAGCAACTCGATGAGCGCTGTTCTCTTCGTGTGTATCGCTAGATTATGGTGATTAACTGGTAGATGTTCAATATATTACACAGAATAAAAATAAAACGATAATAATGATGGCATCTTAAGAGAGAGAGAGAGAGTCGCAAATCGCTTAATATCTTCTCGTGCTGTAATAATTATGAAGGCCTCGCGGTGACCGACTAGAGTTCCGGTTTCTCCAAGAACATACATACTCTTCTCATGTACGGTAGTCCGTAAGTTGTTCGGTCCGCTTGCAACTGATGTGAATACGTGATTGTTCCGACAGATTACCGGCCATTATATGGCTAAAGCTTGTTAAGTCTTGCACCGTCAATATACGCCTAGCCAGAGAGTTGAATGGTTTGAATCTTCAGCACGACCACTTCTGGCGCGATCATTCTCAGCAGAACGAGAAGGAATCCTCGCCCACTCCCGAGAGATAGCAATGAGTAACAAGATACGAGATTAGATTTCATTTCTCTGACCAACTTCATATTTTTTTAATGTTTCTAGAAAGCAATGTTATTCTCTAAAAATAGCTTTGGACCTCCGCCAAACTTTGTTATCGAATAAAGAACGATCTGATTCGCTTTCTTTCTTTCTTTCTTTCTTTCTTTCTTTCTTTCTTTCTTTCTTTCTTTCTTTCTTTCTCCATTTACCCTCCAGGGTAGGTTTTACCCTCGGACTCGCGAGAGGAATCCCACCTCTACCGCCTCAAGGTCAATGTCCTTGAGCGTGACATTTTGGGTCGGGGGGTACAACTGGGTAGGAGAACTAATGTCTCACCCAGACAACCACACCTGCTATGCTTAACAAGGGCCCTGTGGAGGGATGGGAAGATTGGAAGGGATAGACAAGGAAGAGGGAACGAAGCGGCAGTGGCCTTAAGTTAGGTTCCCTCAAGGCATTTGCCTGGAGGAGAAGTGGGAAACCACGGAAAACCACTTCGAAGTTGGCTGAGGCGGGAATCGAACCCCGCTCTGCTCAGTTGACCTCCCGAGGCTGAGTGGATCCCGTTCCAGCCCTCGTACCACTTTTCAGATTTCGTGGCAGAGCCGGGAATCGAACCCGGGCATCTGGGGGTGGCAGCTAATGGCACTAACCACTACATCACAGAGATGGACGAATTTCTACATCAACACTAATAAGATCGGTTCTCAAACGATAAGACTGTACCGCTCACTTAAGGCTAAAAGTTCATTGTAAAAGACATGAAAAAAATCCCTAAATGATAGGTTTAAAAATATGAGTAACTGGCCAATTATTGAGGCGTTTTCAGTTTATTATAAACCATTCTTTTAGTGGAATTTAATACATTTTTAAAACACATCACAAGAAATTTAAGAGCTTGTGTCTGTATCAAATATAATGCAATAATGTTAAAGTAACACAGGATAGCCTGTTTGTATGAAAGTGTCACAAAACGCTAGATATTTTTACAACTTGTTTTATGTCGCACCGACACAGATAGGTCTTATGGCGACGGTGGGACAGGAAAGGGCTAGGAGTCCAAAGTAATTGGCCGTGGCCTTAATTAAGGTACAACCCCAACATTTGTCTAGTGTGAAAATGGGAAATCATGGAAAATCACCTTCAGGGCTGCTGACAGTGGGGTTGGAACCCTCTATCTCTCGGATAGCTGCACGGCCCTAACCGCACGGTCAACTCGCCCGGTAAACGCTAGATTTGAACCTGAGTATAAAATTAACAAATAAGGATGACGAATTTTCGACCTTAATCCTGGAATTCAGACATTGCGAACCATCGAAATTTCAATGGGATGGGTGTGCCTTGCAAGGCGTGACACTGTTTTTTTTGTTTTTTTGTTTTTTTGCTAGGGGCTTTACGTCGCACCGACACAGATAGGTCTTATGGCGACGATGGGATAGGAAAGGCCTAGGAGTTGGAAGGAAGCGGCCGTGGCCTTAAGGTACAGCCCCAGCATTTGCCTGGTGTGAAAATGGGAAACCACGGAAAACCATCTTCAGGGCTACCGATAGTGGGATTCGAACCTACTATCTCCCGGATGCAAGCTCACAGCCGCGCGCCTCTACGCGCACGGCCAACTCGCCCGGTGCACTGTTTTCTAATGTGGCGTAATTCAGGTAGCACTTTCAAGCTAAGCGTGACTCTATATACACATATTCAATTTTCTTATTTATTTATTTCCATATTTCGATTTGTCTTCATTTCTTTTCCCTGAAGGCTGCTTGCTTACTCCACTAAAAGCCTCAGGCGTACCCTACAACAGTTTGAGAACCACTCAGGGTGACAATTCAAGACGTACTGTATGTCGCATTCCTTATAAGCCTACAGGTAAGTAAATAAACACAAAAAAAGAGAAAGAGAGAAATATATATTCGGGAACTAATAAAGCGCAATTGGTAGAGAGTTTAACGACATAATGATTGTTTTATGACGCCGTCTTTATCTGCAGCCAGTCATCTCACCTCAGTCGTAAGTTCTGAAGTAACAATTTGGTGCTATTACTGTTTATTAAACCCGGATCGCTATCGTAGGAACAAAACAAACTTCCTACAAGCTTGCAATTAAGACGCCTTAAGTCACGTGTCGTTCTTTTCTTTTAACGAATACACCGACCGATTAAGTATTATTAACTCTAGTGTGTGTTTTAAAATTAATCTAGCCTTTTACCTTGATAACAGATCTCTCTACAACTATGGGTACCCAAATGATAAGATCCACTCCAATGATGCCAACAGCTGCTTTCGAGTATTCACATAGGCTTACCAACATAACATGCAACACATATTTGAATTGGAGGAGACCAAAAGAGGGATAGCGGGCGAGGGTCGTGCAGTTCCCATTCGAGAGATAGAAGGTTCGAGCCCACTAAAAATGACTTTTCCCTCAGTTTTACTGAGAAATGGTTAGCAAATATTCCCAACTGAGATGACTTCAGTATGCAAACTCCATTGTGCAGGGGTAGCGTGGTTACCTCTTACACGGAAGAGTCCATGGATTTTAATTCCAGACTGAGGGCTGGAATACCTATTCCAACAGATAGACCAACTAGGGAGTTGTATTCCGTTACGCTGCCCATTTATCACTCCAAAGCTACCGGTCATCTGACTTGGTAACAGTAGTTTTGGCAAGCCAAGGGCTAAAATGGGCTGTATGAGATGATAATCACATATATTCTACTGAAATCAAACACGTGTTTGGAAGTTACTTACGACTTCTACTTTCCGTCTAGCGTGATGAGATTCAAGTCCTGCCCGCTACCTCAGTATGTAGACAATCTCCTTCCCTCAGTAAACTCAAGACAGGCCTGAGACCAGCGCGGGGCGTGGAAAGGAGTGAATGACGGTGACAAAGAAGGAAATATAACAATTCTCACTTAGCCTCGATTTTGCTCCATAAATATTTAAAAAAGTCAATGCCACGAGCATTCACTTTTGACGCTGATACATTCTATTATTTATTCCGAAGATGCCAGATTTATCTGGCGAAAAGTTAGAACACATCGTTTAATAACTCGCCAAGCCTACATAAGTAGCCTTACAAGCCTGCATCATTTCACAGAGCAGTGTAAGCATAGGAATGACAAATTACTAGCTTAGCGTTACATATTATTGTTATAACAGCCCTTAATACTTACTGAAGCACCTGCTCTGGAGTAATTCCTAAAAGTGTCGTATACAGTAAATATTGCTTACACTATCAAAATTAGGATCTGAATAAAAATGTAAGACTCAGCACTTACTTCACACGCAGTCGTTCACAAAATAATTTTGCATCTAAGAGAATATACTGTATATAATTAGAAGGATACTGACAAGAGCTCTATACAGCCATACATTGAAAAATAAGAGCTACGAATGTCAATATATTATGCCTACCTTTGACGATATTTAGCCTCAGTTGTTCCTTTTCCCAAGATGCGAAGGAAGCCTTGAGGGCTTCCGTCATCTTCTTGTTGGTCCCCGGGGTGAGTGGGGGTACCTGTGTCGGGATATCTGCAAACAGGAAAGAGTCAGAAGTTAGAAAACATAGGAATGACAAAGTACTAGCTTAGCGTTACATATTATTGTTATAACAGCCCTTAATACTTACTGAAACACCTGCTCTGGAGTAATTCCTAAAAGTGTCTTATAAATATTGCAGACCTTAGATCGTCGTAGTTAGTATACTCTAGCCAATGGTTCAGAGATCAAATGAAAAGTAAGCCGTTACTGAATAGGAGTTGGCAATTTGGAAACAGTTCAGTTCATTAGCTTAATGTTCAGAGCACAGATCTTCGGTTCAGAGGATACTGGGTACAGTTCGCGGTCAGGTCGGGGATTTTACACGCGTCTTGTTAATTCCTATGTTTTGGGGACCAAATGTTCGTACTTCTTCCCTGTTCACATGACCCACAACACACCGACCTAACAACCAAAACCACAGGAATCCGCAATAAATCCCTCCACATAGGGTTGGCGACGTGAAGGACATTGAGTCGTAAAACAGGGCTAAAACAATACCAAGTGCTTGTCCTAGGTAATTTTGAGAAGGCCAAGAGGAAGAAGGTAATGTATAATACACAAGCAAATTTAAACTTAAAAACGTTCAAATTTACAACCCTTTATAAATGGTTTAAATCAATGACTCAATGTCTGAATCTTGAGGAACCCCTGTCATGTTCCTCAGTCAAACATTTCCTACTAACATAACATTAGCGAGGTAGTAAACGTTCACATGGCATACAAAGGAATGGGGTACCGAACTGGATAGTAGATTGAAAGCAGGCAAACGGGTAGACAGACAGTGCAAGTCGGGTAACTCGAGCGAAGGAAGAGCTGCTCGTCTTGCAACGGATCGGTGCGCTCCCAAATTGTTTTCCATGTCTAGTCGTTATGAGTCAAGGTCAGTCGGTTGTTGCATTGTGCATGTCTTACCAGACGATATTCCGGCGACAATGAAGTACATAACCTACGTTCGGGATTATCCTCGGCACTGCCGAATTAATACCAATTACTATTATCATCCGGCCGTTCTATCATAGTACATACACTGGGAAGTACAGAGACGTACGTCCTAAGCGTCAAATAATATTTGAAGAATAAGCCACTCTGTAATTCAGACGCTGGATTTTCATAAAATGACTCCGGATACAAAAACTCCAGACTACATGGAAAAAGTTTAATTAAAAGGAGGAGATAAAATAGATTTTCTCTTGTATCAGGGTATGTTTTAGTACTTAATGACTTGTCTGATGGTATACTGAAATTTAAAACCTACAACCTGTTTTACAGTCATCGACCGGGTCAGGGATGTAATGAATGAATCATATATATAGGCTATTAGTACGATGGGGTCACCGCTCCCAAAGTGATTTTACTAATGACTGATAGATGCTATGAAATGAGAATGGAGAGTGTTGCGGGAATTAAAGATGGCGGGGAAAAACCGGAGTACTCGAAGAAAAATCTGTCCCGCCTCCGCTTTGTCCAGCACAAACCACACATGGAGTGACCGGGATTTGAACCACGGTATCCAGCGGTGAGAGGCCGACGCGCTGCCGTCTGAGCCACGGAGGCTCCCGATGGTATAGTATTCTGTTTGAATATTTTCTCTCCCGAACTATATTAATCTTTTAAGTAATCCAATTTGTTCGTCCTACTGACGCATAAAGCTTGCTCTACGATATTTCAAAATAAAATTCAATGTGAAACTAGGAGTCTTCCCAAATGCCTAAGATCAATCAATTTACATAATCTTTAGCTAAATTTTATCTCATTTTTTTTCTGCGCCAGTATGTCTTCATGAGCTTCGTCGCTATTCAGTGACACCTTTCTCTTTAATTTCAGCAGCCATTATTCTCTTTCATTTAACACCTGGATGATTTACCCAAATGGCTACATAAATAAATTCTTTTTAATTACTTCTTTTGTCAATAGAAGACAGTTAACATCTCCAGAAACAAAATATCTTGCTGCTTTCCACTCTCACACTCCACAGTAGATATCCTATTATTTAACTGTATCCAAATCAGTTCAAATAGTTTCTCAACATTAAAACAGTAAGAACCACTGTGGGCAATAGGTTCAACTGGTAATAGAAAGTCTCTATTCCTGAACTGATTGAGTACAATCTATACTTTTAGGAGAAATTTCGTGGACCCTGCATTCCCCGTTTGGCTACGTTCCTGGATAGATGGCAAGCGATAAGAATACCAGCACTCAAAAGCGAGTAAGTCCGAGGACGACCATTTATAATCACTGTTAAGTCAAATCGCCAATGACCTCAATGCTATAAAGGTACAGATGTATTATGACATTTTAAAATGTATCTTCCTCAAACTTTATTCAAGGCATCGTTTCTTAAATATATCTGCTTCATTTACTTTCATTCTATTACAGTCAATTACATTATTTTATGTTACTGTTCATTCTGATAAACTGATCCAGTTTGGAGATTGCGCCCATATCTTTGGACAATCACAACTTATTTAATAATAATGTTATTGGCTTCAGTCCTACCAACTACTTTTACAGTTTACGGAGAGGCCGAGGTGCCGGAATTTAGTCCCGCAGGAGTTGTTCTATGTGCCAGTAAAACTAGACACAACACTGACGTATTTGAGCACCTTCAAATACCACCGGACTGAGCCAAGATCGAACTTGCCAATTTGGGGTCAGAAGGCCAGCACCTGAACCGTCTGAGCCACTCAGCCAGACAAATTATTCCCTAAATAGGATTATTTTTAAAGCTGAGCTTGAAGTTTAATATCCAGTTTTGGAACTGTGATATTCTTTGTCCCAGGAAGTCAGTGCTCTCTACCATTTGAGCCACTAAGCCCAGCTCTAGCATATCAGACCAGGTTTATTCTGCCAGGTAAAATAATTAATATTTATTTATTTATTTATTTATTTATTTATTTATATCCGTGGCAAACATAAGAATCGAACCCGGGTCAATGTGCTAGGAGCATCATGACAATCTCCACAGATGACTTGGGAATCTATTCTTGCGTCCAAAGCAATTCCAGACTGTAGCTGTTGACAGACAGTCTCTCCATCGCAGAAGTTGTGTGTTGTATAAAAGTCAGCCTTCATAATTTGATCGCAAGTTAACCCGTTTTTAAAACGTAATCTAGAAGCCTCAATATTGCTAACAATTCAGGTCTAGCAGATGCTGATGTCACCTTGAGCCATATTGCTATTGGTTGCCAAGGTAACGAACGGCTGCAGAGTGGAGACAGGTGAGAAGACTGCGGACACCTGTCTGTGGGCCACGGGCCAGCACGGGCTCGCGAGGGTATCGAGCGGGCTTGAGAGAGAGGGTGGTCTAGTTGCTGTCACGCCAACATAACCATTCCCTCTCTGTCTCCTATGATACAGGGCAATAACCTTTACGAGCAGATATTATTATTATTATTATTATTATTATTATTATTATTATTATTATTATTATTATTATTGGGATATATACAATATTTTTTTAGTATACGAAGTACGGACTTTTTAAATTTGCTTTAAGTCGAACCGACATAGATAGACCTTATAGCGACATCGGGATATGAAAGGCCTAGGAGTGGGAACGAAGCTGCCGTGGCCTGAATTAAGGTACAGCCTGGTGTGAAAATGGGAAACCACAGAAAACCATCTTCAGGGCAGCCGACAGTTGAGTTCGAACCCACTATCTCCCGGATGCAAGGTCACAGCTGCGCAAAAGTACGGATTATACAACCAAGTATCTCGTAGACCATAAATCGTTATGACGAAAACCATCTGTATGACAGGTATCGAGCAAAACTGTTTTCTGCATTCTTGTAATGAGATAATCTTACTTCATTCCTAATTCTTCCAGACCTGTTACCAGCGCTTTTGGGACAGCATCACGGGTGCGATTTATTCTCCCCATTTTCTTCACTTTTTTCTGGGTACTTGTGAATGTTTATCGCCGGGGTGGTTTGAAACACTGTGGCTCGGTGACATATCGGTAACTTTGGCATCGTCATTGACAGGGACAATATCTGGAACTAGTTGCCAAAATTGTCTCTTCAACTTTAACAGATCTGTCACAGATTACGTTGTGCTGTTCGTTTCGAAGCACATTGGAGGGCTGATAGTCGCAGTACATCACACTGGCTTCTACCAGTCCACATGCCCCTGCATGTTCTTGACGCGTGATTTCGGCTACATCATTGTACCTATTAGTATACTTCGCACCAGTCAGTCAATGGTGTGATCGATGGTTTTTAGTACTGAGGTGCGTTTGACCCCGCCACCTGACACAATCTCTTAAAATACGATTTTCGTGGTCCCTTGTAGCTATGACACGGTCTTGGATCGCAATGACAAAACCCTCGATTTCAGTATACTTCAGCCGTAAGTTCGACAATACATAGCCGGTGAAATGTTAACTAAGCATAAAGAGGCGTACACAATGCAGTTGTTTTTGTTTTCATATCCATATTATCATTATTATTATCATTATCACCATCATTATTATTATATACCCCAGGGAATAAACTGGGAACAAAAGAAACAATAGGTTGGTGAACAAAGTCGAGAAAGGGCTTGCAAGAGGGGGAGATTGGATAGCAAGCACGCTCTAATTTAGCAACAACCAGCGAAAAGGTCTACCATTAATAATTCCTGGAGATGGTATAAGGCTCACTAGGTCATACGCGTGCAGTGTATCATGTTGGCAAAGAGGTGGGAACGCGAAAGATGTTCAGCACTGGAATCTTGGAAGTTTACAGAATATGGGAAATTTTCATTATAAATGTCTATAACGTTCTGCATTTCTTCTAGGTGAAGAGATTCAGAAAAAGCTAATTTGAAGCCTCGAACGGGGGCGACCACGCACTTTTAAGTCTTTTTCAGAAACACCCAGGAAGTATTTCATGAGCATTGGGGTAGTGTAGCTGATGTCTGTTAGTAGGTATAGAAGTGTCCTGTCCGAATCTTCCGTAAAAGATGGGTAAGGGTTGGTAAGTGGGTACATAAGGAAAGAGAGCCAGTCCCGCGGTACCGTGCCTGTCCCCGTGTTCGATTTCCGGCCAGATCAGGGATTTTTACTTAAATCTGAGGGTTGGTTCAAGGTTCACTCAGCCTACGCGATAACGTTTGAGGAGCTACCTGACTGAGATAGCGGCCCGATCTAGAAAACCAAGAATAGCTGAGAGGATTCGTCGTGCTGACCACACGACACCTCGTAATCTGCAGGCCTTCGGGCTGAGCAGCGCTCGCTTGGTAGTCCAAGGTCCTTCGAGGCTGTTGCATCACGGTGTTTGGTTTGTTTTGGTTTGGAGAAAGAAAGAGTTCGAATTGCAATCTCGGTCAACCTTGAATTTCAATAGTGGTGATTGCGGCAGCGAATATTGTTCGAACGAGGCAAAAATAATCAACCGAAAGAACTCTCCATCATGGAGGGAACCAGAGGAAGACTACGGGGACGATGTTATTCATTTTTCCTTCCTTGACGGCTGAGTGGCTCAGACGGTTGAGGAGCTGGCCTTCTGACACCAATTTGGTAGGTTCGATCCTGGCTTAGTCCGGTGTTATTTGAAGGTGCTCAAATACTTCAGCCTCGTGTCGGTAGATTCACTGGCAGGTAAATAACCTGCGGGACAAAATTCCGACAGCTCGGCGTCTCAGAAAACCGTAAAACTAGTTAGTGGGACGTAAAGGTATTATTATCCTTTTAATGCACTCAATCAATCAATATTCTAAAGGCTAATGCCTTGTCGATGCAACCACTCTTTTCTTCCATTGGGTGTTCGTTTCAGTTCCATGTAATTGACACAACCTAACCTCTTCTTGATGTCGTCCAAATACTTCATCCTAGGTCTTCCTCTGCCTTTCTTTCCCAGCACTTTCCCTTCAAGTATGTTAGTGATGAAAGTATTCTGTCGTCCAATAAATTTAAATTTTCTGTTTTCCATTTCGCTTAAAAATCTTCTCTGTTCTTTAACTTCCCTTAAGACTTCCAGGTTGGTTTTTCTTTGCGTCCAGCTCGTTCTGGTCATTTTCCGCCATATCCACATTTCAACAGCTTCAAGTCGATTCCTTTCCAATTTACCCAGAGTCCAACTCTCACTTCCATACTGTAGTGTATTCCATACAAATGATTTTGCAAAGGATTTTCCGACATCTACATTCATGTGTGTGCTGGTTAAAATGTTTTTCGCGCGTAGAGGCGCGCGGCTGTGAGCTTGCATCCGGGAGATAGTAGGTTCGAATCCCACTATCGGCAGCCCTGAAAATGGTTTTCCGTGGTTTCCCATTTTCAAACCAGGCAAATGCTGGGGCTGTACCTTAATTAAGGCCACGGCCACTTCCTTCCAACTCCTAGGCCTTTCCTATCCCATAGTCGCCATAAGACCTATCTGTATCGGTGCGACGTAAAGCCCCTAGCAAAAAAAAATGTTTTTCTTGCTCATAAATGCCTGTTTTGCCAATGCTATTCTTCTCTTTACTTCCAGGAAGCATCTATTATCCTCTGTTATCATACTACCAAGATAACAGAATTGTTTGACCTGATCAATTCTGACGTCTTAATGCACTAAAGACAGAAAATCCGCTACGAAGTGCTGATCACAAACGCCCAGTCCCCGAGGCAAGGAAATTAACTTAAGATTACGATCGGGGAATAGAACCCACGACCGTCTTAACCGAAAGCCACAGTACTGACCGTTCCGCCAAAGAACCGGTCTATATTTACGACGAAATACGTGTAATCTTAATTCCCTTAACAGCGACTTTGCATAATACGTTAAAGAATAAAATATCTTTGTACCATTTTGAGTCTTTTTATTGCCCTCTCGATCGGAAGAAATGAGCAATAAATTAGCGAATAAATTATGCTTAATGTCATGAGGGCATGTGGTGCTGTGCGGCGTGTGTGTTTCTTTTGTTATTCCCGTGACTTGATGATGTATTATAACGTGCGTTAAGGACTACGGCGAGGGGACAGAGGGTAACACTGAAGAGGGGGAGTAAAGAGCTTAGAGTTGTGTCTGTTATGTCCGATGTTCGTGCGGCAAATTACAGTAGAAACATCGGCTTGCGGCCGGACCCAACGACGGGCTGGTAGTTCAGAAGAAGACTTTTTAAGATGTGTGTGTGTGTGTGTGTGTGTGTGTGTGTGTGTGTGTGTGTAAAGAGAGCAGCTGGTGGGCACGTGCCAGCATGTAACGACAGGTGGGGGACTTTTTAAGGTTCATAGGAGAGGGAAGAGGGTATATACATCTCTCACCTGGCAACTGCTAATAAGAAGGAAAGAAAAAAGGAAAACTATAATTCCTTTCTTCTCCCCCCCCCCTTCACCTTCCTATTACGTCGACCACGACTCATTTCTTGAATTGTTATTATTGCTAGAGGAGGTGGAGATAAAAATTCCACTTTCTCTCCATTTTTCTTCTGCGTTTATTAAAAAAAATGAAGTGTGGTTACAGGATGAAAAATACGGAGAAGAGAAAATAAAAAATATAAAGATGATCCAACCTGTCTGTCTATGGGGGTGTATATACAGACCATTCATCGTCCAGCTGTGATCGACTTTTAAACATGTGCTCTTCCTATTACTAAGACTTATAATAACATCATTTTCTTCCCCTTCGATGTAAAAAAAAAAAAAAAAACATACCTATGAACCCCTTATGGTCGTCATGTGTTTGACGGCTCTCGGATATCCGCTCTGCACTTTCAAAGAGATGGGAAAAGAAAACGGGACTCTAGAATTGTAAACTACATTAATAAACGTGTTCTTTTAACTACCACACACTTCGGATGCTGTTGATGATGAAAGATACGTGAAAATATTGTAACGGAATTTGATGTGTTGGAAGAGATGAAATTTATTGGTTTCTTTTCAGAAGCCATTCATCAGTTTGACAGCTTCCTCAATACAAGATTCCTTCTCTCCTCTGTAGTTACAATTAACGCAACCCTTCCGTCAAAAAGAAATCCCCCTAAGGGTGTGGAAAGAATGTCGGTCCGGCTACTTTGAGAGTCAGAGTCGCACCCTTCAGTTAAGGGAGTCCTGAGTTCGAGGATTCTGCGTTCGAAGCTCCCGGCTAACCAAATGTGGCTAATTCCTCTCCGTCGATAACTGGGTGTTAGTGATACACGCAATGCTGAATAGAGTTGGCGCTTCATCTCTGACGGGTCGTGGTCTAGAAAGGGAATGCTGCGTAGCCCTAAGGCCTGCAAGATGAGGTACCGAGCTCGATAGCTGCAGTCGCTTAAGTGCGGCCAGTATCCAGCATTCGGGAGATAGTGGGTTCGAACCCCACTGTTGGCAGCCCTGAAGATGGTTTTCCGTGGTTTCCCATTTTCACACCAGACAAATGCTGGCTGGGGCTGTGCCTTAATTAAGGCCACAGCCACTTCCTTCCCAGTCCTAGCCCTTTCCTGTCCCATCGTCGCCATAAGACCTATCTGTGTCGGTGCGACGTAAAGCCAATAGCAAAAATATTATGAGGTAACGAGTAGACAGCGCAGTGAATCCTCTCGACCGTTATTCTTGTTTTTCTAGGCTGGGACCACTATCTCTTCGCCAGATAGCACCTCAGTTGTTCTCACGTAGGCTGACTTGGACTTCGAACCAGTCCGTAACCTGACCGGGAATTGATCCGGGCCCTCCAAACAAAGAGACAAGCTCGCTGCCCCCAAACCGCCGAATATGATATCAAAACATGTCAAAATCCAAATATACCGCAGATCCCCAACCCATGACCCCACAGGACGTAGAGAAAGCAGTTAATGAAGGTGAGGAAGGAATCTTAGACGTCAAATATTTCCAGAATTATTTTAAAGAACAGAACAAAGGAGGGGAACATGACTCACAAGTTCCTCACTTTGGCGTACTATCGACCCAAAAATGACATTCCCCTGTGGGTAAGAGCGCTACAAGAGCAACCACTGTAATCCTTGCATGTCGTAAGATGCGGCTAAAGAAAGCCCCAGCGCTCTTAATTTGGGAGCGTGCATTGGCGACCAAGGGACTCTTAGATCAGTCCTGGCATTGCTTCCACTTACTTGTGCTACGCTCTTCACTTTTCACGTATCCTATCCGATCTCCCTTGGTCAAGTCTTGTTCTTTTTAGACACCGGCGGTATTAGGTATCTAATACTAGGGCAGGCCCTACCAGGCCCTTTGGCGATACCTTCATTTTTCGAAGTATTGGAACCCTTCCATTTTTTCTCTCTGGTTAGTGTAAACAGAGGAACGTTTACAAATTGTCTTCTTATAACAATCACCACCACCCGAAAATGACAGCCAGGTTAAGAATAAGACCTTAAGCATCAAAGGAGCTAAAATATAATTTCATCGAAAACCTAATTAAGCCTGGAAAACACTGGTCAAGAGGACAGCCACGGACAGGACAGATTTAGGAACTTGCACAAACAGGTCTTGCTTAAAACATAAAAAAATCAAAAGTATTACGCTGGAGGTTGACATGAAATTCGGTAAGTATGATGCGAAAATAAGCAAGTGGTGTTTTTTTTTTTTTTTGCTTTACGTCACACCGACACAGATACGTCTTATGGCGACGATGGGACAGGAAAGGGCTAGGAGTGGGAAGGAAGCGGCCGTGGCCTTAATTGAGGTACAGCCCCAGCATTTGTCTGGTGTGAAAATGGGAAACCACGGAAAACCATTTTCAGGGCTGCCGACCGTGGGGTTCGAACCTACTATCTCCCGAATACTGGATACTGACCGCACTTAAGTGACTGCAGCTATCGAGCTCGGTAAAAATAAGCATTTACAAATTGGGAAGAAACTTAATAAGATTGAATATTAGGTAGGAATTAGAAGAATGGAAGAAGTAGATCATTTGGTATTTGTATTCCTCCAGATGGTACTCTTATACAATCTGAACACAGTACAAGCTGTCAATTGCCATTTCTCATTACGTCATTTGTGTGTGTGTGTGTTAGAATTTAAATAAGAGACAAGAAGTGGAAACAGAAACGAAAACGTGTTGTATTTAAATACCGTACATTCACTTCGATTTATAGACTATACCAGGTGTCGCAGCTAGGAGTCTTCAGGCGTCTGTTTTTTTTTTTTTTTTTGTTTTTTTTTTTTTTTTGCTTAACGTCGCACCGACACATACGTCTTATGGCGACGATGGGAGAGGAAATGGCTGGGAGTGGGAAGGAAGCGGCCCTGGCCTTAATTAAGGTACAGCCCCAGCATTTGCTTGGTGTGAAAATGGGGAAACCACGGAAAACCATCTTCAGCGTCAGGCATCTTTTCTCCGATGTTTTAGAAGATACATATTCAATTTTCAATTTCCCCTGAAGGAAGAATTATTTCTCTAAGGAATTTCAAAAAGGATACCTGTGAAATTGTCCCGTGCGCGGTTTCAATTTTATCGTTCACTTTTGCTGAAAATTCTGCTGGTTTTCTCGATAACATACATAGTTTCCTCCTTTTTAGTGATGATCGCTATGTGATCTGCAAAACCAAAGCATTTTACTTTGTTCCCAGCAGTCCCGATGTTCATGCCCGTGATATAGTTTATTATTATTATTATTATTATTATTATTATTATTATTATTATTATTATTATTAGATGGATTTGACAGATATGATAACGAAGCCCCTTCACCTCAGTTCACACTTGAAACGGGTAGACTGTCAAACATCAACCGATGAATAAGTTACAAGTATAGAGGCAGATGGCCCGTGTTTAGTTTCCCTGCCACTAGCCGCAGCACCTGCCTGCAGAGAGCTCCCCACCGCACACGCCAGGTTGCTTGATTCGTCTGCTCTATTGTTGAAAGAACTTGAGGACAGGTAGCATAGATTAACGTAAAAAGGACTAAGAACTTCGACAGTGAGGCTAAATACAATAACTAGACGGTTGAAATGTCCTTCATTATTCATTGACTTCCTGTAAAGATGCAATTCATGCCATGGAATGTTAAAGTCGGAGGTGGAGGTGCGGTCAGAAGAATTTCACGATAGAGCCATTATATCAAATTTAAATTTTTAAGAGATGAAATTAATAATAATAATAATAATAATAATAATAATAATAATAATAATAATAATAATAATGATACTTGCTTTACGTCTCACAAAGTACATTTCGTTTTATGGTGATGTCGAGGTGCTGAAATTTAGTTCCACGGGAGTTCTTTTACCTGCCAGTAAATCTGACGTATCAGAGCACCTTCAAATACCACCGGACTGAGCCAGGACTGAACCTGCCAAGTTGGGGTTAGAAAACCAGCGCTTCGACCGTCTTAACCACTCAGCCCGGCAGTTTTTAATAATAATAATAATAATAATAATAATAATAATAATAATAATAATAGGGAAAGGGGCCTTTTAGGACTTCCCGAAGTGTACTTCAAGGCGTTTGTTTGCCTTCCTTTGTGTCCATATTTTTTCATTATTTTGCTGCGAGCTTCTTTTCTGTCTATTACCCAGTCGTTTTCTCCGATTCTTCTTCTAAATCAACTTGCCATTTGTGAATATTCAATCTAATGATTTTCCAGTGTCTCCTTGCGTGATTTATGCCTGTATAAGGTCGATTTTGATTTCGCCGGGGACTGCCTAGCTGAGATCAAAGATTTTCCTAAGGATTTCCCTCTCTTTTTTTCTAAATTTTTAGTCAGTAGTCAGTAATCTGCCTCAAATGATCAAGGTTTCTGATGAGTATAACACTTCAGAGTTAATCACCGTGTTATAATGTTTTTATTTAACGTTTCGTTGTACCTGTTCCATGTGATTCTATGGGCTTTTAGTAACTTAGGAATTATTTCTCCGTTTGCTTCACGATTTAATCTAGATGGTTGGATAATTTCACCTGAACTGAGTTACCAGATGTTGTTTGAACGAGGAGATCCTTCCATGCATCGGGTTTTCTCATATGATATTTGGAGTCCAGTTTTAAATGCACTTGCATGAAGTTATTTCCATGGACTGAACTCCTTCTTGGAATTATTATTATTATTATTATTATTATTATTATTATTATTATTAGGCCCTATCGGGAATTTTATATATTTACAATTCATTCACAGATCACTCAGATTTCTGGGTGGGAAGAAAATACCTTACACGTTCAGCCACAGCTGCTCAATTAAAAAATTCCCTCGGCTTAGACTGTGTATATTTCTAAGGAAACAGCTGGCACGACCTATGTACACAAACCAAGTGTTTCCATGGCCACCCATAACTGATGTTGCTTCAAGGCGATATATCAAGCGGCAATGGACGCCCTATTACTATGTAACAAGCGGTATAGTGTTGATGGAATACTTAGCACTGCTACAACATTCTTGGAAGGACCAAAAATTAGCTAGAGTTAATTACGCATCGCGAGTCCGCGAAGGAAGAAAGGATATGACTTTGACGAGTGGTGGAGACAGAATGTATTGAGAAGAAAAATGTTGAAAAGTATGGAAACTACAGTTCTTATCTGAAATGTAAGTACTCAGTAGGTGTCACTGAAAATACAATGCTACCAACTGAGAGTGGGCATTCCAATACACAGAAGCTAAAGGGTCCTTTCTTTCTTTCTTTCTTTCTTTCTTTCTTTCTGCTTTACGTCACACCAGCAGAGGAAGCGATCGTCGCCTTATGGTGCAGCCCCAGTATTTGCCTACTGTGAAAATGGGATACCACGGAAAACCATCTTCAGGGCTACCCACAGTGGGGTTCGAACCCACTATCTCTTGAATGTAAGCTGACAGCTATGTGACCCAAACCACGCAGCCACTTGTCGGTTTTATTCATCTACATTTTGAGAATTGAGTCTATCACATCTACAAAGTATCGAAAACGAATTTTATAACAAAATAATATTTTATTTACGTCGCACTAACCTCTTTTACGGTTTTCGGAGCCGATGAGGTGCCGGAATTTTGTTCCGCAAGAGTACGTACCAGTAAATATACCAACACGGGGCTGAGGTATTTGAGCATCTTCAAATACCACCAGACTGAGCCAGGATCGAACATGCCAACTTCGGCTCAGAAAGCCAGAGCCTCAACTGTCTCAACCACTCGGCCCGGCCAGAAGGCATAAGGTGTGGTTCAAATGATGAGAAAGGGATGGGTACAATTCTTAGGACACTTACTCAAGATGGACAGGAACAAAGAGACGAAAAAATCTTCGAATTCTTCAAGTAAGGCAAAGCCGAAATGGTCTCGAGAAGTGAGAAAGTTCTTGGTTGTCCAAAACATTCTGCATTCCAGATTGCTGTTTTCCACTCTGTAGCAGATATCCTGTTGTTACTGATTATTCTAATGTTCTGTCTTCAAATCAGTTTGAATAGTTTCTCAGCATCAACACAGTATGAAGCATTTGTGGAGGTTCAACTGGCAACAGAAAGTCTATTCCTGGACTGATTGAATGCAGTTTATCCCTTTGGGAGAAATTTCGGGGAGGGATTGAATCCCCTGCAGTCCCCGTTTGGCTACGTGCCTGGATAGACATTTTTTAAATTACGTGGGATTCAACAAGTATCCATGCAGCCAGCAAAATATCATGTATAAAGTACTGAACTAATACTATATCTAAAATACATGCAACAGATGGAATATCTAAATACCAAGGATATACAACTCATTTTATTCACTTCAGAGCACACTCAAAAGAACCTTCGGCTATAAATTTCTCATTTAGATCTTCAGATCAAGCATATGTAAAAATTGGGCAAGTGCTAGGTAAATGTTATCAGATTATCTTAATAAACACATTATACTGGTAGGAAAAAGGACATGGATAAGGGCCAGTGGTGCCTGTCGATATTTACTGCAATTTAATCTTGGTCCTTGTCGCACAAGGAGAATCCACTACTCTAATCGGATGAAGATTATTTGTAAAGCAGCCATGAGCGAGACGGATGAGTATGATGGACGTAATACGTCTTCTACTAAGACGTAATTAGTCAAACCAGGGTCGTGTTTGTATGGGGCTGATGAGCAGCGTAGTGTCATCCTTTATACTTCTGCATTATGTTCCAGTTATTCGAGCAGTCATTGTGAGATTTGCTGTGTACTAATGCTATGGAGTCCGTATACGGTATCGCCAAAGCATTATAGGTTCCACCTGAGATGCTCTGGTTTGCTAGTTGATCAACTATTTCGTTATGCTCAGTGCCAGCGTGTCCTTTCAGTCAAAGGAAATTGATATCGATGACGGTGGTTTATGCTCTGTATGCCATTTGCAAAATGTCAAAATGCCTGGACAGGTGGTAAAAGAAAAGAAATCTAGCGATTCACTGTTCAAAAGTGAATAAGCCCAAGGACGATCATTTATAATCACTGTTAAGTCAGATCGCTCACGAGAATTAATGACCTCACTGTTATACAGGTACAGATGTATAATGACATTTTAAATTGTGTCTTCTTTTCAAATGTATAATTACAGCAGTTCATATCATCCTTGGTTGAGGTCGTATGTTACCTGCTAGAATTCAAAAAAGAAAATACTGCCTGTCTGTCTAATCTCGATAGCTTTCCTGAAATACTAAATTTGCCATCATAAAAAGACACATAGCTTCCTGGGCGACATTGTCACCTGACGAAGGGGCAGGTGTTGTCTCGGTCGGTCGGTGACCAAGTGGCTCGACCGATGTGCCGTGCCGTGCTGACCCTGAGTAATATCATATCATTACATCAAATGAGATGGATTCCGCAATAAGCTCGCAAGATTATTGAGGAAGATAAATACATGATACAAACGCTATTATTTCGCAGAAGGAAAAAGACAGACATTAGTCCTTGTATTTTTGCTATCTATTTACGTCCTACCGACTCACACAGGCCTTATGGCGACGATGGGCAGAGACTGGGAAGCAACCGACCGTGGCCGTACGGTGTGAAAATGTGAAACCACGGAAAAACATATTCAAGGCAGGCGACAGTGGGGTTCAAACATACATTCTCAAGAATATAAGGAGCTGCCTGTCCGAGGAAGTAAAGGCGTGCTCAGGGTTCGAAAAAATTAAGGAACGAGATTTCCACTTCCAGAGGTGCATATGGTCCTGAGGTTCACTCGGCCTGCACCAAAAATGAGTACCAGGATAATTCCTGGGAGCAAAGGCGGTCGGGCGTAGAACAAACCACTCTACCCCATCAAGTGCCGACGTTACAGATAGCGGAAGTCTTTACCTTTCACCCTTCTAAGTGCCTGTCCGGAGAAAACTTCGCTTTCTTTGCGTTTGCTATTCCGAAATGCAACATCACAACTACATGACCCAAATCGCAAAGCCAACTCACTATTTACTTTTATTTCTTGAACTTTTCCCCCCCTTTATTTTTACCACTGGCTTTACATCGCACCGACACAGATAGATCTTATGGTGACTATGGGATAGTAAAGGGCTAGGAGTGGGGAAGAAACGGCCGTGGCCCAGCATTTCCCTGGTGTGAAAATGGGAAACCACGGAAAATTATCTTCAGTGCTGTCAACAGTGTGGTTCGAACCCAATATCATCCAAATGCAAGCTCACAGCTGTGCGCCCCTAACCGCACGGTCAACTCACTCGGAGGAATATGTTTCAACATCAAAATATCCTGATGCGTGCGACACTGGAACTAACCGCGTAAAACGTATTCCAAAATTAAACAGAAATTGTGAATTTTAATGAAATCTGACTAAAGGACAGTTCAAGCAACATTCACAGTAGTCAGTTTTTGGTAGATGACCGTATCATTACATGAGTTGTAAGAGAACTCTCCATATCCACCACTAGGGGACGGTGAGAGCACCCCCAGACCACCATCACAGTGGTACAGTGAAAGTGTACCAACAGTTAAGTAACATTGAGCATGGTCACTTTGTGGATGGGTGACCGCACACTCGCACATAACAGGGCCAGAGTGAAAGCGTCTCTCTTAACCACCAAACAATGTGTGAAGTCAAAAATTCATTTAACGATAAATTGTTGAAAACAAGAGCCTCCGTGGCTAAGGTAGTAACGTGCCGCATTCTCACCACCGGGTTCCGTCGTTCAAACCCGATCACTCCATGTGAGATCTGTGCTGGAGAAAGCGGAGGCGGGACAGGATTTTCTCTGGGTACTCCGGTCTTCCCTGTCATCTTTCGTTCCAGCGACAGTCTCCAATTTCATTTCATCTGTCAATCATTAATCACTGCCTCACAGGAGTGCGACAGGCTTCGGCAGCCGGCAAAATTCCTATCCTCACCGCTTCATTCGCTCCATTCCTAACACGGTCAAAAGACTGGAAACAAGCCATGAATTTTTATTTACATATAGGACTAATTCTCAACCCTCTACTCACTCACGTAAAGCAATAATATCATCGGCAAGTTTCAGAATTTTTATTTAGTATTTTCTGTATCCGCTCCTAGACCTCAAATTCCTTATAGAAATTCTCCTTTACCTGTAGATTATTAAGAATTAATTTCGAAGCATCGGGGGCACGTTTCACTGGAAAGGATGGGGTATAAACGGAGTGGGATTTAACTGGATGTAGTCTTCTGTAATTATCGTGACGAGAGTAGCATCACTTCGTGTTTACATTTCCCGGGCGATGATAAGCAACTTAATAACACAATCCCCACACCGCGCGTCGATCGGATAAGTACAGGTCAAGAAATTGCTACTGAGTTTCAGCTTAATTGAAGTCGAGCAATTTTATTGACTTTGATAATAATAAGTTTTTATCAGTCCTTTCAATCTTAATGCGCCGAAAGTGAGGAGGTATCTGTGGCAAGCCATCTGACTGGGATTTAAACTAGAGTAGCCTGTCTCCGGAGCTTGTTTTGTCTACAGCCTACCACCTGGATCAGCTGATTAGATGCTCATCTATTGGGTAGAGAGTAAAGAGATCGTACTCTCCGAATTGGTCAATACTAAACATTCATCCACGTGCTACCAGATTATCTTAAAGGAGGTCGAATTCCGCCCATAACAATGGTTTTCAGACATTTTTGGTTCACGTACCCCCAAAACCTGTTTTACCTTCGTACCCCCGAAATACGAGTATGCTGAGATTGTACCAGAAATAACAAATAATTGTTGCTAGATGCCAAATAATATTAACTATCATCATCATCATCATCATCATCACCATCATCCGCAGCTTATCTCGCTTGCTCAGGATCCGTGCACGTACTGAGGCATGAAAGAGTTGTGGCCGGAGATATAAGGTTGCTTGCCCTTCCTGACACCACGGGATTTTCGGCCTGTACATCCCAGCCCAGCAACACCTGGAATCAAAGCACGACCGCCGGGATGTCAGGCAAGCAGCTAAAACGCTACACTAACCTGTTCCATAATAACAAAAATAATGTACTGCATATAATTGTCGTCCGCCTCTGTGGCGTAGTGGTTAGTGTGATTGGCTGCCAAACCCGGAATCCCGGGTTCGATTCCCGTCAGCCACGAAATTTGAAAAGTGTTACGAGGGCTGGAACGGAGTCTACTCAGCCTCGGGAGGTCAACTGAGTAGAGGTGGGTTCCATTTCCACCTCAGCCATCCTGGAAGTGTTTTTCCGTGGTTTCCCACTTCTCCTCCAGGAAAATGCCGGGATGGTACCTAACTTAAGGCCACGGCCGCTTTCTTCCCTCTTCCTTGTCTATCCCATCCAATCCCCCCCCCCCCCGCAAGGCCCCTGTTCAGCATAGCAGGCGAGGCCGCTTGGGCGAGGTACTGGCCATCCTCCCCAGTTGTATCCCCGACCCAGAGTCTGAAGCTCCAGGACACTGTCCTTGAGGAGGTAGAGGTGGAATCCCTCGCTGAGTCCGAGGGAAAAACCGACCCTGAAGGATAAACAGATTACGAAGAAGAAGAAGAAGAAGAAGAAGAAGAAGAAGAAGAAGAAGAAGAAGAAGAAGAAGAAGAAATGAAGATATAATTTTCGCTGGACAAAGGAAACCTCTTAACTCCCACGGAGTAAAATTTACAGAAGTCCAAAACTGAGCAGTCAGCAATAGCCGAAGAACTGTTCCTGGCAGTTTTATTGCTTTTGTAACCTTCTCTGGCAACGCGGCAGGCCTCCACAAGACAGATGGAGAAACGTAGTTTTCTCTCGAGTTGAACTACGAGGTTTTCATTGCCTAGCAACGACACAAACACACAACAATTAACACTGTACTACTATCTGCGTCTGACGAGAAGTCGCGGCAGCTTGTAGGTACGGCACGAGTAACACTCTTAGCTACAAACATTAGTCGTAACGGACAATGCGAGTCCTGCATATTCCTTATTACACACTCTTAGCTACAAACATTAGTCCTAGGGGCCGATGACCTGCGATGTTAGGCCCCTTAAAACAACAAGCATCATCATCATCAGCATCAACATTAGTCGTAACAGACAATGCGAGCTCCTGCATATTCCTTATTAAACTGTTCATTATACAGTAGATATTAATTATCGTAAATGTATGAATGAAACCCAATCGCACTACCACTTTGAAACTTCACGACACCACCTCAATTAGCAAGTCATCTCAGACGGAAACCAATGTTTATTGTCAGGTCTGAAGACTTGAGATAGGCACATGCGCAGTAGCAATGCTTACCCCTCGCACCTCTTAGCCAGCATCCACACGGCTTCTCGTCAAACTACCATAGTATAAATACACAGTGCTACTAAAAAGAAAAGAAAAAAACTTGATAGAATATGAGTGTATGTCGAAACAAACCAAAAAAGTGAGTATTTTACATACCAAGTCAATAGGAGGAACAAATTGACACACATTTTGGAATGAATATTTAGCAAAGGGGACACACTGTAGTGTAGACCTAAATCAAAACACGATTTATTGCAAACGAGCGGGATCGACTCTTTTATGTACTTCTCGCTGAAAACAATTAGAAGATACGATAAATTTGCGTACCCCTTGTGATGAACTCGCGTGCCACATTTTGAATACCACTTAGGAGTAAAATGAATGCATTAGCACAGTGGTTCGAACGCTGCCTTTTCACTCAGACGGATGTAATTCATATTTTGATTGATGCTAGAGTGCAATTTTCACCTGATAAAACCCAAGGCTCGGCAGGATTTTATTCAATGGCTCCTTTTGGATCGACGAAGAAAGCAACGGGAAAGCACCTCACTCCATAGCACATCTGTATGCTGATACCTGGATTCTTGAATTCCTTTACCTCAAAATAAAATGGGTTTACTTTCCAATTGCAGGGAATGTTTTAACATGAGGTTAATGAGTGTTTTATTATCATTATTATTATTACTATTATTATTATTATTTCTTCTTTCGTTTCGGCCAGCTATGGACCGCGCTTTTTCAAGAGTTTTCTGTCTTGAGTTTTAACGCCAGCATCCTTCTTCGGTGAGTTGCCTTCCCTTCATCGGTCCACGTCTTGTCTGTCTTCTTTTTTAGGTTTCGTTCGAAAACTCTGTAAGCCTTCAAGTTTCTTCTTTAAAGGGTCATGCTGCAAGATATCATCACGTAAGATCACCAATTCTTGTATTAAAAAAATATATATATATCAATTGGCTTTACGTCGCACCGACACAGATACGTCTTATGGCGACGATGAGATAGGAAAGGCCTAGGAGTGTGAAGAAAACGGTTGTGGCCTTAATTAAGGTACAGACCCAGCATTTGCCTAGTGTGAAAAAAAGAAAACCACTGAAAACCATCTTCAGGGTTGCCGACAGTAGGGTTCGAACCCGCTTTATTTGGCCTCTAGTTATTCTGCCACACCTGTCTTATTCGCTGGGAGGCATTCTATTATTATTATTATTATTATTATTATTATTATTATTAATCGTCTAGACACTACACGACCGAGCTCGATAGCTGCAGTCGCTTAAGTGCGGTCAGTATCCAGTATTCGGGAGATAGTAGGTTCGAACCCCACTGTCGGCAGCCCTGAAAATGGTTTCCGTGGTTTCCCGTTTTCACACCAGGCAAATGCTGGGGCTGTACCTTAGTTAAGGCCACGGCCGCTTCCTTCCCACTCCTAGCCCTTTCCTATCCCATCGTCGCCATAAGACCTATCTGTGTCGGTGCGACGTAAAGCAACTAGCAAATAAAAAAGGACACTACAGGCACAGTGATATGTGATCCATACAAATTCAATTTCAATTTTCCACTTTAGTTATTTCTCCCATTTCTCGGGAATTTTCCCAGAGAAGAGTGGAGATTATTCTTCACTTGTAGATGTAGTGTTAGCTACCATATATCAGTTCTTTAAGGAACAAGTCGAGGAGAGAAGTGGTGGCGTGCGCGAGTGGTCCTGAAGGCAGCTATCGTCAGATTGCCAAACTACGCACGTAGCCTCAGCCTCCCCCCCCCCCCCCCCCCTCCCTGCTTGCCTGCCCGGAAGTGTGATGCTTTATGAGTTGTCAGTTAAAACGTCTACTGAGTCACACTTTCAAACAATTGAGAAGGGCTAAGAGAATGGAAGCTGAAACAGGATACAACTTTACTATATTGGAATATACGAATTTATCCTACGATCCCTAGTAACACCGGTTCTCATGATGTGCTAAAGGCTGATGATCATTCTGTGATTCAGAATTCAAGTTGTTTTTTTTTTTTTTTTTTTTTTACAAGTTGCTTTACGGACACAGACAGGTCTTATGGCGACTTTTCTCATATCCTTCACACCCATAAATATCTCTCTTGTTTGCCTCGTCTTTTATACGATGTGCCATCTAATAATAATAATAATAATAATAATAATAATAATAATAATAAAGAAGAAAATTACGCAGAAATACGAAAGTGTAAATGAAAATTAGGAACATGAATTGAACTAGGAATTTTAGGTAAATAAAATATAATATGAGAGTATTCATTCTAAAAAAATACAATCCTTTTCTTAATAATCGTTATCCGGCCGATTAGATTAGCAGTTCCCTTTTTGTATCACTACGAGCGTTAATGTGAGCCAAAGCAGAGTTTCACTTAAGCCCTTATAACTGCATTCGGTGAGGACTTTAAAAAAAAATCAATAACGCCTGAACCAAGGAACACGTTGCAGAAAGAATTATGTAAATCCGTTAATTTGGCTAGGATTTGAATAAAAAATAGGCTGTTTTTCCGGAACTGCATTGAGGCCAGAAGTTATTTTCAATTTTTTTTCTATGTTTGATTGAGTTATTCAAGACGCACAATTTGAAACCTTTCCGTGTTCTTTAAACCCTTCAACTTTCGGCACAATTCAGTAGATTGTTTAATTTTTATGTTTTTCGTAGTATGGGGAACCGTAGTTTGTCTGCTAAGAAATTAAAATAGGTTCTCGATGAAACTTTAATAAACCTGGTTATATATTTGAATTGTCTCTTCGGTTATTCACTAAGAGCGCAGAATGCACATTGTGGTTTGAATAATACGATACATTCGAGACCTTGACGATATATCACTAGTTAAGCCGAGCCACCTGTAGCAAGGCAAGGCAGGTAGGTAGCGTGTCTGTAGCCATGACAACAGCAAAAGCAAAAGGGGGTTAGGGAGTTAGCACAATGCATCTTGCACTTGCCTCGCGCTCGCCTTGGGGTTGGACACAAAAGGGCGCTGGTTGACGACAATAGTCAGCCGACAGGGATATGGCATAATTAGTTCGAGAAGAAGAGTGAATCACAGAGCACAGGTGAGCAATAAAAATAGAAAGAAAATAAAAAAAAATGTATGCAACCAGAAAAGAGAGAGTACGGCAATGGAAAATGATCAACAAACGTATGGATGGAGAAAGAAGTAAAAGGAGCAGTGGTCAACAAGAGAAATGATGTTCATTTTAACGGGTTTTAATATCGCTGACATGAATTCCACGGCTGGAAAAGGACGTTGGATGATTCCGGTCGTCGAAGAATGAGTATTAGATAAAGACGCCAAGAAAGGAAATATGTTTTTTTAACAAGTTGCTTCACATCGCACCGACACAGATAGGACTTATGTCTACGATGGGATAGGAAAGGGCTACAAGGGGGGGAACGAGGCGACCTAAGGTACAGCCCCAGCATATGCCTGGCGTTAAAATGGAAAAACACGGAAAGCCATCTTCAGGTCTGCCGACAGTAGGGTTTGAACCCACTATCTCCTGAATACATGCTGACAGCTGAGCGCCCCTAACCGCACGGCCAACTCGTTCGGCAAAAAAAAGAAAGACTATTGGCCAAAATGTTACTCATTTTAAGAGGTTTAATATCGATGACATGAACCCACGGCTGGAAAAGGGCGTCGGATTACTCCGGTCGTCAAGAGTAAGTGTTGGATAAAGAAAGACACCAAGAAAGGTCAGAAAATGAATGAATTTGAAGGTTTTGCAAAGAAAGCCTGATGGGTTCTTCGGGATAGAAGAATAAGGAGGATGAAAGAGGAGGGGAAGAAAAAGGGGAAGAAAATGATTTAGAATAACACGAGAGGAAGAAGGTAAAGAAGAGAATAATGTGAAAAGAAAAAGAAAACAAGAAGACTGCACGAAGGGCAGGTAAATGAAAGATCGGCAATGGCCTCGCAAAGATTATGTAGGCCTATCTTTCGGAAACAGAAAAGTACTAGAATTAAATTCGAGAAAGATCGGGGGAAAAGATTAAGAAAGGATAGAACTATTCGGACTTTCGAGGCAAATCACTCTTGTGGTAAACCATGAGGATTATCAAACACGGATGAAGAGAGTTACCACCAAGCGAGTAGCTCCGCAATTTGAGTCACGTAGCTGTCAGCAGCCCTGAATATGATTTTCCGCGGTTTCCCATTTTCACGCCAAGGAAAATGCTGGGGCTATACCTTAAGTAAGGCCACGGTCGTTTCCTTCCCACTCCTAGTCCTTTCCCATACCATCGTCGCCATAAGACCTATCTGTGTCGGCGCAACCTAAAGTAAAAAAAAAAAAAAAGATACCGCTGGAACAGACCGTCAAGAAACCTGCTTCAAAACCTTAGGAGATGATCTGAAAAAGTGTTTCTCGTTGTGTATTTATACACAAGTAGTAAGAACAATTTATGTAGAAGAGCAGGCTATGAATCGGCTGAAGACATGGGTAATCCAACTGAACCGCACAAGGCACGAGGGCATGAGACTGGCGACTAGCCGCCTGACGTAACTGCGACCATGTACGGGCTCTCTGTACGCTTTGAATTCTGACGAGCATGTAAGGTGGACATATATGAAACGAAATAAAAATTAAGGAGTTCGACGACTGTATAATTTCGAGAAGCCGCCTTTGTGGTCACGAGGTACGCAATGAAACTCCGGTCACTGGCTCGATTCCTGGATAAACAATTCATATAACATCAGGTGTGAAGGGCCGAACGCGTGCACTCGTTCCCGTGGTGATTCTTAAGTAGATATAGGTTCAGATACTAATCCTTGGCCATTCTCGAAGAGTTTTCTCAGTGGTTTTTCACTCCAAACACTAGGCTGACCAGAGGTCACGGACTTAGCCTTGTCAATACTGGACCTACACCTTCCTAATCATCATCCTTGAAAGTCCCTCGTTCATCCAGCGCGCGCAACCGACGGGATTAAGGCCGATCGCTATAGTAGGTTCGGCTCAGGGCCGCTGCCAGGTAGAAATACGAGATTTGTGAAAGGATTAGTGAAACCCACATACTTTGAAGGACCATTCGTTTGACTCCAGGAAATAAATGAAATTATTATTACTATTATTATCATTGACATAAATGAAATGACGTATTGCTTTTAGTACCGGGAGTACATGTTTGACTCGCCGGGTGCAGGTATTTTGAATTGACGCCCGCAGGCGACCTACGCGTCGTGATGAGGATGAAATGATCATGAAGACGACACCCCCGTGGCAGCGGAATTAACCAGTGGTTAAAATTCCCGACCGTGCCGGGAATCGAACCCGGGGCCTTCGTGAGAAAAGGCAAGCAGACTTAACATTTAGCCATGAACCCAGACATTATTGACACAAATGTGTGTTATGGCTAGGGTCATTTGGAAATTTGCGCCACAAAACTGTTTTGCTAGTAGCTTTATGTCGCACCGACACAGGTCTCACGGCGACGATGGGATAGAAAAGGCCTGGGAGTTGGAAGGAAGCAGCCGTGGCCTTAATTAAGGTACATCCCCCAGCAATTTGCCTGGTGTGAAAATAGGAAACCTCGGAAAACCATCTTCAGGGCTGCCGACAGTGAGATTCGAACCCACTATCTCACGGATGATGCTTGCTTGTTATTTTAAGGGGCCTAACATCGAAGGTCATCGGCCCATCTCACGGATGCAAGCTCACAGCCACGCGCCTCCAACCGCACGGCCAACTCGCCCAGTCGGCACAAAATTAACGATACAAAGTGCGATGTTGCCTAGCAACCGTGCAGGCTGTGTTGTGAAGTATTGATGGATGGACATGACAGAAACAAAGAAGGCTCTTCTATCAAAAAGGCTTCACCCCATCACTTCTACAGAACTTGTTATTTCATTCGTGATTGTTTCATAGGCCTTGAGTGAGTTTCCTCCTTTCTATGCACCGAATCCTTCAAATGTTGACTCCAAATTCCATCCAGATGACCCTCGAGAACGATTCGTTCGATGAAAATAAATTAATAGTTATCCATTTAAGTTTAATTTAATTTACTAAAAGCTATTTATGATCATTTGATTTTCGCAAAGAGAAAAGTGGTTTATTTTTTCTCGAAAAAAAAAATAGAAAACTATTGTTAGGTCTATTAGGAATCGTCCAACTTCAACAATTCCAGTATTAACGTGAAGGGGTATTCTTTTTTTAATATATTATTGTAAAGGGCAGATGAACTATATCTGCTGCCAATTTTAGCTGTTGAAGTATTCCCTTTCCTGAATATCGCTGTGAAAAACAGATAGATATAGGCAAAACACACGTCTAATTCTTAAGAAGTTAACTATAATATCCTCCGAACGAAACACACATACACATGCCCTGTAATTGCAGGGGATATCAGGCAGCTTTTGCGGACAATATAAAGCTGAAAACCTGCCGGGTCACTGAAGAAACTAACCACTAATCGCTGGTCCGTTAAGCGATTAGGATTGTGGAGTGAATGTAGGGTTAGCTCCAGACTCCCTGCCTTGTTAACAGCTCAAGTGATGTGGCTGTAAATGGGAGAGGGAGGGTGTCTGTATTATTTGCATCCCCTCCTTCTCATCACCCTGCTGCATTCCACACTCTGCATGACCCATAATAATCAAGTGTAATGGGCGGGGAGACACACGGGGTGGGGGTGAGAAAATTGCCACTGGAAGAATTGCGGATATTACGGGTTATCACTCGATAATATAAGAGTGTCTCGAGACAGAAATAAAACGAGTGTTTGTCAGAGAAAGGGACCTGCTGCACGCGATCAAGGAGGGTAAGACCGAGGGAACATTTATCCATTCCAGGTTCTGACACATTGTAAAGGAGAAAAATTATCTATTCAAAGAAAGTAAGCAAGTAAGTAAATAAACTTGACGTTTTACAGGACTGTTGATGTCATGATCATACTCATGGGACAGCCAGTTTTACGTGCAATCCAATTCATAAGGACATAACGTTCGATGCCAAAAGTCTCACATACAGCAGCTAACAAAAGTCTAAGACCACCAACGAACTGGTCCCACATTTATTATACGAATTGATCTGCAAAATAATTTGTGGCTTATTCGTGTTGATTATGAAAAACAACCATTGAAATATGGAATGAAGTGTAAGAGTCATAACATTTCAAATATTTTGTGAATCTATAAAAGTACCTCAATTATGGCTGAGGACTGTTCACTAAACTACAGAAGATATATGGCAATTTTATTTTTTGTCTAAAGAACTATCTAATGGACTGTATATTGGCATAAAAGCCAAAAGAGGAAAATATCATAGGGTCGTCTTTTTCTGGGGATGTTCTTTTTGAAATTTCGCCTTTAAAAAACAAAAACTAACACCGTATTTAGAAATGCTTGAAAAATCTTTGGAATGAGTCACCGTCACCGAACTTGCACTCCTCACGCAGTACGAGCTTCGCTCAACAGATCGCAGGGTCGATACATATTACATATTGAGAATTTTCACTGACTGGCGTCTTATCTGTGAGGCTACAGTCACCTTCTGAACTGGGAAGTGAGTGTAGTGAAAAAACCCCGACGCTGTGATAATTTTATCTCTCGACTTTTACGAAAATAGCCATAATACCTGCTGTAGGTTAGAGAACAGGGTGGGCTTTGCACCTAAATGTGGGGTATATTTATAGGTTCTCAAAACGTTTAAAAACTTGTACTTCATAAACGTCATTCGATATTTCAAACGGTTATTTTTCAAAAGTTGTATATCAACAGGAATAAGTAAAAAAAAATGATGTTCGCTGGAAGCCTTCAAGTTTTATTAGGTACTTTACACTGACCGGAATTCGAACAGTGGCTATCTCGATGACGAAGCCACTCTGCTATCACGTTCCTACGGTTATATGTATATGCATTTTCGCATGAAGGGTCTGTGACTATCACGGTATTTGCATTATATGAAAGGTGGAAGAATTCGAACCGCCTCCGATTAGCAAACAATGCAGCCTGCTGAAGCTCACACTAGAACGAGAATTAGTATTAATTCAAAATTGTGTTAAATTTCCATATTGGAATATGAAATTATCGTAAATCTTATATGTCCCCCGGTCATGTCCATCCATCAACGGTTGCTAATTTCAGATGATCGTCAGCCGTAAGACACAGCCTGCATGGTTGCTAGGTTACCCTTCTGTCACACATTTTGCGACATCTAGACCCCGCATTTTTAGGCAATAATAGCTTAGAATGCAAATTACGTTACTAGAAGTGTCGACTAACCCGTTCTTCCATAATGTAACGAGAGCAACATACATTCTAGGGGTTCTGACGTGTCGTACCCCTACAGTTTATGCAAGACTCATAACATGATCGTTGTGCAGGGAAGAGTATACTTGTTACGCGCTCCAATAAGCTTGCATTCTAACCTCTTACTGCCTAAAAATCCAGACTCTAGACACGACACTAGACAAATTTTCGGACAACCCACAGCTCTAACACATATTTATGTTCAAAAACTTGTGTACATGATGAAATCTCAATGTTACATCCTGAAATTACTCAACACGAGGCTTAATTTTCCAGAAGGCAATACTGCATTTAATATGTTCTTGTAGTGTAGCTATGTTAGTTATTAACACAGTCCATTTCCTTCGCTGATATTCATCTGCTGAGTTCTTGGCAGGACTGAATGCTGTGGGAAAGCCAACGCCCTCGCTAACTACGTCAGGAAAATTATAAATAAAAATTGCACCTTGTCGGAACTGTATTTTTTATGATTATTTCGTCTTACTGACATACTCTACACGTCGTACAAACAGCAAAAATATGTAGGTTCAATTTATGTCTATATGTACGTATAGTTATTTAACCCGTCTGGTGGCACTGGTTGTTAAAGCGTCAAATCTGTATGGTCTGACACCATGGTTAGCCGGTTCGAGTCCCACTGTTCGAAAACATTTTCGCCATCAGAATGTTGGCCGGCAGGGTAAGGCAGGTGGTTGTATAGAATGTCTAATCACTGGATTGCATGTTAAACCGAAGTCTGGATTCAATTACAAACCTCTACATTGTTCATATGACGCTGTTAATGGTAATTTGTCTGTCGGGTGGAGACATTTAGCGTTGAGCGCTACTCACAGGAGTAGGCTATGAACCAGCAGAGGGTGCATCCTCTCCTTTCCTATTATCATATACCACGTCATTCATTTCAGCTCATTAACTGCTCTGATGAGGTTAACGTTAGGAACGGCAGCCGGTCGTAAAAAATGGCTACGAAGATTCATTTCACTTCACTTCATACCTGATCCCTTAGAGAAACAGGAAAAGGGTTGGGCATACAGAGGTTAACAGCTGGCAAGATTTCTTCAGCACTGCTGTAAACAAATTCGTCTCCTAAAGATTGAGATACTCAGTTTTTCCCAAAACAAGTCAAAGATTTTAGGAATCACACCGCGGGAACCTAGAAGAAGTCCTATTTCTAGATGTCTCAGATGGCATTTTTCCCAATTGTTGCCTCGAATATGTTCTTTTCAACCACCTGTGTCAGTAGGTGACCCGTCAGAGAAATAACATCAATAATACAACCGTAGTAGAGCCTCTGTGGCTCAGGCGGCAGCGCGCCGGCCTCTAACCACTGGTTCCGTGGTTCAAAACCCGGTCACTCCATGTGAGATTTGTGCTGGACAAACCGGAGGTGGGATACATTTGTCTCCGGGTACTCCGGTTTTCCCTGTCATCCTTCATTCCAGCAATACTCTCCAATATCATTTCATCTGTCAGTCAATCATTGCCCTAAGGTTTCGGCAGCCGGAACAATTCTTATCCTCGCCGCTCGATCGGGGCTTCATTCATTCCATTCCTGATCCGGTCGAATGACTGGAAACAGACTGTGGGTTTTATACGATATAACTTTAGTAAAGACAACATCAGTTTATCGGTTTTATATTTTATTTTTGTAATTTAATTATTAACGAGACAATTGACTAGTACAGTGCCTATCGCCTCGAAGTACAGTTATCGCCAGGCACTTGTACATAAATGTGTACTGAACTGGCGAAGTTTAAACTTGTCTTTCATTTCAACGAAGTCAAACCTGCGTCAGACGGCTGTCAGGGAAACTCAGCGGGGCAGTCCTTCACCTGTCCCCACCCGTATTTAGCGATTAAAAAGCCTAGGGTAAGAGCTATAGAGAACCGTTGAGCGAATCGCACTTGATACCGAGACTGCAGAAAGCGACTCCTTGCCACTAAGTACATGACCAATAAAGTAAGTATTGTTTTGCTCGTCACGTCTGTAGCCACGTCTCTACATTGGTATGGCGTGCTATTAGTGCCACGAGCTAAGCAGCAGTTGCTGTGCTCAGACACTTCGTTTACTTGTGGTGCGTTCATTTTTTCCTTACCTCAAACGTCATCTGCTGTACAACAAAAATTATGCCAACTTCCTGAGTTTACTTTTCACCTTACTTAGGAGTTATTTCTTCACACGTCATAATCCTTAACTCCATGGAACAACAACCCTTGAAGGGCCTTGGCCTACCAAGCGATCGCTGCTCAGGCCGGAAGCCTGCAGATTACGAGATGTCAAGTGGTCAGCACGACGAATCCTCTCGGCCGTTATTATTGGCTTTCTAGACAGGGATCGCTATCTCACCGTCAGATAGCTCCTCAATTTTAATCACGTAGGCTGAGTGGACCTCGAACCAGCCCTCAGATCCGGGTAAATATCCCTGACCTGGCCGGGAATCGGACCCGGGGCCGGAATCTTTACACGTTATAACCATTGCATCTTCATTGTTCTATCAAACGGATTTTTCTAAAAAAAGACTTTCAAATTTTGAAAGTCTTGGCCCAAAGATGACAAAGGATGTCTTAGAACATTGTCTAACATGAATGTAATAAGTTCTAAGAACATTTCCATGTATATCAAATGCCTAAAAAGAAATATTGTAATAAAAAAATTAAACATTGCAAGAGAGAAGAGCCTCCGTGGCTCAGGCGGCAGCGCGCCGACCTCTCACGGCTGGGTTCCGTGGTTCAAATTCCCGTCACTCCATGTGAGATTTGTGCTGGACACAGCGGAGGCGGAACAGATTTTTCTCCGGGTAATCCGGCTTTGCCTGTCATATTTCATTCCAACAACACTCTCCAATATCATTTCATTTCATCTATCATTCATTAATCACTGTCCCAGAGGAGAGCGACAGGCCTCGGCAGCCGGCACAATTCCTATCCTCGCCGATAGATGGGGGGTTCATTCATTCAATTCCTGACCCGGACGAATGACTGAAAACAGGCTGTGGATTTTCATTTTTACAGGAGAGAAAGAAAAATGAATGAGTAATTCATTATTGTATCTGTACCTACATTATTTTCGTAATTACTGTTTGTTACAAATTTAATTTACGTCAGAGAAAAAGGAGCCACCCTGATATCCATTTTGGTTTTAACCAAGTTAGTTTTAAGGACCGGCTGTCCTTCCTGATCTTTCGCAATTATTTAGGTGATCACCTTCACGAGTTTTCAGTCCCGCAATTGGTTTTACTCTACAATGACTGTGCTTTTAGCCTCTTCATAGTTCTCTTTTTTTTTTTTTGCTAGGAGCTTTACGTCGCACCGACACCGATAGGTCTTATGGCGACGATGGGATAGGAAAGGCCTAGGAGTTGGAAGGAAGCGGCCGTGGCCTTAATTAAGGTACAGCCCCAGCATTTGCCTGGTGTGAAAATGGGAAACCATGGAAATCTTCATAGTTCATCAGAGGCATGCACTAGTGAAGATAGTGTTAAGTGGGTGTGGTTTTTTCTCTCTGAATATATGCGTCACAAATTGCATGACGCGATGTTACCTAGCAACCGTGCAGCCTGTGATTGTGAAGTACTGTTTGATGGCTGTAACCGAGAGACATATAGAAGGCTCATTTATCAAAGAGGTATCATCTCATCATACTGGTTATTTCATTCGTGGTAGTTACATAGGGAGTCAGATCTTCTCCTTTCGACGCAGCGAATCCTTCCGTACAAGTCTCTCTCGTAAAACGATTCTTCGATATAAATTATTTATCTGTATCAATCTCACTTTCATTTATTGAAAGACATTTATGATCATTTGATTTTTGCCACAGGGAAATTTGACAACATTTAATTACCATGTAGTACATCGACCATCACGAAGTCATATTTCAGAATAATAATAATAATAATAATAATAATAATAATAATAATAATAATAATAATAATAATAATATTTTAAAAAGTGTAATACAAGTATACTGGTGCAAAACCGACCGTGGTAGAGGAGCCTTGTTTCCCTCAATATTATAAGACCTAACAGCTAACTATCTGTGATTAAGGAGACTGTAGATAGATATGAAAATAGTCACACTGGAGCTTAAAGACATAATCGTACATTTTCACTACCTTGGTTGAAAACAGTGACTTCGAAGGACTAGGTAAGCTACGAAGAATTCAACTTGATTTAAATTTAAAGCAGACAGCTCTTGACTGAAAGAGTTGCATTTACTTTTATAGCAGAAGATACGTTACTTCTGTAAACTCATATTTTCAGTTACCGTCTAAGCTCCTTTACATACGTTTATAACAAAACGCTGCACATGAACTTCCTCGCATAGCCATAAGAGCGCGTGCCAGCGCTTGTCAACTGTCCAAGCCTGACGGCTGAACAGCGTCAGCCGTGGGTCATGCATGAACCGCATCTGCCCTGTGGCGTTCACAGCAGGCCATGCATAATGCCTCAACAAATCGCAGCATAGTGCTTATCTTTCATAATAATATCTGCCTAAATATTTGAAGTAACTCGTATCTCAGAATTTTCGAAATTGAGTGTGTGTATTACTGGAACACAAGGTATCAACGTATTGAATTGTGCCTTGATTGTCTCAGAATTTACGCACGCATTTTTGGGATAGAAGGTTTAGAAGTACTGAATTATATCTTCATTATCTCAGAATTTCCGAAATTCTGAGTATGTTTTTTGGGGGGGATAGAGGGTTAGAAAAGTATTGAAATATGCCTTGATTATGTCATAATTCGCGAAACTTTGAGGATGAAGTTTTGGGACAGAGATAACAAAGTATCGAATTGTGGCTTGAATATCTCACAATTCGCGAAATTTTGAGTATGTTCTTATGGAATAGAGGGTATCGATGTATTGAATTGTGCCGTTATGAAGTGTTACCTAAGTAGAATCCAACATTTCTTGACTAATAGCCTTTTTATTTGTGTACGAAGTTTCGACGTCAAGATAGAAAATATGGTCATTGCATAAAATTTTGTGTATATTTGTGTAAGAATCAGAAGACATAAAACATTCAAAATAGAGAAAACTAGGAGAGTACTCATACTTTTAAATTTCTTAATAAGGCATTACCAAGTTTCCATCACACAATTCTCTTATGCAATGTCCAGGTTACCTGCCCTCGTCAAAGATTTCACCTCACCCTGATATGAGAAGAAGTGACGTAAGTGTTCATGGTAGAGGTCAGGATGGTCAGGGTGATCTAATGAATCCTTATTCTCCGAAGCGTAACGGAAGAGAGTTACTGAAGGTGTTACATTTAGTAAACTGACAAATAAAAAGACAGAAAGGAAAGGTACTGAGAGAAAAATAAAGGTACGACGTGAAGAGAAACAAATGCTGAATGAGATTTTACCTCTGCTATAAATTCTTCTTCTCTTTCAGATACAGATTTCAAAACTATTTCTTTTGTTATTCTATGAATCACTTCGTCTATTTTACGCCCGAGATAAACGACAACAGAATTACACAATTAAAGTATTTCGATATGGCCTAAAAATTAAGGTAAAGGAAGGTATATTCCTGATACAGGTGTTCGTGATAAAGCTTTGAATGAGTGTCATGTACTGTTGGGAGATAAGAAGAAGGCACGGGGCAAAGGGGTTTTCACCAGCAGAGCCAGTGACGCAATGGTTACCATAGCAATTCCGCTACTACCCAGGTGACTTTATATTATCTTCTACTGGCAGGTCTTCGCTCTTGTCAATTGTAATCCAGCAAACTGCAAAGTGTGAGTCAATATTTTCGTGTAGCAGATAAGAGCAGAACAGGAAGTTCGTGCTTGCAGGCCACATTCGTTATTCTTGCATTCTTCGCATCTCTACACAGTAGTATGCATTTCAGCATTATTACTAGTTCCCTGAGTTCTCAACAGGTGTGTCTAGTTACATGCATAGGTCTTCATCGGTCTAGCGGACATACAATACCTACTACAATGAAACTAATTATCCATCAACTGCCCTACATTCAAGAGGAGATAACGATTGTTAATTTTTAATTTTTTGGCACAGAAAGCGTCTTACAATATTATTCTTTCCATGTAACCGTTGTCTACGTTAAAACATATCCATATTAAAACGTGGAACAAGTCAAAGTAAATGTATGTCTGGGACCCTCCATAAAGAATACACTGCCTAATCTGTCAGGAGAACAAGTAATGTTCCCTGCGAGCGACCTTGGATGCGCTAATTGATGTTAGAGGTTGACGAGAGAGATGGAACGTGACAGAGGTTGATCAGGGACAAGTTATTGTTGACTATTCACTACAGTTACTAATTCTCACTTCAATGAGAGTAGGGATAATCTCTCTCTCTCTCTCTCTCTCTCTCTCTCTCTCTCTCTCTCTCTCTCTCTCTGTATATATTGCACACAGTAATAACATGTCCTGGCTGATTTATCACCGTCTACCCATAAAGAAATGGAATTTTGGGGATACATTTATATTACACTGCAGGACCTCACCAAGGAGGAAGGTTTCTTCGATATTCCGTCGCTAAGGTGGTGAAAAGAAGAGGGAGTGAATTTATAAAATTAGTACATCTATATCTCAAAAACTGAATATTCTAAAGACGTGGAAATTAGTATTTGGAATCTTCTTTAAAAATAAAGGAACGCGTAATGTTTTCGTTTTCGGAAAATTCACTTCATGGAGGTAAATATATGTCAAAAGGTGACTGAATCGTTTTCATGAGGATGCTTGTATCTCAAAACCTGAAGATGCTTCAACGTGAAAATTGGTACATGGAATCTCCTTTAAAAATAAATAAACACGTATTTATTTTCGTTTTCAGAAAATTCACTTGGGGGGGGGGGGGTGTAAAAATAATGGAAAAGGTGGTTGAACCCTTTTTATGAGCATGCTTATATGTCAAAAACTGAAGATGTTACAGACGTAAAAATTGATATGTGTAATCTCCTTTAAAAATAAACAATTTTTTTGTTTTCGGAAATCCACTTAAGGGATGTTAAAAAAAAGTAAAAATGAGGTGAAATATTAAAATGAGTATATCTCAAAAACGTAACGTGTTACTGGAAATAAGTATTTGGAATCTCCTTTAAAATTAAATAAACGCTTTTTTGTCGTTTTTTCTATTCGAGAGGTGACTGTTTCTCACATGTACAATTCCATGTCGCATGTCTCAGAGCTAGCTCTGCCAGTAGCGTGGTCATCTTAGCCCATAAAGGCAATATCACAAACGTGGTTTTCAAAGAGGCTTTGGGGTAAATGAAACTCAGTTTTTCTGTGAGTTTGTATACTTTATGGATTTTCAGATAATGCCTCACTGCAGTACTGAGGAACAATTAATTTTATCAAATTACGAAATCCTCGCGAGCGAAACAGCTAGTTTCAAAATACGAACACACCTGCTTTCTTCCCGTTGTAACGAAGCTTGTTAGGCAGCCTGTATTTAAAAACGGAGTGTCGACTGCTCGCTTTGGTTTATCCCACGCTCCTCTTGCTGCTCGTTTTTTTCTTTACTTTACTTTTTTCTCGCGGCTCCCTCCATTGATTGAGCCTCTGTGAGCAACAGGTAGCTTGTCACTGAATCCCAATAGTGTTCACGACCTTGGACCCACAATCAAAGAGAATGATAGATAACTATCGAACACAACAGTGCAGTTCTTGAATGAGGCGTAGGAAATAACTTTTTTTTTTTAATTTTGGACTTCAATTCTGCAAAGCGTTGAAAGCGGCTTCCCGTGTTTCGGTCGTAGTAAATTATAATACAGATAAACAACTGCGTCTTTTGTATTTAAACGTAGACTTACGCTCCTCCATAACAGGTACATGGAAAGAAAAACGTTTTTAGTATTTAACTTACGATTATCTTTAATGATAATGTTATTGGTTTTTACGTCCTACTATCTACAGGGTAACCCAAACGTCCGCTTACATTCGACGAGGTAATATTTCACGGAATGTTGGAGATAAAGAGGTAATGTGACACACATGATTGGCAGGACATGGGGTTTTATTGACACCAAAATTAAGTACACAAAATGACTAACAGATGGCGCTTCATACGATATACAAACAATAATTAGCATAATAATCGAGGTCTAGCAAATACGATGCTCTTTATAACACATGTTCAGCTTATCGGCCGTGATTCATTAACAATATCAGTCGTCGAGGGACAATGTTGTGAACAGCTCTGTACAGAAAACCCGTACGTATGGTGAGAAATTGCAGTCATGTTGTCTTTTTGTGTCCCTAATGAGGTTGGATGACCGCGTTAGATTTGCGACTTCAGGTAACTCCACAACAAATAATCACACGGATTGAGGTCGGGGGAACGCGGAGGCCAAGAATGGCATGCCGCGATTGCAGGCGCATCTGACGCCCTTTCTCACGATGGGTCTCATGCGGCATTACTGACGTGTTGCTGTCCAGCCCCATCTGTTGGCCTATTTGTGCACTCGTTATTGGTGCCCATAAAAGCTCATGTCATGCCAATCATGTGTGTCAATTATTACCTCTCTACCTCCAGTATTCCGTGAAGTATTGCCTCATCGAATGTTAACAGACTTTTGGGTCACACTGTAATTTTACGATTTTCGGAGACGCAGAGATGCCAGAATTTAGTTCCGGGAGTTCTTTTACGTGCCAGTAAATGTAACAACACGAGACTGACGAATCTGACACTTTCAAATACTACCGCACTGAGACAGGATCGAACCTCCCAAGTTGGTGTCAGAAGGTGAGCGTCTCAACCCTCTGGACCACTCGGCCCGGCACGATTATCTTTAATGTCTCCATTGACAGATGAAGGAAGACGTAGTTTTCAAGAAATAACGCTTCAAAGTAATGCTAAATAGGCCTATGTGACGTCACACGCATACTGTGTTAATAATAATGTTTTTTGCTAGTGGGTTTACGTCGCACCGGCACAGATAGGTCTTAAGGCGACGGTGGAAGAGGAAAGGGTTAGGAGTAGGAAGGAAAAGGCCGCAATCTTAATGTACAGATGTGCAAATGGTCACCCATCCAAGTAATGACCACGCCCAATGTTGCTTAACTGCGGTGATCTGAGGAGAACTGGTGTATTCAACATGGTGTGGCCGTTGGCAGTGCGAAAATGGGGAAACCACGGAAAAGCATCTTCTGGGCTGCCGACAGCGGGGTCGAACCCATTATCTCTCGAATGCAAGTTCATAGCGATGACGTCAGACTCAGGGCATGACTTCAGAACAACAGGTACTGGTGCATTGAACATCTGCCCTACGGTCTGTCTGTAAGTGAACTTCGCATTTGAGCGGCGATTTATATGCGTATCTCACGTGCGTGAATGATAACACCACCTCCACCCCACCCCCCACAATCTCCCACAGCCTTGGTTACGCAATGCGTGGGGGGCATGACAACTGCGTGGAAAAGTTTAACCATTGCTGGACAGCACGCCTCGTTGAGTGCACGTATTAATGTCTATACTGAGAACTGTATTTCTGTGGTTAGCTCAGAGACCTTTGGTGGACAGTCCACTACGTATAAGTACGAAGCAACTTGTGTCTCAGAAACTGTCAGTTGCAGACTAGTCGCTAAACAGTTCCCCTTCCTGAGCACCAGGTTGTGGGTTGGAATTCCAAGAGAATCTTCTTGCATGTAAAGGTGCTTAAAATGCGATACACCCAAGTCAGAAAATTCAATAATAATTAATAATAATAATAATAATAATAATAATAATAATAATAATTATTATTATTATTATTATTATTATTAATTATTATATTATTATATTATTAATTATAATAATAATTATTATTATTATAATTATTAATTATTATTATTATTATTATTATTATTATTATTATTATTATTATTAGGCATGAATATGTATTTAGTTGCTGGCAATATGAGAAAAGGTTTGATGAAGATTATGATGATGATGATTAAAAAATGCTTACGAATTAGACATGATATAGGCTTTTGGGCTTATGCCGTGTCAAGAAAATAAGGTGAAATTCTTTACGTTTCGCAGAAAATTGTGCTTTGCGTCATCAGAGGAAATCTCGACTGACCACGAGAAAGGCTTCTTAAACAATGAGCTTTTGAATTTAGACGTTTTAACAGAATTGGAAATGGTTCGTTCATTCGTCACCAGATGGTTCCCCGGACGCGGTACAGCACTAGCGTTCGAAGCGGAAGCTGATGAATTTAAAGTAATCAGTAGAACTAATTCGCAATGCCTCATTTTCTTATAGAATTATTTTAAATAGATGAAAATATATTGAAATGGAATCATATATTTAATCAAATTAAAAAATACAATAAAATACATACAGGCTAAGACAGAGTCAATAGAATAAAAACGTAGTGCCTCAGATGGTTGAGGAGCTGGCATTCTGACCCAAACTTGGCAGGATCGATCCTGGCTCAGTTCGGTGATATATGAAGGTGCAAAAATAAGCCAGCCTTATGTCGGTACATTTACTGGCGCGTTAAAACTCCTGCGGGACAAAATTCCGGCACCTCGGCTTCTCCGAAAACAGCCAAAGTAGTTAGTGGGCCGTGAAGCAAATAATATTATTATTATTATTATTATTATTATTATTATTATTATTATTATTATCATCATTAAAACTTAGTTAACGATGAAACAATAGAGAGTTCATTTTTAAACATGATAAAACAAGGTCTTCTCGTCATATCGCCAACTACTTTGGTCATCTCGTAGGAGACGGTACTCGGATGTTTTAGATTACAGCGCAGATCGGCCAAGTCCACACGCACTCCGCAAGGGTGCGTATTACGGTCAGATAACCGAGCGAAAGGTTTGAGAATAGCAATTTAGACTGCAACTAAGAAGTTCGCAGAGTTTCGTGAACCATTTGGTCTAGGCCATACTCACGTCAAAAATGTGACAATATCCTTTTTAAAGGGCTCTTCAAATATTGTTACAAACTATCTGTAAAACCGATAGTTCCACTTCAATTCTCTTTAATAGCAAAATTTCACCATTCCAGTTAATTATTTTGTAAACTTTGTCATTTACGCAATCTTTGATACGAGGATGCAGAACCATCATTATTAATCAAACTTCCCGCTCCATGGCTAAATGGTTAGCGTGCTGGCCTTCGGTCACAGGGTTCGATTCCCGGCAGCAACGGGAATTTTAACCATCATTGGTTAATTCCGCTGGCACGGGGGCTGAGTGTATATGTCGTCTTCAACATCATTTCATCCTCATCATGACGCGCAGGTCGCCTACGGGTATCAAATCAGAAGACCTGCATCTGGCGAGCCGAAGTCCTCTTGACACATCCCAACACTAAAAGCCATACGCCATTTCAGGTTTTCATTAATAAAACAAATATTATACGAACATAACCATGAAATGTGTGCTGTCTAAATATAGCAGATGTAGTGGGACATTTTAAAGGCAATGGCGTGCTGAGTTAAATAATGGATAAATTATGAAAAGCGTGTACCTCAATTAAGCCGACGGTCTCTTCTCCCGATCCTAGCCCTTTCCTATCCCAACGTCGCCATAAGACCTATCTGTGACGGTGCGACGTAAAACAAATTGTAAATAAATAAATAAATAAATAAATAAATAAATAAATACAGTAAGTAATACACAGTGACTGTGCAGCATTTTAAAAATAGAATAAGGCAATGTCTTCCGAACAGGACATTTGGCTTTAATAACTGCCAATTGGCTATGCCGCGATTCGACGCCACAGTCTTGAGCACTCAACCAACCTGGGCTGCTCAGCCGTTCAAGCGTGAGTTGTAGCATTTAGCTATGAAAGTAAGTGCCAAACCAATCCTCCCTCTCTCTCACATAATCTACGCTCAGTAGCATTTGGTCACGGAAGCAACGACTTGACTTATACTTCAATGACCCACAGAAACACATTATGAGACCTGTTCCCCTTTGAGGGAGCATGGTGCACTGCTTGCACATATGATACACATTACTATTACGCTGATTTAAGTACTGCGTCGTAAAATGAAAGAAAGTTTAGGGAAATATTGTCACAAAAAACAGGGAAATAAATGGGAGGAGTAAACGGACCATGTAGATTAAACTAGGTGAAGCTGAACCATGTGGTGGCGAAAAACTAAAAATAAAGTCTCATTCTCGCTAGTGCAATACTGTTTTAAAAATACTCGGTAAACATGACACAATCTCTTGGGCTGCAAAAATATCGTAACCAATAAGCTATCCATTGTGCGAATCGACCTTAAAATAATGTAAACAACCTGGCGAGTTGACCGAGCGGTTAGGAGCGCACAGCTGTGAGCTTGCATCCGGGAGATAGTCTGCTCGAACCTCACTGTCGGAGCCGTGAAGATGGATATCCGTGGTTTCCCCATTTTCACACCAGGCAAATGCTTAACCTTAATTAAGGCCACGATTGCTTGCTTCCTACTCCTAGCCCTTCCCTATCCCATCGTCACCATAAGACCTATCTGTGTCGTTGCAACGTAAATCAAATTGTATAAAAGTAAAAATAAAAAAGAAATAAGAAACATGGTATCAAATTTCCACTGGTGAAAATCAAATTATCATACCAATAAATAAAAATCTAATGACGACTAATTCATTTGCATGTAAAAAAATCGTTTTCGAGCGACAACTGTATGGAATCTGGATTCGGCAAGTGCAAGTGTAGGACTCAGGGGAAAACTCAATCAGGGCCTTTGAAACTAGCACGAATGAAATAATCAGCTCTCTAGAGTCTTCAGGACATTGAATGGCGTATGTCTTTTAGTGCCGGGAGTGTCCGAGGACATCTTCGGCTCGCCAGGTGCTGGTCTTTTGATTTGCGCTTCGTGATGAGGATGAAATGATGATGAAGACAGCCAGCCCCAGTGACAGCTAAATTAACCAATGCTCGTTAAAATTCCCGACCCTGCCGGCAATCGAACCTGGGAGCTCCGTGACCAAAGGCCAGGACGCTAACCATTCAGCCTTGGAAAAAAAATTAAGAAGAATTGAAATGTGGAAATTAATCAGAAGGAAGTTAAATATGTGTATATAAGGAGCCACGCTTCGCTTAAAAGTTTCACACATCCGAAAACTGTCACTTCATGCAGACACACACACATACGATTGAAATTCTGATGGCTTGCAATGTCTGAATTTCAGAATTAAGAGAATTTTTCATCTTTATTTATAAAGTTGATATTGAGGCTAAAATCTATCGTTTTGTGACACTTTCATACATGTTACTTTGGTAGATTGTATTGTACTTCTTGATACAGACAAAACGCTTAAAATTTCTAGTCTTGTCTTATAAAACGTATTTAATTTCATAATCTCGTCTTAATTACGATGTGTATGTAAAAGAACGGTTTATAATCAATTTAACTTATAATTAGCCAGATACTCATTTTTTAAACGAACCATTTAGGGTTTTTTCGTGAGGGTACACTGAACTTTAAGCCATGAGTGAAGGGTATAATCTCATAATAGTTTGAGAACTTCCGCTCTGGAGTATGAAGAAATGAAGCCTCATTGATAGAAGAGCTTTCTGTATTTCTGTAAGTCACGGCCATCCATCAATACTTCACATCACAGCCTGCACGGTTGCTAGGTAACATTGTGTCAGCTATTCTGTATCATAAATTTCATGACGCAAATTTTGAGATGACCTCCAGAAACAAGTCATTTACGTAAAAACTGATTGATTTCTTAAAATAGGTTCTGAAGTGGATGATAGAACACTAGGAATTGACGAGTGAATTCAAAGCAATCCAGGCTTTTCCCCACTTATGGCACCTCAGATAGAAAGTAGTTGCAAAATTCTTCATTAGAACAGTAGGTCTTATGAAAATGTGCATTAGAAGTCGAAGTGTATACGTCAGACGAATATACAAAGACAGGTGGGCAAGGTTATTGAGACTCTAGTGCATGTATTGAGGCCAGGAAAAATTAACAATGCATTTTGAAGCTATTGTCATTTCAGTGTCACTTTCCCAAGCGCACAAACAACGTCCGTGTTTTTTCTAACTTTACTCGAAATAAAAGAGGCTTAAATCAAAAGAATAAATACGTTTGGGCATAAAACAAAAACAAGGCCAGCATGTATGACTGTACTGGACAAGCGTTAAAAATGGAGCCTATCAAGAATCCAGTATTTTAACAGTAACTGCCGAGAATCATGTACACCCAACCCCCAAAAAACCGATCAATACTGAATTTTGGACATTCACTAAACGCGAGGATATTCGTAAACGGTGGATAGCCGGTGGCCGAAGAGATGATACTTAGAAGAGCACTACCTGCACAATATGTTCAACCTTTTTTTTAAGAAAAAGACATCTGCGAGGGCCATTTTTTGTGCACTTGAGTGTACGTCATTAGTGACATACCTTGTATATTTACCAACAGAAAAAAATGAGCGCACTCCTGTACGGAATGATCTTTCGTAATTAAATTTCATTTTACTCTTTAATAAACATTCGCTGAGCTGAGTGAGTCAGACGGCAGAGCTCTGGCATTCTAACCTAGAGTTCGTTGGTTCGACCCCAAGTCTGTCCACTGCTATTTCAAGTGCGCCAGTCTCATATCAGTCCATTCACCGGCAAGTAAAAGAACTCCTGCAAGACAAAATTCCAGCACCTCTATGGCTCATAAAACAGGAAAAATGTTAGTCTAGTCGGATGCAAACCCAATAATAATAATAATAATAATAATAATAATAATAATATAATAATAATAATAATAATAATAATAATAATAATAATAATAATAATAATAATAATAATAATTGTCCAAGCATTTGTAGACTATTACTGTACTTTCACAGAGTCTAGCAAATGCAGCAACACAAATCAATCTCTTGGAAGAAACAGAAGAAAAGCAGCTTTGAGAAACTCCGTAGAAAAAAAAAGCAAATTTTTGACGACAGATACTGATCGAATAGAGAAAGTAAAGAAATTCAAAAACATGGCAGAAATAATTCCCAAAGTGGTTTAGAAAAATCTGCTGTAGAAGAAAGGTTACTGAAGAACTAAGAATTTTTACAACAACAAATGCTTATCTAAAAATCTTTAAATAAGGCACTACAATACAGTGGTGTCTTTACACAAGTGAATGTCTAGTGTTGAACTATAGTTGAGATAAACCGGAAGTACGGGAAAGAAGAATCATTAGACAAATCTTAGGACCAATGAAAACAACAGAACAATGGAAGTAAAACGTAATAAGGAAATATACCAGAACATAGAAAATATAAAAGAAGCAATAAGAAAAAGGAGATGGCTATTTTTTTGGACATATCCATAGAATGGATTATAACAGGTATTCAAGTACTTTTGGGAGAAAAAGCCACCATACTGGATACGTGAGGTCGAGAAAGATTTAGGAAGAAAGAAAGAAAGAACGAAAGAAAGAAAGAATATGAGAGAAGAGGAAACTATGGACAGAAATATAATATAGAAAATATAAAAGAAGCAATAAGAAAAAGGAGATGGCTATTTTTTTGGACATATCCATAGAATGGATTATAACAGGTATTCAAGTACTTTTGGGAGAAAAAGCCACCATACTGGATACGTGAGGTCGAGAAAGATTTAGGAAGAAAGAAAGAAAGAACGAAAGAAAGAAAGAATATGAGAGAAGAGGAAACTATGGACAGAAATATTTAAAAAAAGAAGATTTTAAGGATGGAAAGGATTCCAAAGAATAATGAAAAGGAAACCCGGTCCAAAGTGGTCAGAAGAAAAATAAAACATAGTGCAATGATGAAGGAATACTGAGAAGAATGGAAAAGGGAACAACAAGGAAGGAGGAATTGAAACTAACATGTAGTCCCTTGTTGGCCTCAACGTAAAGATTTTTTTTTTTAAATTCCTCTCCTAAGCATTGAGGCTACCTGATGGGAATACTATACTAAAGCTAGTGGTACAAAAATGAAAATACTTTAAAATTAATCAATACTGAAGGCGTTACAAAAAGCATCCCTATTAAAATATATCAACATGATTATACTGAATGCAATTAGTTCCCGAGGGTGGTTTTGGAAACATTATGGGTGTTGATTGGAACATTTAGGTTCTTATCTAGGCAAAACTGTCAGCAGAACTGGCCGAAATGGTGCGTGACGGTTCCTTTAGAACCCACCATGGAGCCAATCATTGAGATGTTCGACAGCTGGTAGTGATCAGACGGGAAATCGTGACACTAAGGGTCGGGCTTAGTTTCGGTCTGCGGAATGGACTCGTCCGTCACAGTCCCTCCGAGGGGTAACAAGCTGTCCAGCTTGTAACTTTATGTTGCTGACTCCGTTCCTCCGTCAGCACCCTGCTGTACCCTAACCCTTCTGATTCCTTGCTACCCTAACTCGCTACGCGCGCATTCTGAGTGAGCTTTATTTTACTTTGCAGAAAGGAATTCTAGTCTTGTAGATATTAAAATGTCGTTGTGGATTTCAGCAAGTTGTTCTCTACCCCTTTTCTTATTGTAAGGTGAGTTATTCATCGTATGGTCTTCTCTAATAGTAACAAATAAACTTGCATAGTTCCATTAAGCTAGGAAGGCGACAAGTAGCGTTTAGGGCAATTTGTAGACAATGTTATCGTTTAAACTCGTTCTAAAAGCATAGAAGTGCGCAACTTCATGAGCGAAGTGTAGATAAACCTTTTGTGTAGTAACTAGCCAAGAGGTGTTTATGATGTGTTTCTTCCTTTTCGCCCTTCCTGTACTTCGCATTTTGTTTGCTACTGTTTTTTTCTTCGCGTCGATATTGACAGGTCTCATGGCACGACGATGTGATAAGCCTGGGCTAGGACTGAGTAGGAAGCAACCGTCCTCTTAATTAAGGCAAAATATCTTTAGACCTGCCGAGAGTACGGTTAAAACCTGCTATCTCCCGAACTCAAGCTCACAGCTATATAACCCAAACCACCTGACCAATGTTCGTGTAGACTAACAAGTTTTATATTATTACTTAAAGAAACAAAATACCTTTAAACACGAAGGGACTGAATTCCACCACCTACCATCAACAGTGTCCCCTATTCCGTGTTTCTGAGTGCACAGCCACTCGTCGGTATATGTGCATTGCAAGGCTGTAAGCTTAGTTGCCTACCGAACAGGGGTGAAGCTTGCTACTGTAAAAGGAGCGCTGAAGGTAAAAAGGTAGACAGAATAATAACCCTGCGCAGAACTTTCATTACCGTCGAAACTTACCTACGAATATAATGAGCTCACATTAAATACTAATAAAATGCATATTTATTACAACGAAAGTAATATATGAAGGGTACTCCATTGTAACAAGAATATTGCAGCTGTGTTATCCCTGTAATAAAGCATTTAACGTGTCATATAACAGGTCGTATTTACAATGGCGAGCCGTCTAAGAAACAAAATCATATTGTAGCAGGAGTTGTTGTTGTTGTTGCTTCATTACGGCGATTAAGACATATTTGCCAGTTGCTCCGAGAACTCAGTGCACGTAAATTATCGGCGATAAGCTGTCTGACTTAGTTCTGTTTTTCAATGAAACTCGCGACATTTTGCCTGCTTCTGTGACTGGGAGCACAACCCGTCATATGAATTCTAAGCTCAATTGTCAATTAGAGGTTTACAAATGCTGAAACAACGCAGGTCCTCAAATCATACAAGTGAGAGAGCCGCAAACCGAAGCGTGGGTTACCGAGGTAGAAGTAAGTAAATCTAACTATAGCACCAACATAATAATATAAATAATAACAATATCGACTAAAGACATTTCGCAGGACCTAGTGTTTACAGTGCACTATGTCTTCTGGTATGGGCTAAAGCAATTTTGTTACTTTCATAGATCTGTCTCTGTCTTATGCCTATTGCTCACGGTAAAATGTTTGGTAAAATTTGTTGTACAATTAATTTTATAAAAATTTGGTGAAAACAAGTTGTGTTGCTCACGGTAAAATTATTTTATAAAATCCATAGAAACATCAGGGTGGCCATCTATGAGCTTACTTCTGAACTAAGATATGTATTTGCTGCCATCTATCGATAAACTTTTAAACCATGAATCAGCTGTTCAACTTACAATGTTTTTGAGAGTATGGCTCCAACAAACAAAGTAAAACTTGCTGCTTTATCTGCTATTATATGTTGTACAGCGGTAAAAAGGAAGAAAAGAAATGCTGGGAAATGCTGGACCCGGGATTGGATCAAAAGAAGAGAAGTTCCTTGGTAGAAAATTAGTTGAGGTTAGAAGACCAGTATTCATATAGGAATTCCCCGATTGTGTTTTTTGCCTCTCTTCTTGCATTTCTGTTGTGGTTAAGTGGCGTTTTAACTTCCTACAAACAAGGATATTTGTGGTATTCGTCCAGTAAAACACTAACAGCTTCCTTAGTCCAGCCGGGTCCTGCCATTTTAGAAAGAAGTGTTTGTTTACAATCGAGCTTCGCAATCTTCTCACGACGTAGCGCCAGCAAAAATGTTGCTCATAGGGTCGGATGGTGTATGCATTTCAGTGGGCTTGGCAGACTGATATGTAATAGCAACTCTGGCTCGGTGAGGAAAGCAATGGGAAACTACCTCACTCCTCATTTCTCTAGTACGCCTCTTCACAGTGATGCCTAGGCCATCTATAATGGCTGATGGCAGAGCTGTTGAGGATCCCACCAGCGTTAGCGCTGAGGGATTGATACATACATACAGTGGAAAAGGTGAGGTGGTGTAATTTTAAAAATGCTAGTCTCACAACTGGGTGGGACTTACAAATTTACTTAAATAATAATAATAATAATAATAATAATAATAATAATAATAATAATAATAATAATAATAATAATAATAGCGTAAACGTGATCTGCTTATCAGTTGTACCGTTGAATCGTAACGTGTCTCAGGTCAAACAACCGACTAGAACGTCACAGATAAAAGCACCGCAGGTAGAAAGATAAGAAGAACGGTTCGACTGTCAAGGCCCTGGTGATTCACGAGACTAACAGTGCTTCTATACAACACAGTCACTCACAAAGCCGGCTTTGAGTGCAAAAATACAGATCTTACTCGCTTCTATTATAAAGAAAGAGTAAATGTCGTTGTTCGTGTCACAGAGAACTGCGAAATCAAATACGGTAGGGGATAGTGCATAAATCACTACGAGACATAGGCTAACTCAGTGGACCAAGCTATAGATAAACGCTAACACACTGCTGAAGCACGGAATGTTTGTAGGCTATTTAATAACCCCAAGAGGAAATCCTGCTTTTTGATAAACACAAAAATGTGCAAGAAGTATAAAATTCCACGGCGGAAGAAAGTCTAAAAATATAAATAAATTAAACTGTGTTGAAATTGACACACGGTACAACACGGTTTACACATAAAACTAATTTCAGCGACTCTGTTTTTTATAGTGGATCGTAAAATACTGCATGCATTTGGCGGATGCGACAGCAGTCACTAGGGAGGTTGAAGAAGACAAGAACTGCGCTAATTTCAAACCAGAATACTACAGATTAAAGTGTGCAAAATTTGCTTCGATTTGACTTAATAATGCATTCCTGTCTGTCGAGGGTTCATTTTTATTACCACTCACCAGATTATAACACAACATCTTCACATCCTTGTTTACGAACAAAGTTCAAAAAATTAGGGGAACATATTTTGTAACGTGAACGGTAATTTGGTAGATGGGGTTCCAATGGTCGTACAGCGTACCTTGAGACCTCAGCTACTCAGGGTATGTCAAATGGAAGTTATACTCCATCTCTAAGCGAAGCCATGCATTAAATTGTCAGGTGACCCCTCAAAACGAAGTGAATAGTAGTGCGTCCGTGCGTCGTTGTGAGGTACACAGATTACTGAGGTCATTTCAGCACGTTGTACGTAAACCAGCACATCCCATGAGACATCTTATAACGAGGTTCAAGTCGCAAGGGCCATCAGATGGACTTTTCGTCGTGCTGCTGTGGATCTCAATGTCTCTCCATCAGTTATTCAACACTTGTGGAATCGCTACAATGAGACAGGCCAGTTCACAAGGACGGTTGGACAAGATCGTGGACGCATGACAACCCCACAGGATGACCGATATGTGACCATCTGTGCGTTGCGGCGTCGTTCAGCAACTGCCAGAGAACTGCAACAAGACTTCACGAGGGTCACTAGAGTCACGGTGTCTGACAAGACGGTAAAGAACAGATTAAGAGAACTGTCCTTTTGACCCAGACGTCCTGTTCGAGAGACCCGTTTAACGGAGCAACATCGCGCAGCTCGCCTTCTGTTTGCTCGTACGCACGTCAACTGGCAACTTCGCCAATGGAGACCTGTGCTGTTCACAGACGAGTCCATATTTCCCCTGACACAGCGTAATGGAGACGCCGTGGTAAGCAGTACATGCCAAATATTGTCAGAGAAGGCGACCGGAGAAGGTTCTGTGATGATGTGGGGTGGCATCAGTATTGATGACCGTACGGATCTTGTCGTCGTCCGTGGTAACCTTACCGCGCTGCGGAGTGCATCGAGCAGATACTGCTACGGCATGTGGTGTTTGCTGCATACGGTGTTGGCCCTGAGTTCGTACTCATGCACGACAATGCCAGGGCTCATATAGCGCGCATCATCAGAGATGTCTTGCGAGAACTGGACATTCAAGAGATGGAATGGACAGCAGTGAGTCCCGACCTTAATCCCATCCAGCATGTGTGGGATAGGCTTGACAGAAGTGTTCGTGGGCGTCCTGTTCCACCACATACTCTCCAAGACCTCGAACAGGCCCTCATTGATGAACGGGACCTGATACCCTAAAGTGACCACCGTCGACTTGTACGGAGCATGCCACGTAGGTGGACGAACACCATACTGAAGCTCTCAAACTGTGATAAAAATCCACCCTGGAGGACTGTCATCATTTTGTTTCGCCCCTATTTGGACATTTCCGTTTGTGTTCTGAAAATGAACGCGAATCCATCTACGTTCTTTTGTATACTTCAACGGAAAAGAAGTAAGGTTTAGTTGGTAATATACCCGGGTGTCAGATATTGTTTTATGGAGCATGGCATACGTTCAAAAACATGTTCTCCTAATTTTTTTGAACTATATATTTCCCTAGCGAGGAAACAGCAACCACTTAATCGTAAAAAAAGTAATAGGCTAAATCCTCACTTCATTGCATGAAGCTGAAGGGAACATTCACTTTTATCAATTCACTTTCGCAACCAATTATGTACAACTTCCGTTAGGGAACATTTAGAAAAAAAATTTATCTTAACGCTGTAGTTTCTCTTTGTACCGAAGCACAATGCAGCATAAGAACCCGCTTACCTTAATAGTTTCCTTTTATGTATCTTTGCAGAATGTTTTATAACACAGACACACCAGAAGTCTCACGAAAAAAAGCACAATCAGCGAAAAAGAAAATGTCTACTAACCTTATCCAAAAGAAACTATATGTTCCAGATGAATCTCAAGTTCAAATGTCGGGAACACAACAATGCACTGTCCGCCAGATTCTTAGCGTGTTCGTTGTTCTACTCAACTACAACATGCCCGTGGATAAACAACAAGAGCGCAAGACATTTGCAAAACAGGCTCCGAAACTATATTCGCCATTTATTATTTAGAAACGTAAGGCATGCACCAACTAATACCCTTATGCAACAAGAACCGGCGCTCCTAATGCGAAACAGGCAGCTGTCTAGTGCGGAAATGGTTTAATTATTACCTCTATGATGTTATAAAACTCCAGCATCAGTTTTATTTTCTCTGCATCACGAACGGACGTAGATCAGGTTCGCAAATCTACTTTCCTCAGCTATTATATATTGCTGACATTGCTGCCAACTTCTCTTATCCCTTAAAATAATTACCATCAAAATCAGTGCTACCAAACTGAACGGTTACCTACTTTGTTTGAATTCCAGTGAGCCATAAAAAACAACTTTCAACTGAGAGCCTAAAATCTACTCATTTCCTTTTGCATTGTTTTAAATGAGTGAATCGACGATTGATTCGACGTACCCAAAGAGGGTGAAACGAAGTAAATAATAATAATAATAATAATAATAATAATAATAATAATAATAATAATTGTACCGGGCGGTACACCTCCACTCCGCTAATTTAAAATGTGCGCCTGTTGAAACTCCTCTGCTGGAGGAAGTCTGAACTTTATTGACAGTATTAATTTTCTACCGTCTCAGAAGATGTCACCACGTGGAAAATTTTGAGTTTTTGAACTGTGTCATTTTTGATGTGTTTTTGTTTCGCTTGAAGTAAGAAGTGTGAACTTTCTCTTCTAGAGGACACTACTGAAGATCTACAATAGTGCAACCTAGTGCGGAGTCAAAGAACTATTTTTTTGGAGAAAATTTAATTTCAAGAGTTTGTTCTTTGTTAAATTTCTTTCTATCATTGTTTAAGTTGGCAATATTTACCCCTTTCTTCCCCTTGTGTTGAACCTAACCAATCCCGAATTTCTTAAATTAATTTCTATCCAATCAGATGTATCTTCCCCCAACTTGAATCTGTTGCGGGGTCCTATCCAATAAAGAGTTTGTGGGAGGGTGTTTTCTTTCCCCTAACGCCTAGAAACTCCCGCGAGAGTATTTAAACTGCTGATTTTTGGGTCTCTAGGCCACTTCTGTTCCATCTTTCAGTGTGTTAAGTACATAGCAGGGGGCGGGAAGCGCCTCTTTCTTCTCCAGCCGTTCAACACAAGGTAATGGCCGATTAATAACTTCTTTCTTTGCTAGCTCAGCAGTTTAACTTTCGGGGCGGGTTCTAAGCGTTCAGCCATGTAACCTTTTCCTAAAATGTAACTACTCCTTTCATATATTCTCTTTTGAAACGACATATTGGGATAGAGAGTGCTAACCCTCTCGAGCTCCCACTCACATTGTCTTGAGGTGAACTTATTTTCTCAACCTATTTTTCGTTAATGTAAAACAAATTGTTCTTTTCTTAAGTCACCGCTTTAGCATGGGATTAGCCCTTGTATTAACGGCCTAGTGCCAAGTAGGTCTTAATCAAAGTGTATTAGGAGTGCAAGTTCGCCTCCTCTCAAATTGTTATTTTAGAGGTCATTTAATTAACCTGCTTTTCTTTTAATAGACCTCAGTAGATTGGGTATTTTACCCCTATGTTTATGTCCGTTGAGGACAACTTGAAGGTGGAGTTTGGTGGGGCCTGGGAGAGGCTTAAATTTTGAGAGCGAGTGGCTCTTTTGAAAATTCTGGGTTGTATGCCTCATGGAGGTTTTTCAGTGTAATTTGGAGCAAGGGCTCCTAGGTATGAATGGGGTTTTCTCCCCCTCTGTTAAAACTTGTGTTTGAGGTAAAACTGAGCTGATTGCCCAAGCATTGTGAAGTCAGGGCGCGAAGCCCAAATTCTGTAAATATTGTAACTAACCCCTTTTGAATTGCTACTTTGTACCTGCCATGCTTGTTATTTCTTTGTTTTCGAAAAGAAAATATAACCTTGTTAACTTTTAAATTAATTTTAAATTGCACTATAATTTCGTAGCTTGAAACCCATTCACACCCGCACCTTCTTTCACCTCTACCTACCACGAAAAACACGGTAACAATAATAATAATAATAATAATAATAATAATAATAATAATAATCACGTGTCACTTTTGACATTTCCACCAGATGGCCGAGAAATTGGAATTCTATTGGCCTACCCACTGGGTTTTAATTAATTTCCTCTCGTTTTGATTCTTGGCCTTTTTTGTTTCCAGAAAGGGGCAGCATCACTTCAGTTATTTGATCCCCAAATGTACTTTACAAATCATTTTAGAGTATAATTTTATTGTAATTAAATAACGTACATTGACAATTCACAAAGACCTGGTGCAGATCATTCGAGTTGCGATCTGCGCATCTGTGAGGAAGGAGCCCTACCTCTGGTGAATTCTAATGCTGAAGACGGCACACACACACCCACACCCTGAGCTAGTTGAATAAACCAATGATGGGTAAAGTAGGCCGGGAATCAAACCAAAGAACACATATTTACGGTCATCTTCTCAGAATGAACTCTAATAGATTAACCAAACAAATCTTTGATTTCTTCAGTAACCACAAAACAAAATCCAACTGATTTAAATAAACTGAAAAAGGCCTAGTAGAATTAAAAATTACAGAAAACTCACTGTTCGATCGAACAGCTAAAATAATAAATAAAAACGAAAGTATAAAGTTCCAAGACAAATCTACATTAAAAGCCAAACCTATTATCGCGGAAGATGAGAGGAAACGAAGATCAGAAAGAATAAAGAAATACTGAGCACTAAGAAAAGAGAAAGGCACAGAGAAATGATTGATTCGACGCACCCAAAGAGGGTGAAACGAAATAATAATAATAATAATAATAATAATAATAATAATAATAATAATAATAATAATAATAATAATACTCACGAGTCACTTTTGACATTTCCACCAGATGGCCGAGAAATTGGAATTCTATTGGCCTATCCACTGGGTTTTAATAAATTTCCTCTCGTTTGATTCTTGGCCTTTTTTGTTTCCAGAAAGGGGCAGCATCACCACAGGTATTTGATCCCCAAAATATGGACGGACACCTATCATGCACGATGAGAGTTGTAGGCTTAAAACTCACCAGCTAACACACACTGGAGAAAGATACCATCGTTGTATTGAATGCAATAGTACGTCTCGTCTTCAAACTCACACTCTGGTAAACGTTCGTGCCAATGTGCAGTATGTTAAGGTTACCTTTACCAAAGAAAAGAGTAGAGATCTTCTAACTGACTCTGGAGTAAAGCTTGCTTTTTCTCAGAAGATGAATCTTAAAAACTCGTCTGCTAAACAGCTCTGTATGAATGAGTGCGTATATATAAATTAAAATATAAAATTTCAACCTATGTAATGTAATGTAATCTTATAGATTACTTCATTAAGATATTTTAACGTAGGTGTTTCGGCTCTGGCGATGGCTCAAAGAAACGAATCATGTACATTTTTTGAAACATAATAAGTTAAATAATATTTAATATTGCATTACATAGTATTGAATAGATTGATTGTTTTATTTTAATGTAGATATTACAGTCAATACGAACCTTGAAAAATGAATTTCAGTTCTTGGAAACCGTAAGTTTGCTCAACAATCTCATCTTAATATGCAGCTGCTAATTCACTCTGGGGAAAGACCTTTCCGAAATCTGATCTGTGGAAATAAAATTAGGACATCATAAAATCTTAGAAGACGCATGATTACGAACAGTGGGACTAGGATCTTATCACGTTTGCTTTGCGGGTATACCTTCAGAAGGTCGTCCTAACCAGGCTCCACCCAACAGCAAAGGCAAAGTTAACGAGATCTGTAGTAGTGGTACAGTGTACCGTCCCTCGTTCACTCCACATATCTAGTCTAGCAATGATGTCATCAGGAATGACACAGAGCCCAGTCAGAGAGAAAACCAGATATAGCCTACTGAGGAAAGGGAAGTATCCACTCGGTGGAAGTTTTCTTCTTCCTTCCCAGCTCGCAGTATTTATAATTAGAAGTGCGCGATGCTTCTGACACGGGACTGGAGATGCTCCCAGAAGACGGAGGTACGCAACATCTTGACTGAAGAACAAAACACTCTTGACGAAGAATGACATACCGTACGAAAGAGAAAATGTAATCAAGTTCAAAATGACTGATGACTGATCGATTTTTTAGTTTTAATGTAAAAGTCTATAGTTTAGCAACCATACGTCGTTCGGTGAGTGTTACAAAACCTTTGTTTTAAAAAGGATTTTTGGGCAGTAACAGGTTATTATGCAAACTTGCAGAGGCGAGTAACAGGTATACTCCGGCTTGCACAACGCTTATGCTAAGAGTTTTGCATTAACATAAGGGGTACGGCCCATCAGGACCCCTAGAACTCATGTTACTCTCGCTACACCAAGAAAGAGCGGGTGGACGGTACGAAGAGAAGGTAAAGAGACGTCAGGCATCAAACCCGCAAACTTGGCCTCCTCAGAAGACCAGTGCACTCCGTTCTCATAAAAAATCCTAATTTTCATGTTATTGTTTTTACGTCCCGCTAACTAATTCTGGCGGTTTTTGGAAACGCCGACGTGCCGGAATTTCGTCCCGCTGGAGTTCTTTTAATTTCCAGTAAATCTACCGACACCACGCTGACGTATTTGAGCAATTTCAATATACCACCGGACTGAGCCAGGATCGAACCGACCAAGTTGGGGGCTAGCGCCTCAAACGTCTGAGCCACTCAGTCCAGCAAAAACATGGTCAAATAAAATGACAAAATTTGTCTCAATATTACGGTGATTTTGAAGCAATAATTACAAATCATACCTTTCACTGTTAGTCCGAACAAATTACGGTTTACTCTTGACATTGATTTGGAGCAGTTTCACAACCGGTGCTGCTTCTTTTTCTGCTTATTATTATTATTATTATTATTATTATTATTATTATTATTATTATTATTATTGTCCGCCTCTGTGGTGTAGTGGTTCGGTTCTGCCACGAAATTTGAAAAGTGGTTCGAGGGCTGGAACGGGGTCCACTTAGCCTCGGAAGTACAACTGAGTAGAGGTTGGTTCGACTCCCACCTCAGCCATCCTCGAAGTGGTTTTCCGTGGTTTCCCACTTTTCCTCAGCGCAAATGCCGCGATGGGACCTAACTTAAGGCCACGGCCGTTTCCTTCCCTCTTCCTTATCTATCCCTTCCAATCTTCCCATCCCCCCACAAGGCCCCTGTTCAGCATAACAGGTCAGACCGCCTGAGCGACGTATTGGTCCTCCTCCCCAGTTGTATCCCCCTCCGCGAAGTCTAATGTTCCAGGACACTGCCCTTGAGGAGGCAGAGTCGCCGAGTCCGACGATAAAACCGAAACTGGAGGTTAAACAGATTAAGAAAGAAAGAAAGAAAGAAAGAAACAAACAAACAAACAAACAAACGACGACTATTATTATTATTAGTAGTAGTATCTTCACAAATTTGCTTTATGTCACAAACTGTGGCTTAATTAACGATATTTATTCTACTTCCTACTGTTTGAATTAAATGTTCCATAAGAATATAGAACTAACTCTTACAGAGACTTTCCTCATGAAAAGCAGTAGCGTCACTTCCGTTACGATACATCTTTTAATTTTGAAGAATATTTCCTTCCCTCAGTGTCAGCAGAGGAAGATCGTCACATCCGACGAAGATCTGTTGCGGAGGCTCAAATAATATCAGTACTAACAGGAAATTATTGTACTGAATTGCTCCAACCGTGGATTAGTGACGAGCAAAGATCATGGATTCAGAGGTAGTCATTCTCTAAACGCGAGAAACTCTGCTGGTGGCAGATAGTATGGGTGAGGGTTGACTCAAATTTGTGAGATCAACCTAGATTATATGAGATAGCGGATTCGGTAAAAAAAAAAAAAATGTAAGTCTGAGGAAGAGTTTCCAATCTCCAGTACGTGCAGACCGTCTGACTGGACATCAACAATGTCGCGAACTGTAGGATAATTCTGATATGAAGAATATGTAGCAGAATGCTAAAAAGCAGCAGAATTTTTTCAATTTCTCTTCTTTTCCTTACATTATTGAGTTTCCTCTATAATTTGTATCAACTTTTCTTAATTCAGTTTTAAAGCAAGGGGAAGTGTTGGATTCTCCACTCTGTCAGTGAATTCTTTCTCGAGCTGAATCTACCGCTGTATAGTCGATATAAAATGTAGTTTAACTTCTTCCTTCCACATTCCAAAAGTTTTGTTTTACGAGTATACTGTATTTTTATCGGTATACTAAACGAACAACAAGAAGAGCACGGCATACGGAGGAACGACTTCAAAACTTGCACTTGAATAAAAAAAATTAGTATCGTGCAGCACCTCCTCTAGCCTTGATGATAATGGCGATGCGATGGGACATGGACTCCACTATATAGCAGAAGCATTGGGGAGCCATACTGATTCATGACCGCTGTACAGCCTCCCTTAATACTCCGAGATTGTACGCGAACATCAACAGCATCACTAATGTGTTCACCAGGATTCAGATCAGGTGGCCTTGAGGGCCAGGCAAGAATCTTCATGTCCGTGGATTGTTCATCAAGCCAATTGGGAACATGCACCATTTTCAAAAATATTTTTTTTGAAAAGTACACCAATGAAATAGTACGTAAACGTATTACATTGTGGTATGTTGCCTTGTTTTCTACCATTAAAAAAATATTTAATAGTGCCTTTCCGCAAGGCGAGTGAAACGGCCTCTGACGTAAGCGGCGCGCTGTGACGTCACGATCCAGTACCGCATGGAGTTCTGCCAGCCGTTGCTAAAAGCCGATTGTTTATTATTCATGATCGCGAATAACTTCGAAATGACAGAAGAAAGGTTCAAAACAGCACAGTCAGACAATCTACCATGTGTAGATGACATCGTTCTTGAAAAATGTGACTTTTGTGGCCGCAGAAATTAGCGGATGACAAGCAAGTTTGTAAGTGGCGTTCTTTATATACGTGCAATGTACTGTAAACCATAGTATTAGGATAACAACGAACCTGGATAGATTTCACATCACTTTCAACATTTCCTTCTAGACTGATTCCCCTATTAAAGAATAACATTACATTTTCGGGCTTTCAGCATTAGTAAAGTAAGAAATCGGATTTCAGCACTAACATAAACATATAGGTAGCATTATAGTACTAGTCCGCTGTGGTGTTGGGGCAACTGGCCTACCCATTTCCGGGGCCCATGAAAGATAATTAAATATCTTTGTGGAGGGAAAAAGTTAAACATGATAAAGATAAATACGACTTCATCTAGTTTTCACAAGTTGGGCTGAGTGGTTCAGACGGTTGAGGTGCTGGCCTTCTGACCCCAACTTGGCAGGTTCGATCCTGCTTCAGTCCAGTGGTAGTTGAAGGTGCTCAAATACGTCAGCCTCGTGTCGGTAGATTTACTGGCACGTAAAAGAACTCCTGCAGGACTAAATTCCTGCACATCGGCGTCTAAGAAAATCGTAGAAGTAGTTAGCGGGGCGTGAAGCCAATAACATTAATTACATTTGGCTTTTAACAAGCTGAGCATATCAGGAAAGAAAAGTGTCCTGGTGACATTTTAGTCGCTCAATACAGGAATGTCTTTGGGTGCTGTGACTTTTATTTTTTTTTTTTTTTTTTTTTTTTTTTTGCTGTTTGCTTTGCGTCACACCGTCACATATAGGTCTTATGGCGACGATGGGACAGGAAAGGCCTAGGAATGGGAACAAAGCGGCCGTGGCCTTAGGTACAGCCTCAGCATTTGCCTGGTGTGAAAATGGGAAAGCACGGAAAACCATCTTCAGGGCTGCCGGCAGTGGGGTTCAAAACCTTCTATCTCCCGGATGCGAGCTCACAGCTGCGCGCTCCTAACCGCACGGCCAACTCGCGCGGTATTTTTACCCTTCGGTTTATTGACTTGGCTTGTATAACCTGAAACTTAGGCTAAGTTGGATAATATTTTAAACACCTACATCACTATTTTCACCTGTGTGCAATTATGTTATTTATTTCATTAATATTATGATAATTATTATAATTGAGCATTGTTAACTTATAAGACCCCAACAGACAAGCATTTGTTTTGTGTAGAGTTATACATTTGTTAAATTCACGTTGTTTCCTTTCATGATGTACACGCCTATTCTTTGTTACATTATAGAGTATTTAGATATAGCCTAAATTTCTTTACCAATTAAGCTCTTCAATAAAGACATACGTAACTGTCCCATGCCAAGATATATTGGTAGAATTAGAGCTGTCAAAATGGTTCATAACCCCTTTGATTTATTATCTTGACATGGATCACCCAAAACATAGGTTAGGTTTGGAGAATACTTTAATAATCAGCATTATTTAATGTACTGTTCATTACTTTCATATTCCAAGATGTAATTGAAGCATTTAAATAAAGCATCATACATTAAAATTTGAAGTTTTACCACTAGAACAGCTGACATGGAAAAGTGACTTGAAAATTCAAACAAATTCATCATACGTTAAAATCTTCAAAAAATAAACTGTAGACTTTTCCGATATATCACCAGCATTTCTCCGGCTCGCCAAAATCCATTTCTCCCTAGTTTTAGCGTCTTTGGAACATGTATAAACAATTTGTTTGGTATGGTATGCGATGTGCTATTGCACATCGGAACTCTACACCATTTACAAGTTTTCTGCCTCACTGTCTGCGCAGGATTCATTTTAAGTCTAAAATATACCACTCAGATTATTATCCAATGTATAGACCTCGAATTTAACCATACTAGATACTAACGTAAAGTAGAAGTACGCGAAGTGTATCCTGCTTCTCACAGCACACTATGTGTTATTTCGTCTGCTAATTCAGTCAACCTGTACGATGACGTCAGACCAATGAGATCGCGTACTTGCGTGACGTGACATTTTCGTAGATTTTTATCATGTTTGGAGTTATTATTTGTACATTCTGATCACATTTTTGAATTCTGCATGAAATTTTGAATCAGATTAGCATATTTTTAATTAAAACCCCGGATCATGCATGTTCCCTATTGGCCACAATTCGGGAGCAATGAGTCGGCATATTGTCTTGCTATAGGCCTAGGTGAAGGTTTCCTGCAATGTGGTTTTTCGTATGTGCTTCCATCGTCATGTTTCGTTACGAACATACACCAATACATATTTCAACGTTGAATCTGAGAACTTCTTTAAATTAGGTAACGGGATGGAAGGAATCGGCTGTAGTCTATGAATAGGAACTGTCTCATCATTTTCCTTGAAGTGAAAATGGGAAACAACTGAAAACCATTCTCAGGACAGCTGGCGGAGGGTTTCGAACCCACTACTCTTCCGAATGCAAAGCTTGGCTTCTTAGGTGTAGCCCATTAACACGCGCGGCTCTCTGTTTCGTTGGTGAAAGAACCAAGAATATTCATTAAGAACTATGTTTTAAGGATGTTTAGGCACTCCCACTCCACAGTTATGTATGCGAGTTGCATAACTTTTAGGGGTTTTGATAATCCCTAATATTTATGCAAATCTCGCTACAAAACCGTTGGGCTTACTAGATGATACAATGCGATTGTATTTGTTTTATCATCATCAACTTTTAAGGGTCAAAATATTGAAGACATCGGGCCTAAAAAATGTGTGGCTAAATTCTCAAATGACGGACGAGCCAACAGAATGATGATCACCCGAGTATAATATTTGGATGACCTGTAATGGCTGTTGTACTCCCACGACCACAGGACTTATTCCCTCAGAAAACGCTTTTAGCGTTCATTAAAATGCCATTAGAGTTCTTCTGTGTGGATGACGTAGGAGAGGGAGGAGGGATGAGGTGTGCCGTACGGGAGAAGAGAGATGACACGCCAGTACTTACAACAAACATTCTTCAGTTTCAAACAGACACTCACTTGTTATCGATATGAAGACGTTAGGTTTGCTGTAAACTTCTGATACTCTTGCCAGCTGAACAGAGACTTGCACCGAGCTATTCTGCTCTCATGTAAATGAATTACAAAAGCAATGGTGGAAACGTTTCCCTGTTAATTCGAAACTTGCAATATGAAAAAAATGCAGAGTTTCAAAGTTTAGAAGGAAAGACAGGTTTTTAAATGCCAGCTGCTCAGTCTGTTCAATATAAGATAGAAATATATGAAAAATCTATTTTATACTTTAAAAAGAAAACAAGTTAATTAATGATGGAATAATGTTTCGTTCCGTAAGATCACATTCTGATTCGGAGTGCAAGCCGAATCGTAGGGAGTAGCAGTCATGGAGTGACTAGATACGTTCACAGAATATGTTCACGATTATTAAGATGTTGAACAGAGATTTTTTAAAATTCAAATTACTTTTCATCTCTTTCATAATTTCACCCAATCATAATCAGTGATAATTTTACACAACATAAACAATATTGTATATAATAGCCTACTGTATACGCAAGCAAGTATGAGATTTGAAAGAATTTGAGGATGTTCTTATAGAAAGAAACATGTCATTCCACAATTAATAAACTGTCTTCTTTTTCAGATATCTGTAAGTGTTCTGTCAATTTCTATTTTGTGTTCGACAGACTAAAGAAATTTAAAGATTGCATTAAGTCAACACTTCCAAGCATGGCTTCAATGTTGAAAAAAACATTTCAGAAACACACAGCATAATTATCCACACTCGAACACACATCTGAATAAATGTGATGTGATTTTAGATTCTTTTTCTGGGGCGGAATCAATTAAGATAATACTTCTCATAAAATATTTTATTCGATGTACAGTACATATTTGAAATTGCTTTTGACGTGATGTTAAGACCACGAAGGAATAAGTTTGCAATTTTTTCAAAAAATAATAGCTTGTTTAGAAAACAGATTGTGGAGGCACTTTCTTCAATGAAAGAAGTTCACAGACTCAGCACTGAAATGTATGTATGTTTGTAACGATGGAGGCATACACAAAAGATAGAACAACCTCTTCCAAACGCTTTTATGAACTAAATATACGTTGTTTTAAGCATCTAAATGTGTTACTCTTTTGTAGGAGAGAATCTTCAACATTTAAAAGGAAGATTTCCACATTGGTACAATATTTTCCTATGATCTCTGGCGTTTAACAGTAAGAGAAAGCTACCATTGTAATTAATATGATTAGAGGAACCAGTTCAGAATTCGGATAGGCCTAATTACGGGTTTGATTATAGCACTCCGACAGGTCGGTGTTTCGTTGAAGTGTCTTTAAAACTTAAATTCAATTTTCTAGAACGACACTGTGCACTTATAGAGATTGAGAATCTTAGTGTGTGTCTTATTGCAATCAAATAAACCGAGCTGTATATACAGACAGCCGGCCCTGTGGCGTAGGGGTAGCGTGGAGAGTCCAGAGATTTTAATTTCGGACAGAGATCTAGGATGAGGTTCATTGAAACCCGCTAAGGAACTGTGAAAAGAAAGGGAAGAGGCAGTGGACTCAATCGCGGAAGCCGAGGATAAGCTGGTCTGTGGCAGGTAGTGGAATTCTCCCATTTTCAAAGTAAAAATCAAGCTGCCATGGGAGCGAATATTATAGTCAGTTCTTTGTCGAACGTTGCAAATCTTCCCTGCCATTGACTGTATTATAAACAATTTACATTAAAAGGATGTGGCACAGTGACGTACATCGTCACGAAAGAAAGCTCATCAACTCACGGCAAACTTCCTCATCAAGACGTGTAATATCACAGTTTGAAACTTAAACAGAATAATATGGACTTTGATAGAGAGATTACTTCTTTTTACAGAACAAGTTGGCTAGAACATTAGCGTCACGAACGTGTGAGCTGGCATTCGGGAGGTGGTTAGTTCGAACCTCACCATCGGCAGTTTTCCGCGGTTTCCTGGTCCGGCTACGTGGTGATTTCTCCTTCTTTAAACTTAATGGGTGAAATTAGTCTAATTAATAGATTGGTTGCTTGATCATTGGCTTTGGTGTAGTAGTTTTTGGTTCAGAAGACCCCGAGTTCGATTCCAGGCCGGGTAGAGGATTTTAATTTTGCCTGCTTAATTCCTCTAGCTAGGGAAATGGGTGTTTGTGTCATTAAAATCCTATAAGACCAGTATCCGACATTATAACTCAATGATAAACCCGGAAGGATTGTACGCTTCAGAGAGCCTTATTTCAAATTTTAAAAGAGGGGGAGGAGAACTGCAAGAACTCGAGGAGAAGGAAAGGAAGATTCTGAGGAAAATTCTGGAACTGCAGAAGACTACTTACGGGACTTTGGAGAAAAGGTGAAATGAGGAGCTAAAAATCACGGACACGAAGTCTGAAATTCTACGGATACTAGTAAGAATGAAATGGCTTATGGCTTTTAGTGGCGGGAGTGTCCGAGGACAAGTTCGGCTCGCCAGATGCAGGTCTTTCGATTTGACATCCATAGGTGACCTGCGCGACATGATGAGGATGAAATGATGAAGACGACACATACACCCAGCCCCCGTGCTAGCGAAATTAACCAATTAAGGTTAAATTTCCAGACCGTGCCGGGAATCGAACCCGGGACGCCTGTGGCCAAAGGCCAGCAGGCTAACCATTTAGCCATGGAGCCGGACACCTAGTAAGAATGGATGACAAAAACTGACCAAAAAGATTTTCAAACGCATCATGGGGTTAAAGGTCACCTCCGAGTGGGTAGAATAGGTCAATAGGGATGCAGAGGAACTTGGAATTACACTAGATATGATCCACAATAGAAGAGAGTTCAGAAGAAGAGTCGACAGTCTGAAATAATTGAAAGAGAAAGCACCAAAGAGGAGGCCCAAATGGATCATTTCCAAAGAAGAGAGAAAGATTACAAGCGAAAGAATAAAGAGGTTCTGGCAAGAGAAGAGAAGAGAAGAGAAGAGAAGAGAAGAGAAGAGAAGAGAAGAGAAGCCAAAACGTTCTATGTGATGTATATTTAACCAAATTTGGAAACAACCTTACGTCTACATTTGCATATAACGCATCGCATTACAAATCACCAGAGAAACAAACGATAGTGAATACATCCCTCCACGTAAGATTGGCGTCACGAAGGGCATCCGGCCGAAAAACTGTGCCAAATTCATTAAGAGCCAATTCAAGATAACTGGGGGAAAACCAGGAAGAAGAAGATCAGGCTACATCTTAATTAAGACCACGGACGCTTCCTTCCCAGTCGTAACATTTTCCTATCCCATTACCACCAAAAGAACTAACATAGTTGGTGCGCCATCAAAACACAACCAACAAAAAAGATCACTATTTTTTAACTAATGTTAAATTCTTTTAATTACGTAGAGTTGCGCAACGCCACTGCTTGCTTTGTTCTTTGCCGTTATAATCTCACGCACTTTACTGCGCCAGCACTTCGTAGTGGGCAGAACAATACGCAGCGCATTATCATCGGACACTATACCAATATTAAAAATTCAGTAACATATTAACAAGAAAGAAGCCTCCGAGGATCAAGCAGCCTCTCATCGCTGGGTTCCGTTGTCCAAATCACGGTCATTCCACGCGAGATTTGTACTGGAGAAAGCGGAGACGGGACAGGTTTTTCTCCGGGTATTGCGGTTTTCCCTGTCATCTTTCATTCCAGCAACACACTCCAATATAATTTCATCTGTCAGTCATTAATCATTGCTGCAGAGGAGCGTGACAGACTCTGCAGCCGGTGCAGTCCGTATCCTCGCCAACAGATTGGTTGAAACTGGAAATAGGCTGTGGATTTTCATAGTTATTAACTAGAAAGAAAGTTATTTTTGACATCTATACTATCAATAAAAATGAGATGTTTGTATGTGTGTTTGTTTCGTATTGGCATTGGTACCAGTTTGAGCCTCCCAAATATATCTGTGGAAGGCATCAGAAGCCAGGTTGTACGCACTTCGACATCATGGCGAATACTGTATGCGACAACGACTTCGCTGAAAGAAATGTACGGTATTTTTCTTTTAAAAAGTCCAAACGTCGTGGTCGTGAGAGGTTCAATTTATTTTTCTTGTAAATCAGACACAATAATCTATAACTGGTTACAATTTCAAATGGTGAAACCCTCTCGTTTCCTTAATATCGCTGTGAACGACGGACAGAATTAGGGATTTTATATATAGTATATAGATTTTTGCGTCATTAACACTGATTCCTGCTCGTATATCCTTAAGAATCACGGATACTTTAGCTATTATTTTATATAAAGATACAATTTACATTGATCAATATCAAGAATGAATGCTTTCCAACAATAAGGTGCGTGACTTCATTTATCATGGAGAATCTACGAGAACGTGTTTCTTCAAGTGGAGGTTTCCACTGTAATCATCTCCATATCATCTGCGATCTGGTTTCCTTTCCACAAAAGAATCCATCAATAAAGATGATCTGACGATTCCTTGCGTCATCCATTGTGAGTACTACATTATACATACAGAAGGGAACAGGTTTCAAGAAATTTAATGTACCATCCTCAGCGATTTCTCTCCCAGTTCTTCCTTGGTAATTTAGTCTATATGAAGGGGCCAACGTGTTAGATAAGTCTACTTTTGATTATAATATCATGTAATGAACAAGACAGTTGCGATTAGGGTGCCCAACTGTCCCGCAATTTAAGGTATTTTGTAACGCAGCGGAACGTAACTCCGACGATATTCAGACTGCATTCATAGGACATTTTCTTCCATCGATTGTTGCGTGTTGCCACCTTTGTAAATAATAGAACCTTTCGCAAGGACACCCTGTAGAGTTGTAGAAAATAAGTTCTAACAGCGAAATAAAACGTTTCCGGAACCATGCCCATATAACATACTAGCTGATGTACCCGTGCTTCGCTACGGGATTTTCAGAAAGGCTGACTGTGGTTTTCCTAACTGAAGTCAATATAGGACATTACAAAAATGTCAGTAGGAATGTAGCGATTAAAAGCAATGTAATCATATAAAATACTCGATCAAATGAAAAACCGTACACTTAACGAACAGTAATACGGTGCCGATCTAACAGTCCAAAGTTCCAAAGCTGGAATGACCAGGCCGCAGACAGCCGTAGACACTCATCTGCCATTACTCCGTTAAATATGCACACTGCCCATTCCAATCAGTGCCACAGAGTAGGGATTGAATAGCTCGAATGCTATGATGAACCAGTGTGTTACGTACCAGTAGTGTAAGAAAATTTACTAACCAGAGGAATGGCATGCTAAAGAAGAAATTGATCTAACTCCCCACCTACTTCCCGTCAATATTCAGGGAGGCTGTTACACCATGTACGACCGAGCGAGTTGGTCGTGTGGTTAGGGGTGCGCAGCTGTGAGCTTACATCCGGCAGATAGTGGATTCGAACCCCGAAGTTGGCAGCACTGAAGATGGTATTCCGTGATTTCACACTTTCACACCATGCAAATGATGGGACTGTGCCTTAATTCAAACCAAGCCCTTTCCTATCCCATCGTCGTCATAAGACCTATCTCGGTGCGGCGTAAAGCAAATAAAAAATACTCCGTACGCAGCAGTAATCCTATCTACCGGAGATGAGTGGCAACAGAAGACACAAAGCATATCACAAACAATGGTCAATGTAATGTTACTGTTGATCAATGTTATGAACTTTCTATATTGCAGGCCTTCGCATTTAGTTTTCTTTCGACTCTCTGATTTGTAAAATTATTTCTAGCGTAGACTGTAGTTCCTTATTCTCAGACATTACATACCGATTTTCATTAAATTCTGTTTAACCATTTTCTCGTGACTCGGCGCTGATCTGGACTTAGTAACAAAAATCAAAATTCATGAATATCTTTGTGACCATAGCCGGTATGCTAACAATGTATCAGACATAAATGATCGGAAATTTAATGCTATATAACTTAAGTTATGTAGTATTCATCGATACGACCTCTAATAACAAATATTTGAGAATTAAAATGTAGGCATTCCCCTAAACTACCATTTCACTCAGCATGAATACAATTATTTATGGCCTAGATTGTAGCGGCTTATTCTCCGACTTTGCATATCGATTTTCATTAAATTCTCTTCAGCCGTTTTCTCGTCATGCGTGTACATACCTACATACGGTACATACATACATACAGACAGAAATTACGGAAAAGTAAAAAAAGTGCATTTCCTTGTTACGATGGGCACGACTGATACAGAAATACCATCCTTTTTAAATTCTGAGCAATGTACAGACAAAACTCTTATAGGTCTATATATATATATATATATATATATATATATATATATATTTCCTTCTACATTTGCTATTTGCTTTACGTCGCACCGACACAGATAGCTTTTATAGCAACGATGGGACTGGAAAAGGCCTAGGAGTGGAAAGGAAGCGGCCGTGGCCTTAATTAAAGTACAGCCCCAGCATTTGCCTGGTGTGAAAAAGGGAAACCATGGAAAGCCATCTTCAGGGCTGCCGACAGTGGGGTTCGAACCCACTATCTCGCGAATGCAAGTACACAGCTGCGCGCCCCTAACCGCACGGCCAACTCGCCCGGTTCTACGTTTAGGGAATGTGTCCTCAATGTTTGCGATGTTATTGTTACACACTGTAGACTGTTGGAGCGTTCAGTCTGCAAGCTTCTGTGAATGAGATATACTTCTTCCTCTATTTGCAAGCCTCGTTTCGTCCAACCACTCATATGACTGCATCCTTAAAAACCGAGTCTAACCATCGCCATACTTGTCTCCCTCTACTTCTCTTACCCTCAATGGCCGAGTCCACTATTCTCCTGTCCTCCTCCATTCGCCTCACAAGATCCACACCACCTAAGTTTTTCTATCCGTACAGCTTCATCCAATGTGTTTATTACTAACTTAGCCTTTACTTAAAAAATCCGCATATGCACCCCTCCCCCATTTCCCCACTTGTTGTACCAGCAATAATTCTCGTCACTTTCATGTTAATTACTTATAACTTTTATGAACAAGATATCCTGAGGCCACCCAGCTTTCACACCCGTACAGTAAATCTGTCTGAAAGCAGTCTGTTGTAAACATATTTCCTTAGAGAATACTGCAGTTTGCAATTATGAGCTTACTGATTAGCTTTACTGTACCGTGATTCAATTAGCCTACACTTACTATACTACCATCCCAACAGAATGCACATCCTAAATATTTAAAATGATTCACCTGTTCCAATTTTGTATTCCCGACCAGACTCGTTGCACCACTTTTCAGGCTCCACAATATTAGATTGCAGCCTTCTAGGACACGCTGCCATAAAGATCGAATTACTAATTACATTTCAGCCTAACCGCACTACTACCTGCCATTTTAACTTGTTTCAGTAAATACACCAGTGAGGGATATGTTGTCTGTGCATTGGAGATGAAGAATATCACTCTTATCATGGATTTTTAATTCCAAATTTAGACTTGGATCTATAGTTTGTTTTAAGAAGCACACTTCAAGTGTTAGAGTAAATGAATACCCAGAATATATTCATAGAGTAAATGAATACCCAGAATATATTCATTAGAAACTTAAATAGTTCGAGTGTTATATATTCACACTGCACATTATCCTGTGCGTTTGATAGTTGAATCAGATTGAAACGTAAAAGTGTTCAAAAGACAATGTGTCCTTTTGTGAACTGAATTACTCCCTGCCATTTTGTAGTAAATAATTCATGTATACTGTGAAAAGCAAAGGTGAAAGGTTAGAGCCTTGTGTAACCCCTGTGACTACTATGAAGCAAGAACTAATTCTACCACAAATTCTTACTGCGGCCTGATTGTCAACATAAGTGCCTTCGATTGCTTGTAATTATTTGTAATTACCTCTATTACCTCTATTTACCTCTAAATCCCATAATCCCTCAATACGACAAAAATATTCCCCTCTGGCACTCATCCATGTACTTCTCTAAACAGAAGGGCAAACTAATCCTGAAAGTAATACCTCATATCCTGAAGCTAAAACACCGGGAAATGAGGTAAATATAAAAGTTTACAGCTAAATTAAATTTTGCTCTGAAGCATTAAACTTTACGGCATGGCATTGATGAACGAAAGTCCCAAACATTAATCAATGAGACTGTTTATCCTAACGAAGGGGGTTCCACTGCCCAAGAATGATAAAACACCCAAGACGAAACGTATTACCTCAATCGTTTCCAAAACAATGGATGAGTTTATATATTCATGCCACGGTAGACCACATGTAAAGACAACACACAATGCAGCATCTTTCCCGTTCTGTTGAAAAGATTCATTAAAGAAGCTCTAGTAACCTAACCTACAGAACTTTGAACATCACCATCTCCTCTATAGCGTAAAATTCGAATTCCTGGGACAAATTGTGAAATACTGACAGTGTGGAGAAGAAAACGACGAGCCAAATACGAATTCATAATATGTTTCATTACCACTGCTTACAGATCAGGAAATGATAATTCCCTGTACTAAGACTAAACCGCCACCTATTTTGTATTAAATGGACGTTCTTAACACAGATTAAAGGACCTAACAGCCATCTACAGAAACATATGTTAGTTTCAAAAACCTTTTATGTAATGAAAGTAGACAAAAATCAAGAGAAATGATTGACAATCAGGCCGCAGTAAAAATTCTTGGTAGAATGAGTTCTTGCTTCACATTAGTCAGAGGAGTTACACAAGACTGTAATCTTTCTCCTTTCTTTTCATAGTATATATGAATGATTTACTTAAAAAGGTATAAAAATGGAAGGAGGTAATTCAGTTGGAGTGTTAGTCAGTAGTGATTTGTGTTTATAAAATGACACACTGTCTTTTGAACGCTTTATGGTTTCAATCTGATGTAACTATCAAACGTACAGTATAATGCACAATGTTAATATATGACACTAGAACTATTTAAGAGTTTCTAATGAATATATTCTGGGTATACATTTACTCAAAGACTTGAAGTGTGCTTCTTAAAATATAAACTATAAACTTAAGTCTAAATTAAAATTAAAAATCCATGATAAGAGTGATATTCATGTCCAATGGACAGACAAAATATCTCTCACTGGTGTACTCAATTTCAATAAAGTTATGACAGTTCAGCATTGGTTTATTTTAGTAACGGTACATCTGTATATTGATGTTTAAACTAATTTCAGGAATGAACATTCACTGCACAGATTCAGAATTGCCATCACTCTTTCCTGCCTCTGAAGGTAAATACATATTTGACTTAACTTTGAAAGAACCTTTTCTCGTCGAACTTGAAATTTTTCTCGGTTACAGGAATAAATGTGGAGAACTAATTTGCCTCGTGCAAGAAGTGTTTACTAACGTTGACATTTTGTTTTAACCTTAGTTACCACGGAATATTTTCTATTCAATATGATATTGGAATGATGTGATGGCAGGCTTACTGTCCGAGGAAACTGAAATGAAGGATTGAAATTTTGGTACTTACCAATGTTCATCCAGTGTTACACAACAAGTATTTTGTACGCAATTCTCTGTATCGAAAGACAAATTCTCCAGCTTGGCAGCAATATTGGAAAGCACAGCGGGTCCACATTTCGTCTGTACATCTGTGATCATGTAATGGCCGCGTAACAATAGGATCATTTCCAAATGCCTAACATGACTCGCATTATCCTTAACTGTCCGATATTAGGAGTATATAACAGTTATTGATAATATGTTATAATCAACAAGATGTATTCACACAAAAATAAGACTTTACTCGAACTTAACCTCAACTGATCAGTCCATGCAGAAGGCCATGAAAGTAATCTTCCTTTGTCGCCTAGCAACGACGAATATCCCATTAATAATAATGTATTTCCATTGTTGGACTAAAGATGGATGGCATAATTATATATCAGTGGTTGCAATACCTGGGGACCTTTTATCTAACTACAAATACCATTCAAACAAGGCTTGCCAGCACCAGACACTAAAAATAAACAGATCTGGAAAACTAACCGAAAGATAGCACCATTATTAATCATTATGCTTTAATTATTTTAAGTATAGCACTTTAATAGATATACTTAGTATATGTACCCGTTCTTCGTACGCGATTTGGTAATGGATCACACGATTCCTTTATGAATTTATGCGAGTTACATCATATATTTGAACGTTCAATAAGGCATATTAAACTGATATATTTCTACGAAAGCACGTGGAAGTACCGTGAGGTATGATAAAGATGAACAAAGTGGAGACAGAATGAGGACGATCACAGGGTTTATTGAACGGTACAGTTCCCGATCAGAAGTAGTGCAAAATTCACCCTACTTCTCGGTGACATATTGTTGTTATCCGAAACCTGCGTTGGCGCTGTGGCTGGAAACCCATGAAACCAATAATTACTCTTATTACCTGTTCTATCGAAAAGAGTAAAATAACTTTATTTAAGCCACTTTGAAGTGACAATGATAGCCTGTCAATGATATCTGCCGTATTAATCCTCCTATCGAAAAGGTGCACATGAGAAAGAAGATTTAGAAATTAAATTCAATTAAGGCTGGTATATTGTGTGGGAGGGTGAAATATCTGTTTCAATCTTCCTATGAAACCCCCACAGTACACTCAGGGATTTAGAAATAATATTGGCCTTAAAACCTATCCAAGGGCAGGTGGATTCTATATATAAAGTTTGGTAGAAATATATCCAGTAGTTTTCCAGTCATAGGAACTCAAACAGACAAACCGACAAACAGAAACCAAAGCTAAAAAATATGCAGATGGTCATTCTTACACCTGAAACTGCATGAATATTTCGCCAAAATATTCAATGTACAGCCATACTGTCGCTGCGATTTTATTTATACATATTATCTGTTTAGATATTCAAAGAATAGATGTACAAATAGATTTGTAGTTTGTTTAACAGTGGTGATAAATTATTTGTTGCGTTCAATTATGAAATTATACGAAACCTTTACGATTTAATATGAAGTAAGACTTTAAAAATGTTTTAATTTTGAAACTTATGAATCCCGTTAGAAAGTAAGGAAAAAATGAAATAGCGTATGGCTTTTAGTGCCCGGAGTGTCCGAGAACAAGTTCGGCTCGCCAGATGCAGTTCTTTTGATTTGACACCCATAGGCGACCTGCGTGTCATGCTGAGGATGAAATTATGATGAAGACGACACATACACCCAGCCCCCGTGTCAGTGAAATTAACCAATTATGGTTAAAATTCCCGACCCTGTCGGGAATCGAACCCGGGACCGCTGTGACCAAAGGCCAGCACGCTAACCATTTAGCCATGGAGCCGGACAGAAAGAAAGAACATCTGAAATAATAGTCGAATATATTCCATGATGAATCTGCTGCGATATATTCCACAGGTCAAATTTTGCCAAACTAATTTCCTAGCGAGATATGTATCAATAATATGAGTCTGCGTCAGTAAAAAGGAGTAGGAGGGTTGGCATATGCTTGGGAAATGGAAGACGAAAAGACTGAAATCTACGATACTAACAAAAATATTGGGGCAAATCAATACTGCGTTCCTAGTGAAAGTGAAAAACAGAATAACTAACAAATCAACAGATAAGAGGAACATCATGACATCTTCAAGGATATTGCATAATGAATGAGATTTACATAGATCATAGATCACCTTCAGGTGGCGAAGCTTTATATTTAAGACAAACTGTTTGTCCACATACAAATGAGTTGATAGTTTATCCTTTCAGAACGTTAACTGTCACCCTTCTTTAGATACAGCAAACACATTTGTTGTTTTCAAAATAATCGAGGTGTTTCCTGTTTACGTCTAACACATGCGGTGAGGACTTAATCTTGAACGGAAATAGCAAGTCAAATGATAGAAAAGAAACAACATTGGAGAATCACGTTAAGGACGTGATCCTGACCTTTAAACAAAGTCCTTCGTCACCGGCAGAGGTCGGAAGGGTTCACATGGTTTTCTTTTAAGAACGTTTCTTAATATTAAGAACACATTATTTACGACGCAGAAGCGCGAGTGGATGTACGCCGTTACAGCGAGGATGGCTTAGAACACGCTTTAATACAACTGGAACAGAGGGCCTAGCGGAGAGTCCTGACAAAGATTATCATCAATTGTTTACTGAAGACAAAAGGCGAGGTTTTGAGCATATAAAGAAAATCGCATGCAGACAAAAGATTTGAAAAGTAGGTCAATTAATATTTTAACTTCACCATCATAATATTATCACGATAAATAAACAAGGAAAGGGATAGTTTAATATTACATTAGCTCCAATGTTAACTAAAGATGGTCTCAAATTTCCCTTTGAGAAAAATGATCATAAAAATATCTTTCAATAAATGCAACTCAAATCGATTTGCATACAACGAATCGTTTTAGAGAGACATATGTATGGAATTTGGAGTCGAGAAGTGTAGGATTCAGTGCATCGAGAAAAGGGAAAACTGACTCAGGGCCTCTGAAACTATGAAACTATGACGAGTAAAATAAGGAGTATTGGATGAGGCTTCTTTGATAAAATAGCTTTCAATATGTGTCAGTCATGGCCAATCATCACCACTTCACATCACAGCCTGCACGGTTGCTAGGTAACACCGCGACGCACATATTTTATCGAAAATTACGTGACGCGAATTTTCAGATGACCCCCCACCAACCCCCAGCCAAAAGACATATTTATGTCAAAGATCTAAGTAGTGACTGGATAGGAAGACGAAACTAATCCACTGTACTTTACCTCCAAAGGAACATACGAATTCAGTTCGTAGGCCAGATAATGAAATCTAGATACTCTTTCCCTTAGAAAAAAGAAAATTAAATGGAAAAAAAAGAAACTTAAATGGAACGTTTCATTCTGAATAGCTAGGCAGTTTTAGATACTTGTAACTGATATGTTAACAAAATAACCTTACAAAGTCTGAATCTTGTAGTTGAGAAGGAAATAATTTGAATTCAGGGGTATGAACGGAGACAAACTTTATGTCTGCTGAATTATATTAACAAATATGTACATCGTATTAAATGTATTCTTCTTGTATTTATTATTTTATGCTTGGTGGTTTGTACGATTATAATTTCTTACGGTTCGAACTAACACGAACTTATTTTTCCGAAATTTTGTTTCTGACGTAAACATAACGTGTTACATAATAAGCAAGGAAGTGATTAAATACTATTATGTATGCTGCATTGCGTTATCCTATAAAGCATGCTAAATTGCATATTACATTTCCAAGATTCTTAATTCAAAGACTGACAGCGTAATGTAGGCCTAAATACTTCTAAAACAAAGAGAGCCTGCGGTACACAGGAAAGACAATTTTAAACATCTGAAAGGAAGTATCACAATTCTCAACCTTTCTTTCAAAATTCAACCTAGTTGAAGACCCTTAAATGAAGCATAACATTATTTAGAAATTCCTTATGAAATGCTGTTAATGTTAGTAATTTCTTCATTTTCAATTCATCAATTTGTTTACTTCTTTGCAATTCCGTTTCGCCTTGAAGTTACTCCAGTTTATCAATGGTCCTATTCGTCTTCTAAATTTAAAAGAAACTGTACTCCCCCACGCCCCAAGTTCTCAAATAATCTGTAGCATGGTTAACCTGATTCGTTCGCAACTCGTCTCAAAAATATCACAAACCTGCTATTTTTAATACTCTCTACTAATATGAAGACACTTTATTCTCTGTTGTTAAAGATTACAGTTATTTTCAATGTTTGTGCTTCGTCTTGTTACCATTCCCGTGTCAAAGAGCTAAAGAATGTTTCCCATATATATCAGCCTTTTAATCGAAAAGTGTACTCCAGTCAAGAAATTCACTCATTCTTATACAAAGAAACATTTGAAAAAGTATGTCAGTAATGTATTTACACAAGTAATTCGTGGAGGATGTCTTTGATAAATCACAGAACGGATTAAGTTTTGCATAACCAACAGATACAGTTGACAAAATTAAACAAGAGTGAGATTTCCAAAGTGAACTAGAACTTGTTACAGCATTACAAGGGAATAATTATTTATGAAGTCCACAGAAACCTAACCTTACTTTGTTCATTATCGCCGTCATAGAACCATAGGCCATGCTAATTTGAGTTCCACCTCTGACAATCGAGCTAGATTAATGTTATGTCTCAAATGTAAGAAAAGGTAAATTACTAAAGTGAAACTCTTTCACAAAAGAGAATGAAATAATGGGTGATGTCCGTATATCAAAATGATACTTAAATACATTAAAGACGATGGAAAAGAGAAGATGAAAGTTCTTGGAACTTGCAGGAATATATGGCTTGAGTAGAATGCAACAATGCAGAGCACAACGGAACGATAGTAAATTAGCAGTGATAATATTCAAGACTTCATTTCTGTCAGAGAAGAACGGAAAGTCATATTTCAAATTTCTTATCGAATCAAATAGAAAAAAAAATCTTTAGGAAAATAAGGAAACATTGTGATACTCTGTCAATGTGTGCTAGTTTACCGAAATATAAATTTACTAATCCGAATTAACATAGATTTTCGGTGAGGAACAAAAAATACAATTTTACAGAAAAACTCCCCTTTTTTCCTGCGAGGAAACAGAAAGATATTTTTGTCGGTTCTGTGTCGTGGGTATGTGAGAGGGGAAATATCGGCATCATATTTTTATAACATTTATGCAGTTGTATATCATCATAGTATAGCAAACACTGCCCTTGAAAGTACTCTTAAATCAAAGAGAGCCTTGGACAGGCAATACAGATGACAAAATATTACTCTGGACGAACATTCGTGAGTAAAGCTTAATGCCTCGGTGGGTTATCTCCAAAATTCATCAGAAAGTGATATATACTTGTGAGCAATTTGGAAAGAAAACTGCTGTATATTATTAACGATGAAAGTCTCAAAACTAAATGAATTTGATGAATAATAATAATAATAATAATAATAATAATAATAATAATAATAATAATAATAATAATAATAATAATAATACTTAGAGACAGTTATATCTTTTAAAGTACTTTTAACAGCATTGTTAACTTCGAGCGGCAACTCTTTGCGCGGCAAACGTAGCCCATCAAAATATAGGTCACAGAATCATAATTACATTAACAACATTTCTATAAAACAGATAACTCGCTAGGAAAGTCTGAATTGAATATAGCACAGTGAATTCATTCATCCATCCATCACAATCTTACAACAAAATAGTATGTCTCTCTGAAAATTTCATTGTTACAACAAACGAGATTTCGTTCACAAAATACTCAGGTTATAGGCTACTGTCACTAAAGTTGGTAAATGCAAATTTTGCACAAGTTTACACAAGAAATTTATCTCTTCAGATTAAAAAAAACTAACCGAAATTATCAACGCCTTAAATAACTGATTAACTTTTATTGTAAAAATGTATCTTTACGATCCTCGACCACTACACTCGATTATCACTTTCAAAACCCATAGCGAAACTCTGAATATATTGCAGGTGTTCTACATAAGCAATTTTCCATTTTTTCTGAAAAATATATGGAAATCGATAGCTATCTTTCAAAAATTAAAAGGACTACGTGATAAACACCCTGCAACCCTGCAACTTGACAAAGAAAACTCTACCATGCTCATCGTTTCAAAGAACTTAATTTATTTTTGAAATAGTGGTATTTTGTGTACTCACCTCTAGGCCTATTAAACGACTTCATATTTTTAATTCCCATAACGGAGTACGTTTCGCTGTCTATGTACATGTGTGACTAGATCTGTTATAACACACAGACACTAAAATCTTCTAATTCACCGACTTCTTCCTAGCAGAACTTAGTTCAAGAAGAAGAAGAAGATACGACTTTTGGAAAAAGTTCACCGGTTTGTACCGCTTCTGAAGCTGGTAGCTAAGTCCACTAAATTCACCCACATGGTGAACAACAACCTTTGATCATCACTTTTCATCGCTGGAAAGGTGAAGAAGAATATTCTTTTTAACATAAATTTGAACTACAGATTTTTAGTTCCCGAACTCAAATCTTGAAAAACACTGTATTCACTCGGAAGGTAAAAAAAGTTCTAATCAACATCTGACACACTTTATTTCACCACTTTTCTTCCTTTCAAAACAAAAAGTAATTTGTCCTCAACACATATTTCTTTTTTCTCCCTAAAAACACCACACTGAACAGCGAAACAATACATGTGCAGCTCAACTTGAACAAGTCTCTTTTTTTGGTCTGCTTCAACTCAAATGTCATATGCGTAGTTTATACTCATTCATTCGAACCATTCATTCATTCATTCATTGAACACACACGTTTGTTGTTAAAAACAAAGTGTCATTGAGATCAAGCACGATATTCAAGCTGTTACTGGTATCTTTTTGATGACATTGCAGGTCGAGACTAATTTCTGTTATTGTTTTTGCTGCTGTCATGACTCAATGCAGGTTTGCTAAACAATAACAATCGAGGAGGAAAAAAAAGACGACCGTCTACTGCGATCCCTAAGCATATTTTCCTAGAAGGTCTTGCTTGACACAATGCCGAGTATCTGACTTGGTAATAAAACTGATCATTCGGTGTAATAAATAAGACAGAAAGAGACGGCTCTGTGGAAAGTATCAAAGCACCTGTAGTTTATAAACTATCTTCTTGGTGGTTTGGTAGCGAACGAAGCTTCCAAACAGACTAATGGTGCAAGAGGGACCTTCGCAACACATCCCTCCCTCTTCCCCCTCTACCAAACACTTCCCCCTCCCCGCCCTCCACACCGCGCGCACGCCATGGAGCGGACAACTTTCTTACTCCACACAGTTTTATGAATGAATAGCCTCGCTGCAGGGTACCCCACTATTGAGAGCCGGCGCGGCGTGAGAACTTGTTCCACATGTGCTGTAGTAAAAGGTATAACGCAATGTAGGTATGACCCCCATGTCCACCCCCTCTGCCGCCGCTAGGCTTCCAAAGAGGCTAGAATAAACTAGAAGACTAGTAGGGCCCTGCTAACCACCTGGTCACTCTGACGTAACACAAACAGGGGGAGGAAAGGGGGACCATCTCTGACAGCTCCACGATATCTCCGAGAAACAGCTTCTGTTCGTGTGGTAGGACACTTCACTTCCGCTGTCCACGGTATGGCAAACAGGTCGCCTGTTCGAGCCATGTCTCTTCCTCACCGCCTTACTTCCACCACAAGAGGTATTACGATACGTTGCAGATTTTTTTTTTAATTTATTGACTTTCGGTTGCATTACCATTTGGTCATCACAGACATCGATATAAAACAATACACAAAACTTTACATTACAATCAAGGTTTTACTTACATTTCATTCCAACTTTAGAGAGTTGGTGTCCACACATCACATCTTAATTATACTTTTATATTTTAAGAATTGTTATTTTCATTGACCTGTCTCAGTCTCATCCTTGGCTTTGACAATGTGAAAGTGACTGAGGTATGAGCGATACTAGTAATACCATTCCTTACACAGCCAGTCCCTGTTATGAATGGTGTGAAAATATCGCTCTTAAGGTCGAGTTGGTGCATGCATTTCAGTGGGCTTGGCAGACTGATATGTAATAGCAACTTCTGGCTCGGTGAGGAAAGCAACGGGAAATTACCTCAGTCCTCATTTCCCTAGTACGGCTCTTCAGTGACGCCTAGGCTATTTATTACAGCTGTTGGCGGAGCTGTGGAGGATCAAAACAGCCTTCGGGCTGAATACCCAACATACAACAACATACATTTTTAAGACCACACGATATTAAAAATGAAATCAGTGTTCCTACAACTTGTATGTTTTTTTTTTTTTTTTTTAACATTCAGAAGAAAAGAAAATTTTACTGGAAAGGGAACTCCCAAACGTACTAATGTATTTATGAATTAAATCCTTGATCCAGAATAATACCCACATTGGAATAGAATGTGATTCAAGTCACTGGTTCCTGGGGATAGACGCTGAAGAATCGACCGCTTTATTTACATCGATTATTTACATTCAATTAACTCAAAAGAATGCTGGTAGAAGCTCTGGTTTTCCCTCATTTCGACTATTGTGACGCGATTTATTGAGAAGCTGGTTGCAAGTTATTGAGCAGATTCCAACGTGGTCAAAATGCATGCGTGAGATACGTCTGTAACCTACGGTACTACGACCATGTAACTCCTTCATATAACCACCTATCTTGGCCCCGACTAGAAAGCCGTCGCACTGTGCACACCCAACACCATCTCCATAAAATCCTTCATTATTCACAGCCATTTTACCGTACTTCATATTTCAAATACCTATCCTCTTATCACAGTCTTAACACCAGATATGCTAATAATTCCATCCTTGATTTTCCTACCCACAAAACTGCCATCTACGATATATCATTGATAGTAATTGCCTGCCGTGAGTGGAACCTCCTCCTTGAAAGTTTCAGGGGGTTAAGCGCTATTCGCACTTTCAAGGAAGCACTTAGGAGCAGTATTTACTATTTACAGTATTTACTATGATTAAAAAGTAAATCTTGAAAATTTTGAAGTATAATGTTACGAACATTATTATTACTTGCGTATAGACCTTGTTAGATCACGCGGTACTTTTTATGATTCGCCTATCAGGTTTTCATTTCTTCGCCGTGGGCTCCCTTCCTTTCTTCGGTCCACTTGGTTCCTGGTCTACTTCTGAGTTTCATTAATTTTAATGTAGGTACAACTTCGAGCACTTCGTTCTGAATAGCTTTAGATTACGCATGCGTCTTAATTTCAGCCGGGATAGAATTCCAGGAACGTTGGTCCCTGGTATAAATGCAATGTTGTACGGACTGCTGTGATGAGTGGGGATGGACAGGAAGGATCATGTTGATGACCTTGAGTGTGCTCTGCCTGAGGAGGGGAGGTAGTTAAATCTATTCTGAGGTAATCTGTTTTATACCTATTTGCAGTATTGTATCTAGAAGACAAACAGCATAGTACTGTACGTCTATCAACTAACCTTAACCAGGACAGCTGATGGAGGAATGGGCTGATATCAAAATTCCTCTCACGCATGGGAAGATATGAATATACCCATGAGAAACAGCGGGAGAGCAAGATGACGATTGTTGGTTATCAACTGATTTTAAGATAATAGGAGTGGACCTAAATGAGGTAGGGTGCGAGATGACATTGGTTTACCCGCAACGATACTTTTTTTCGATGATGAAGGGAGAAAGTGAACAAACAAACCCCACTGCGCAACAGCTTCGAAGGGCCTTGGCCTACCAAGCGACCGCTGCTCAGCTTCACGGTCTGCAGATTACGAGGTGTCGTGTGGTCAGCACGACGAATCCCTTCGCCCGTTATCCTTGGATTTCTAGATCGGGGCCGCTATCTCACCGTCAGAAGGCTCCTCAATTGTAATCGCGTAAACCGAGTTGGCCTCATATCAGCCCTCAGATCCAGGTAAAAAATCCCTGACGTGGTCGGGAATCGACCCGGGACCTCCAGGTAAACGGCAGGCACGCTACCCCTACATCAGGGTACCGGCGGGACAGGGTGAAACCAGTTGGAATAACACCAAGAAGTCAGCTGCAGGCTTAAATTCACAATCCGACGGACGAACCAGTAAAAACATTATGCCCTTACTCCATACGAGCACTGCGGAGAGGTTTGGAATTAAATCCAGGATTTTGGCACGCAGATTAGGGGTGACTAATTGATTGATTGATTGATTGATTGATTGATTGATTGATTGATTTACGTCGCACCGACACAGATAGGTCTTATGGCGACGATGGGACAGGAGAGAAAAGGAAGCGGCCGTTGCCATAATTAAGGTACAGCCCCAGCATTTGCCTGGTGTGAAAATGGGAAACCACGGAAAACCATCTTCAGGGCTGCCGACAGAGGGGTTCGAACCCACTATCTCCAGAATACTGGATACAGGCCACACTTAAGCGACTGCAGCTATCGACCTCGGTGATTGATTGATGCAAAGTTAGTTGAATTACTCCAAACTTGACTCATAAGTACGTAATTTAATTTCAAGAAAACTACACGATTCAAAGATTTACAAATAAGAAAACACAAACTACTTCCTCAGAAGAAAAATGAAGCATCACATCCTCCACTTAAGTATCAGACCTGCCGGCTGAGTGGCTCAGGCGGTTGAGGCGCTGGCTTTCTGACCCCAGCTTGGCAGGTTCGATCCTGGCTCAGTCCGGTGGTATTTGAAGGTGCTCAAATACGTCAGTCTCGTGTCGGCAGATTTACTGGCACGTAAAAGAACTCCTGGGGGACAAACTTCCGGCACCTCGGCGTGTCGGAAAACCGTAAAAATAGTTAGTGCGACGTTAAGCAAATAACATTATTATTATTATTATTATTATTATTATTATTATTATTATTATTATTATTATTATTATTATTATTATTATTATTATTAGACCACGTGGTCCGTCACGGTCTCAATTTATATGTTCGCGGACGTAGGCCTATAGATTGCTTTCCCAGTGAGTACATATGGCAGAGTTCGTTTCGCTATCTTTCTCATGTCCATTCGCCCAACTTGTCTGCTCCAGCTTTGTCCTGGAGTATCTACTGAAGCACAGCCTCACTTCTTAAAGGCAAACTTCAGTTTAAAAAAGAAAAGGTAAATTAATACGAGTTGAAATATTTAATTCATTTTTATCTAAGACTGCACAAGATCTGGAGAAATTACTGAATGATATGACCACAGAGAACCTCCGTGGCTCAGAGGGCAGCGCGCCGGCCTCTCACGGCAGGGTTCCGTGGTTCAAATCCCACTCAATCCATATGAGATTTGTGCTGGACAAAGCGGAGGCGGGACAGGTTTTTCTCCAGGTACTCTCCGGTTTCCCCACCCCTGTGGGTGGGGGCGGTAGAATAACACCCACGGTATCCCCTGCCTGTCGTAAGAGGCGACTAAAAGGGGCCCCAGGGACTCTGAAATTTGGAGCGTGGGTTGGCGACCACGAGGCTCTTAACCGAGTCCTGGCATTCCTTCCACTTACTTGTGTCAGGCTCCTCACTTTTATCTATCCTATCCGACCTTCCTTGGTCAACTCTTGTTCTTTTCCGACCCCGACGCTATTAGGTTTGCGAGGGCTAGGGAGTCTTTCATTTTCACGCCCTTCGTGGCCCTTGACCTTCTTTGGCCGATAACTTCATTTTTCGAAGTGTCGGACCCCTTCCATTTTTTCTCTCTGATTAGTGTTATATAGAGGATGGTTGCCTATAATAGTTGTACTTCCTCTTAAAACAATAATCACCACCACCACCACCACCATCACTCTCCGGTTTCCCCTGTTATATTTCATTCCAGCAAAACTCTCCAATATCATTTAATTTCATCTGTCATTCAGTAACCATTGCCCCAGAGGAGTGCGACAGGCTTCGGCAGCCGGCACAATTCCTACCCTCGCCACTAAACGGGGGCTTCATTCGTTTCATTCCTGACCCGATCGAATGAATGGAAAAAGGCTGTGGATTTTCATTTTCCATTTTCATGGCCACAGACTTGAAGGAGTTGTACAAGATGAAAATCATTAAATCCAAAACATTTGCAATGGAGTTCAGACGAACGAAGTCAGGTGATGCAGAAAATATTAGATTAGGAAATGAAGTCTTAAATGGAGTAGATGAATATTTCATACTTGGCTGGTACAATAATTATGGCAGAAATAAAGAGGATATAAAATGCAGACTAACACACGCATGGAAGGACTTTCTTAAGAAAATAAATCTTTTCACTTCGAACATTGATACAGGAATTAGAAAGATGATTTTTTGGAATACCTTCGTCTGGGGCGTGGCACTATATGGAAGGGAAACATGGACGATAATTAGCTCAGAAAGGGAATAAAAGCTTTTGAAATGTGGTGTTAAAGAAGAATGATGAAGATGATATTGGTTTTTTACGTCCCACTAACTACATTTACGCTTTTCGGAGACGCCGAGGTGTCGGAATTTACTGCCACAGTAGTTCTTTTAAGTACCAATAAATATACTGACACAAGGCTAACGTACAGTAGTTGAGCACCGTCAGATACCACCGGACTAAGCCAGGATCGAACCTGCCAAGTTGAGGTCAGAATGCTGAAGGTGAGATGAACCCATCGAATCACGAATAGAGAGATAGTGATTCGAATTAGTGAGAGGAGGAAAATTTGACCAGATTTTTTTAATTTTTTTTTATTTTTATTTTTTTGCTAGTGGCTTTACATCGCACCGACACAGATAGATTTTATGGCGACGATGGGATAGGCCTAGAAGTTGGAAGGAAGCGGACGTGGCCTTAATTAAGGCACAGCCCCAGCATTTGCCTGGTGTGAAAATAGAAAACCACCGAAAACCATCTTCAGGGCTGCCGACAGTGGGATTCGAACCCACTGTCTC